>NW_024884320.1:0-14110 GCF_019232065.1 Centrocercus urophasianus
GTGGTGGCTATGCCTGTGGTGATAAAAACAGAGGGACCGGCTTGGACTCCTCTGGAGCCAAAATTGATTACGCGATTGGCTGATACAATCAGGACCAAAGGCTTACGATCTCCAATTACCATGGCAGAAGTGGAAGCTCTTATGTCTTCCCCGCTGCTGCCGCATGACGTTACAAATCTTATGAGGGTCATATTAGGTCCCGCACAATACGCTCTGTGGATGGATGCGTGGAGTGTCCAGCTACAGACGGTTATAGCGGCGGCCACCCGAGACCCTCGACATCCTGCGAATGGCCAGGGGCGGGGGGAACGGACTAACTTGGATCGTTTAAAGGGCCTGGCGGATGGGATGGCCGGGAATCCAGAGGGCCAGGCCGCGCTTTTGAGACCGGGGGAGTTGGTTGCTATCACGGCGTCGGCTCTCCAGGCGCTCAGAGAAGTCGCCCGGTTAGCGGAGCCTACAGACCCTTGGGCAGACATCACACAGGGGCCATCGGAGTCCTTTGTGGATTTTGCCAATCGCCTTATAAAGGCGGTTGAGGGGTCGGATCTTCCATCTTCGGCACGAGCCCCCGTGATTATTGACTGCTTTAGACAGAAGTCACACCTAGATGTCCAACAGCTTATACGAGCAGCGCCCTCCACATTAACGACACCAGGAGAGATAATTAAACATGTTTTAGACAGACAGAAGGTTACCCCCCTCACGGACCAGGGAATAGCGGCGGCCATGTCGTCGGCCATCCAACCCTTAGTCATGGCGGTAGTTAACAAGGAAAGGGACAGGTGGCCAGATTGAGGCCTGGAGAACAAGCAAGTCCATACAGCTGGTTTGTGAGAGCAATGCTCTCAAAGCCTGAGACATCTGCCTTGTTATTGAACAAATGTTTATCATTTTTGAGGTACATTCCAACAGGTACCTGAGACAATGTTGGTATATATTGGGCACAGATAGTGCCACTAGAGCTATCAGCAATCACTCTAATCTCTAATCTCTCTGTCTATAACTTTACTAGTATTGTAGGATGTGGCTTTAATTATTAAGTGTCGTGACATCACATCAGTTCTTGCAGGATAATTACATGGTGATTAAAGACCTATCACCTACTCCAAGTGGGATGAATCTCGCTTTGGCTTACCAAGGAAGGAACTTGGTAAGGAAGCTTTTGCAACATGATGACCTGCACCAATCCTGAAACGTGACAGAGACAATGGGCCGAAAACCTTGATCACCATTCACCATGACCCAGAAGAGATCCATCGTGTCCTAGAGAGAGTAAAGAAGGACGGAGAACACCACTTATGGGAAGTGCTTCTGGGATGGTCCACCAATGCGACGGGAATGTTTAACTCTGTTTAACTCTATTCATTATTCAGTTATAGTTGTATTAGGTCTAATATTAATACACTTTACGCTTATAGTCATATTATATATAGATATATAGGTATATTACAGATATAAGTATAGTGTGTGCTGATACAAATGACTCATATGGCAAATGCCAAGATGAACGAATCAGCATTGAGAGAATGGAATATATAGCTTTATATAGAACTCACGTTTAAGATATTAGGATTATCAGGTTTATAGGTTATAGGGTTATTAGGGTAGGATTATTTGGCGAATCGGGATGTAACGGGGCAAGGCTTAACTGAGAGGACAATGGCATGTATAGGCGCAATGCGGGGATTTCGGGTTGTACGCGGTTAGGGTCCTCTCAGAATGTAGTAGTTACGCTTATGCATAGGGAGGGGGAAATGTTGCCGAACAGGGTCGACAGGGGCCCCTCGGCCCCTGGGAAACCATGACAACAAATGGCCTGAAGATAAGAGAGAAGAACAAGATAGACCAAATAGGGAAGAAACAGGACATTCTACATGTCCATTGGCCTGGAGACGACCCTGAGGCATTCCACCCTCGGGTAGTTGCTAATAGTAACCAGATAGGGAAGTTGTACGTGGAGTCAGAGGGGCGTAGACGAAGTTGTACAAAGCTATATAAGTTCCTGTCGCTATCAAATAAACGCCATTTTACCATACATCACATTGGTGTGCACCGAGGTAGATGGACAGACCGTTGAGTCCCTAACGATTGCGAACACCTGTATGAGGTCTTTCGCAGGCGAAAGGCTTCACTCACTCCCAGACTTTTGGCATTTGATCACAGAAATACCATTTGTACCCTCAATATATGGCATTTTCCCTCATGAAACACCAGTTTTCTCACAAATGCGTGGCACTTTTTTTCATTGGTGTCTTGCACAGTGCCTGGTCCCCCCCACAATTTCTTGCCCAGAGCTGTCCATGACATCTCTGTCTTGGCACTGATGGAGTCACACTGTGGTTCTGAGCTCTTCACAATTTTCTCAAATCTTGTTTTGGATGATCACATGCAGCACAGGAAGCTCCATGCCCTCCATGCCCTTAATGCCTGCCCTGCCCCATTCTACTGGGGGTGCACATTCACCCTAGCCTTCCTTTTACTGCATATGTATTTGCACAAGCCCCTCCTGTCTTTGATATTCTGCCTGGGCAGATTCCACTGTGTTTGTGCTGTAGTCTTTCTAAATGCACCTCGGCAGGTACACATAGCAGGACAATATCCAATAGCTGCAATGATACATTAGGTGTCAGAGCATGAGCTTGTTTCAAGCCAGGTAAAGAAAAAGCAAGTACTATTGGCTTGGTGAGTAGACAATTGCTGTCAACAGCTAAAGAAGCTCAAATAAGTCTCCAGGCAGGTCTAAGCAAGCTCAGAGCCATGTGTTGCTGGCATATTAGAAAGCCGCAGCCTGTGACAAGAAACTGCAACGCCTTTTTTACTGGCTTGTATAGCCACCATGAGTCCCAGTCTTGTGGAATTCACTACAAAAGACAAAGATGAGATTTTGCTGAATTTCCTGGGGTGAAACCAACCAATAGGATAGCACAGGTTGTTCTTTCATCGCAGTAGAGACGAGATGAAATGGTGTGGTCACTGTCATCACCCCTGTTGGAGACCATACAGAAGGCAGGCATCTTGTAAGCTATGTGGCACTAAGGACACACCTGTAAGCTATGTGGCACTAATGAGAGGCATAATGGCAACTTGTAGTCGAGTGTCTTTTTTAATCTGGACAAAAATTCATAACCGATGAGCATTATGTTTTATCAAAATAATTCTGGAATACCAAAATTTTGTATTTATTCATACGTTGTACAAGAGCTGCACTGAAATTAATGCCTCCTGTTCTATTATGGTTTCAGAAGTGGGTGTTTCTGGTTCGGTGGTAGAAGTGGAACCTTTCTGTTCCTATTTCATTACACTTTGTGGCCATCTTGATGGCAGCAGAGGTGCAAGTGTGACAAAGTGGTGCGTGACGTGGAAGTATCCATGAAGCAAAGGTTTGGATTTGAATTCCACAGCAGGGAAAAAATGGCATCCATTACTATTCATCAACACTTACTGAACGTTTATGGAGACCAAACAGTGGATGTGAGCACACGGAGTGCATTTCAACAGTGGCAACAGCAATGTGAAAAGCAAGCCACCTTCTGGATGGCCATGCACAGCTGTCACACCGTGAAATAAAGAGTGTCTCAAGCAGCTAGTCTGCATAAATTGGCTGATGACAGTGATTATGTTGGAAAAAAAAGGCTTTGTAGCTGAGAATTTTCTCTATCAAACTCTGTTATTGTGCCCTTTGTATCAGTTTTCGTTTTCATGGAAATAAATAAATAGGAACCATTACTTTTAGATGATCCATGTATCTGATTCCAGGTTTCTAGTTTAATCACAGTGCAGTTTTATGCCGTATTGATTTCTTTGCTAGCAGTTTATGATGATGCTTTTCACAGAATTCATAGAGGGGCCTGAATAATTCACAGTCAAGTATACAAAGACACAAAGATAGTACATATCAGAGAGTTCAAAGATCATTCAAGAGGACTAAGGAGGTGATTGTCTGCCTGGTGAGGCCACAACATGAGCTGTGTGTTCAGTTTTGGGCCACTCACTCCAAGGAAGACCTTGAGGCCATGGAATGTGTCCAGAGAGGGGCAACGAAGGTGGAGAATGGTCTGGAATCCAAGTCTTTTGGGAAGTGGCTGAGGGAGCTAGGATTGTTGAGTCTGGAGAAGATAAGGCTCCAAGGGAGACCTTATCACTCTCTGCAACTCCCTGAAACATGTTTGAGGTGTGGTGAAGGTCAGCTTCTTCTCCCAGGGAACAGTGATACAACAGTGATAGGAAAGGAGGTGATGGCTCTTAGGTGTTTCTAGTAGAAATATCTTCAGGCTGACTCCGATTTCATTTGTTTTCTTTTTCTTTTGTACATCATCTGCCCATGTGGCCTGCATTTTATTTAATCTTGCGATGTAGAGTGATGTAGACTGTGGTCTCTCTTTTTCTACCACCGATAGGTACACCTCTCCGCCACTTATCTTGGATGAGAAGCAAACTCATACCTACCAGTTTCGATAATGTTACCTAGTCCTTGGCTGTCTTTTATGCTCACAATGGCTTATTCCTTTGAAAACCTCAAAGCCATTGCCTTCACCAAATTTCTTTTAGAAACTAGCAATCTGTTTTTGGTTCCGTAAACCTTGGTTAAGACTCCTAGAGCATTTGGCAGTGGAACATACATCATGATTGTGTTTCTGTTTCAACGTGGCTTATCTGTAGTTATGAGTGTTTACGCTTGCACCTGAAGTGCATAGGAAAAAAAACACGTGTTGGGAAAGGTAAAGGTAAGCAAGAGTAGGGAACTTGTTTTCCTTTATATCCTCCTGATCACACTCATTTCTCAGGTATATTGTCTCTATAATCTTGAGATCGCTACTCTTCATGGCTTTGGGGAGTTTTCAAAAAATAGTTTTCAATCATCACTTCATAATGAAAATGGAGATTTAAAGAACGCCTTTAATAGTGTTACTGAAACTTCAGCCAGAAGGGGTATCCTCAAGGCTAAATTGAAGATTCTGAAGTGGAAGATGAATACCTGATGAGTATGTTTCACTTCACCGTATCACACCATGCTCCACCATGCCAAGCAGCAGCAGATGAAATATGAAGCCTTTTGTCTGGCTTTGTCCTCTGAAACCAGAGTTACTGTCCACTTACTGCTCAGTAGACTCTGAACTATTGTTGTTAGGAAGAAAGGAGTATGTTGAAAGAATTGTTCAATGGTTTCAAATTAAGCCTAAGAATTGTCTTCAAATTTCTGGATGTTGTTGCCAAGGAGAGGAAAATGTTTTCTTTCCTAGCTCTCTCCCCTTTTCCATTTTGCTTTTTAAACCTGAAATACTTCTGTTTACCTTCCATTCCAATTTCACTAAAATTCAGTCTACTAAATACAACTTGTGCAATATCCTGAGTGTGAAAAGAAATCAAGCGATGTAAAATATCTGCCTTCAGAACCTTCTTTTCTCTGACAGACTATATCTTTCTTTCCCAAGTGAATTTGAAAGCTATTGTATATCAGGTACACAAAACTGCTCACTGCGTGGATTTCTTTAGTAGAAAAAGGAATCTGTAAAAGACACCCATTCATCCGTGGTAAGGACAGTAGAGGTTAGAAAAGAATGAAAAGCAAGTTATAGCAAAATAAATCTAAAACAATGAAACAAATGGAAAAGATAATAGCCATGGAAGTGAACAGGGCACGTGAAGAAATAATCAATCCATTCTCCCTGAGCAAAGCTGACGGTGGGATGTGATCTTCTAGAATGAAAAGATGTGCTCAATTTTTTTTTAACAAAAGATAAAGAAGAAGAATATGCAGCAAAAATAATCAGAATAATTAGACATCTCAGAAACATAGCTTGCAAGCAAAGTCTGGAAGTGACAGGCATGGGAATGCTAAAGGGTTGTATGTGAGCAGTCATCAAATAAGTAGTAGGATGTCAAAAGCAAGAAAAAATATCTTACCATGAGCTAAACTTAGAACAGCCGTAGTGACTGACAATGCTAAAAGGTTAAAAAAGCTGAAACAGAGCACTCAGTGTTTCTTAGTGGTTGCTGAGTTTACCTTTTTACGTATCTATTCATTTCACATAATAACCAGCACAACTGGAGTGGTTTTAAACCAGGAAATGGAAGCAAAACTGTCTGATCTCAGGTTTTAGCATACTGTGTATTCTATTTAGAAAAGTCTGATGAGCAGATTAACATCTGTTTAATACATGTAAAATACACGTAAAATGCAGTTTTACTCAACACATAGTAAAAGAAAAGCTCAACATTCCTACCTATGATGAAGATAGGATATTATGGAATTGCTAGGTATGAACAGTATTCGTATGGTGAAATTTCTCTAGTATAGACTTAGGTTTTACTTCTGCGTCCCATTACTCTGCTTACCATAAAGAAACACTGTTCAGATAAGTAGCAGCCATCATATTCTGACTACTTCAGAATATTCAGAATTTTTTAATCACCAGACAGTAACTCACTTCATCTTTGACAGGATACACTGGCAGTAGGCTCACAGAAGTATGAGACTCGGTGAGCATATGGATTTGAAGACATTTGTTTATTCTGAAAATCACAATGACTTTTGCTGAGAACTAAGGATCAAATGCTTTCTACAAAGAAATGAGGATCGGTAAAGTTTATTAGAGGACTTAGGAAATCATACACTTTCTTTTACCATCAATATCGAAGTAGGAACTGCATTGACAGTAAATGCCAGTGTTGTTTTTTTTCTCTCATTCATTAGTGTTCTTAGTGACTTTCTCCTCTACATAATTTGCAGCCTTAATTAAAACAGAACAAAACAAAAAGAAAACCCTCTCGTTTACAGAATAAAAGAAGATCTGTTCACTTGCTTAGCACACTAAAATCAAGAATTTCAAGACTTCCATTATTGCAGGCGGAAGCTTATTATGAATGCGTTTTTGTTTCTTGGTGTTCCTTCACCGAAATAGAATTCAAAACCCATGCTGCGACACTGCAGTCTTGTTCACTGCAAGAAACTAGTTTGCTCTGCCTCAGTGCGTTTCTCTGTCGAATTTGCTCTGGGTATATACAACGCTTGTTTATGTCCTTAAAATGTTTCCGAAAGAGATGGATTTCAATGCATCTCCAGTAAATCTGGCCAGAACGATTCAATTATCTCTCCCTTATGCAGCAAGACAACATTTCCATTTGACCTTTCGTAGGCTCATTTGACTAGCAGGTAATGATGGACATAGTATCTAATCACAAGCATGGAGATATACGCATATATGTTTATTTCATATCCTCAGATTAGATTTAATTACATCATTGCACTTCAAGTTTCATTTCTAGCTTGAGATCACTCTTTTAGCCTTAAGCGCTTTTACCAGATTGACCTCTGGCAGAAATACACGGCAGGTGATGCCTCACGTTCCGGGTTAAAGAATGGCACGACTTTGCTCTCACGGCTGGAAACCGGCATTCGCGCTGAATGGCTCTGGAGCGTTTGCACTCGCTGCCCGAGAAATCGCGCTTCTCCCCGGATGCCGCTTCCAGCGCTCAGCCGCCATCTCGTTTTGTTCGCTCACCGCAAAAGAGCAAATGCCGGCGGCTGCTTTTCCCCAGTGACTCGGGAGTCACGGGCTCTTCTCCGCGACTCGGAAACGAGCGCTTTTGAATTCACCCAGCGTACGTATATGCAGGATGCACTTCGCCTGGCTCGGAATGCGGTGTCTTTGCCTCTCCTTCGAGCGACAGTTCGTTGCAGTGTGCTTCTCCGTGGCTCCACTTCTGCATTCCGTGACGAAGAGTGGAATGGAGAACTTTCCCTAAAGAGTCAGATGGACGTTCATGGAGCGACAGATGTAGTGCTCTCAGGGAGCACATTCAAAAAAAACGAGAGGGATCCTTCCATCACGGCGCAGAGAAAACCCCCCTTCGGAGGGATCACGGCACGCTGAATTCTCCCCTTCTCGGCATCGGAACGGCATGACTTCACTCTCACGTCTCGGAACCGGCATTCGCGCTGAATCGCTCCGGAGCGTTTGCACTCGCTGCCCAAGAAATCGCGCTTCTCCTCGGATGCCGCTTCCAGCGCTCAGCCACAGTCTGCTCAGAAATATCACTTTCCTTGGAAATACTTCAGGTTTTCTCCAAAAAATACATTACAATACCGAATGTGTCATTTTCAGCTAAAATTGGGACATTGTACTCTGTATGGCGTTCTGTACATTCTTTTGCCATGTGACTTTGTTTAAAATATTTTCTTCAGGAGACAGCCTTTTCTCAGTTCTGTTGCTTTATTTTTCAGTGCTGCTCTGCAAACCTTGCTGTGACTCTGGGCTAGGCCTGGCCACTCATCAGAGTAGAGCTGCTGCCATGATAGATACAGCTGTAGGGGGTGCAAGTTGAGTTGGGATACACGTAGCATGTGGGTTACAGGTTGTGTATGCCTGAGTATCTAACTCACACTAAAATGTCTTGGCTGTATGCATGTGGTGGCTGGAATCCCTTTGCATTGTAGAAACAAAGTTCAGATCCAGAAAGCAAGGGAACGCAAAATTATGAAAAAAAGAAGAAATGATCTTTGGAAAATTAATTGCTATAGATGTTCTTTGATCCTGGAAAAAATAAAAATAAAAATAGTCTTGGGGGAAAAAAAAAAAAAAAAAGAGCAGGTAACTGTCAAAATGTTAGCTGAATACACTAAACACTAATACACCTGTATAGATGTATGTATATATACAGGTATGTAATATACCTGTAATGGAATACTGTTGAGAAGGTTCATCCTCTATTGTCACACCACCAGCGTCGGCCTCTGATACTGTGGACGAATATAATCAAATAGGAGACGTTACAGTTGAAGCAGACCTCATACATACACATTGAATCAGCTGTACAATTTTCTCTTCAGAGGCCTAATTTGCTTAGGCAATCAACACCATCAATAAGAACATCTATTGTATAATGCACCAAGATCTACCTGACCTCCTAGTAATCGAGGTGTTGAGACTGTAACTTGTCAACTTAATCAATGTATATTGATTTTATATTGCTTTTGCCACAGTGTATTTGGTGTGCTGGTTTTATGGCCACCAGACACTCACTCAGCCTCTCTCTCACTCCCCCTCCACAGAAAGCCAGAGAGAGAGGGGAAAGCCCATGGGAATATTACCTCAGAAGTAAAACAAATTTAACTTAGGGAAAATAAATTTCATTTATTCATCCCATTCCCTGCTCAGCAGGTCTTCCTCACCCCTCCGTTTCTGACTCCTTCATCTGTCGAAGAGTAGCTCCTCTCCGCTTTCCCTTCCTCCTCACACCTCTCCCTGATCCAGCATACGCTCTTCAGGAGTTGCAGGGTGAGTGTTGCTGGGGGCACATAGCACCTTCTCCATGACCTTCGTACAAGGTGTTCCCACTCTTTTCTGCGATCTTTCTTCTGAGCTCCACTCCCTCTGCGCTGCCTGCTCAGTGAGTAGCAGTGGACTGGAACTAGTTGTGTCTAGCACCCCAGTTTCATACCACACATCAGCATTATGGCAGGCCTTTCCACAACTGGACACCTGCACTCAGTGCAATACTCTTGTGATCAGAAAGGTCAAAAGAATGTTTCAGAAAGGTGAGTTGGGATTGTGTAAACATACAACACGTGTATTGATTAAAATTACATTGATGTTTATTAGGAATACAGTGTTAGTTCAATTGTTCAGGAAGTGTAGACTCTATAATAATTGATTCTTACCAAATCAGAATCATTTTAAACAGCCTAAATTTTCAAAGCACTCATTGAACTGTGCATAAGCTTTATTTGAGAAGCCCCTTATGCAAAAAGCCACTTTTTCTAGTGGATGAGCACATAAACTTTCTCTCAAGACAATTTAATAAAAGGTTTATCTTAGTGCAAGTTAAAAGATTTTCAATGAAGTTGTTTTGGAGCTTATTCTTCTTACCGGACACTGGCATGAAGATGTTGATTGGCTTTTTTCTGTGTAGCTTACTGTGCAGATGCTAGGTGGGAGCCTGCTCAGTATCTTTTTTTGTATTCAATTTGCAGTGTCATTAGGGGACATACAGCGCCATGTATCTTTAACCTTTCTCAGCCACCAGCCATTTTTTTTCTTCATGAATTTTCAGCTATTCTCAACGTATTTGGAGCACATAGTAATGGGAATGTCTGATATCTTTTTATCCAATGGTTGTTTAACCCATAATGAAATCACTTATCTACATGAATGTTGTTACTAGATGATGTTGCATATTAACAGGAGTAAAAGGTAAAAACATGAGTAAAGTGCAAGATATTTCATGATAAAATCAGCAAACACTCCAGGCATAGCAATTATAGCCTGATTATTCTATGGAAACATGGACATATGCATGAAAGATATTTATATATACATGAAACAATTCTATTAAGCATGTTAAAATAACTGAAAGTAGATTTGTCCCAAGAAAACATATGGAACTAAGCTTCTGCTTGGCTTTAAGATGCACACACATTATTTCTCTGACTTGCAAAGACAAGCATGTGTGATACTTTACTGAGTACTGAGTTATTTCAGCTTTCTGGGAGCTGTATACTAATGCTGTGTTGTCAGAAAACTTCTGAAATGAGGGTTTGATACTCCAACATCACTGAACAGCATAGTGCTACTGATCTGTAACCTCTCAGCAGCAAAATAGAGAAATCCACGTAATTGATTCAGTGTCTGTGAGGAGAAGCAACACCTTTTAATACACCACCTCAGAGAGCTGGAAGAAAAAATAGACAAATTTTATTTTACCTGCTTCATCAAAGTACATACAATGGCATTTGTTTGAGAGAAGAATGAACTCCTTTATATTGCAGATGGAAGGACAGAACCTGCCTGTACAAATCTACATGAATACATGGCAGAATACCCTACCCATGAGCAGATAACTCTTTTCTTAAAAGCGCAACTTTTGACACTCTTGACAGCAATACCTGAAATGCAGTTTGCGAGTCTTGGAAAAGGAAGGCAGATGGAAAAAAAGACACCATTTAGTCTGGATTTGATTAACATTAGTCTGTTGCTCTCAGTTTGTTGCAGAACTTAACTTCTACAATGACAGGGGGCGTCATTGACACTTTGCATCATATCTCTTTGAAATTCTAGGCCCCTTTCAGTCAAATCTGGCAGAGAGGAAAGAGCTTTTAAAATGTTACGTTTTTTATTCATTGAAGATGATAATCATCCAGTAGTAGCAATAACATATTTCTATTTGAAAAGTGAGTCATAGTGGTATTCGCCAAGATCTATTTTTCAGCGTTTCTCAAACTTCACATACAGGAACTTCCTACCAGGTCAGTGACAGGTGAACACAGCTCAAACAGATAGCAGATCTTTGTGAAGGATAAAATGCACACAAGGCATGCGATTCTGAAATTCAAAGGAGATTTCAAATGGTTGTATTTCAGTATGCTTAAATAATGTTCTACCTATTCTGCACTTCCTTAGAAAAATCTAAAATATATTTTTTCAGTAATTACTGAAAAATTACTGTATTTCAGCATTACCTTTTGGGCTTTTGATGACCTATAGTATAAAGACATCTTTCCTTCAAGTATTTCTAATGTACAGTCAAATCAAATATTTTCCTTTCAGCTGTTTTAAAAGAGTTTGGCAACATTTAATGTTTTTTGGTACTAAATCCAGTTCTTTCATCTTCCTCCAACATTACCTAATTCTGTTTATAAGTTGTTGTGTTTAAGTGGAAAGAACTGACTTGTGGATAAGACAAAGCAGTACTCCCCTAGCATCTGGTTCACCAACTGCTCTTGCATACATGCAGTTTCTCCAAAGGCGATAAAGGATTACATATTTTCTATGGATATTTTCTATGAGAATTCTTTTTGTGCCTTTGAATATACAAAATCTGAACATCCATGCTGCTTGTGATTTCACGCTCCTTCTGAAAATTCTTGCTTTTTTCCAGACAAGAAAACGTATATTTGTGTCATCCGTGTTTTCTTATTTTTAGATAAAGTGATGACCGTTAGTCTACTCAGTAAGACTGACATTCACTACCTCATTTTTCCATAAGAGTGCAATCCTTATTCTTGAGATGTAGTTAATATAGCGAGGCTAGAAATGATGGAAGCCACACCGAGCTTGGTCTCTACTTTAAAGGTATCATTTTAAATCATATGTATTGAAAGTGAAAATGCCTAGTCATTTCTGTAAGCTAGTTGAGCTGATTTTGATAGCATACGTTTAAAGCGTTGATCTGAATGATCTTTTGTAAAATCTGGTGATATTCAGAAGGCAGACACCTTTGAAGTCTATAGAATAATATCACTTAGTTATACCAGTTATGAATCCACGTTTGCTCACGTTACTCATCCTTTTAACTGAAGGTTGGGTTTCATTATATTCTTGAAGTTAAGGGAAATAAAGTAAAATTGATTTTCAAATGGATTCTAAGATTTCATATGTGTTTTTAATCCCTCTTTAGAGGAAGACAGCATGTCAAGTGATGCAGTTTTACACAGTAGGTTGAGGCCATGATCTTGGCTTTATAAACAAATACAGCAACAGTGGTAGTGAGAATCCATGATCTTATTTTCATGCAGCTTGAATGGTCTTTTCGTACTTTTATTTAATTATTATTACTATTTATCATTTTTGTTTATTTATTTATTTAATTTATGCAAGTTCTGAAAGTAATCAACTGGTTTTCCTTGGCCAAAACAAAACACCATGAGGTTTCCCTCAGGTGGCCATGGCCTCTTAATTGTTTGTTACTACTAGTGGCTTCTTCTCTACTAATCAGTTTGTAGATGACCTGTTGAAGAATAATGAGGTTTCCTTAGTTGAGTGAAGTATCAGAATATCAGTGAAAAAGGTGTCTGTAGTAAATATTTTTCATATTTGCATTAAAAATCATAATACAAACAGATGTCTGAGATGGACATATACTGAAGTCACTTGGAAGCAGACACACAAACAGAACAACCAAGCTTAAACAACCAACTCAGCCCTTCCAAAACCCCCTGTCCCACCCCCCCCACACACACACAAAAAAAAACAACAAACAAACAAAAACTAAAGCAACAGCCATACAGATAGACAAACAAAAATAAAAACAAAAACAAAAAAAGAAAGAAAAAAGAAATGAAGAACAAGAAAAAAAACACACAGTGGAAACTACGAAAAAGACAATGAGAGATACAGAATGATGGGGAAGAAAACTGTCAGCAATACCTGTAGACAGTAACTTCTAGAACTAACAATGCGAAGGCAGATATACATATGCAATAATAACACCAAAAACAAGATCGCTACTGTATTATAATTCATAAGTCATTCTCTTCTCTGAGGCAGTTCTTTTGTTTATTACATAATCCTGGAATGCAATGAAATAGCAAGTATCAACTAGTAACAGTGTTACACTATCTCCAGCTCTAAAATTAGACTCCTTATCTGGTTTGGACTAACGGGCTTACAGCAGGTCAGAGAAAGACTCGTGTAAATACTAAGGACAGAGAACTTTCTAAAAAGTAAGCAGCTAATCAGCAGTATTTAACCTGTAGGAAAAAAAATTTATATGCTTTACTGTGCTTTGACTAATCATAGAAATATTTATAAGGCCCCATCCATACAGAATTCAGAGATTTACAGTACAAGGTAGTAAGAATCCCAAATGAATTTTTGTCCTTTTCTCAGAGCTGAAGTTAGGAAAGCACTGGACTGGGCTCCCCAGGGAGGTGGTTGAGTCACCATCCCTGGATGTTTTAAAATCCGTTTGGATGCGGTGCTCAGGAACATGATTTAGCAGAGGGTTGTTAGAGTAAAAGTAGTGTGGTTAGGTTATGGTTGGATTTGACGATTTTTAAGGTCTTTTCCAACCTGAGTGATTCTATGAGTGTAAGTGAGCAAACGACCTGCCAGAAATCACAAAACATACATAGAAATTGTCTGTAGCTCTGTCAAGGGTTGGACTAGCAAGAAACCTTTTTTAACGTCTTTGAACTATTTCTGAAAACTTTCTGAATTCTGCCTCTCCTCCATTCTTTACATAGCTACAATGTATTAGCCAGCTACAATTATCTCAAATTTCTTTTTGTACTGTTTGTAATTGCTACAGTTTTCCAGAGCACTTTGTGTATCAAACCTAAGTAGATAATCCTCACTGTAAGGGGCTATGAGTCCTTTCCATTTTGATT
>NW_024884321.1:0-48797 GCF_019232065.1 Centrocercus urophasianus
CAGAGCTGGGGCACCTGGAGCAGTGAGGGACATCCCAGGGACTCCTCAGGTAATTCAAAGGACACCCGGGGACTTCAAAGAGACATGCAGAGGTCACCCCAGATACATCCCAGGGACCTCGTAGCATCTCCCCAGCCTGTCCCAGTATCTCTTCGGTCCACAATTTCTGCCCGCAGACGAAGCTTCCCCGATCCCCTGCTGCAGCAGAAATCCCACCCGCGTCCCCTGACGCTGTCCCAGCAGATGGCAGTGCTGCAGTGAGACCGGCTGCTCGGCTCTGACGTTACCCAGGTGACGTCCTCTTGTCACCGTCACCCCTCACACTCCCGGACCAGAGAGATGAGTGTCACAGCACCGCCACCACCACTCATCCCCTGCTGTTCTCATCTTGCGACATCCTCACCAGCAGAACCAGGTCCTGGCAGGGCAGGCGGCTTTCCCTAGGCACCGAGGGGCACGCTGGCATTATGTCCCAGCAGACAAGGGGTGCTGCTGAGAGTGCATGGGATGCTCCGTGCCGCCACCCCTTCCCACCCCAGGAGCCCTGGGGGCAGCGCGGCCACAAACAAAACGACATCTGTCCTGCCCCGCTGGGGAGATTTTCCAGCTCTATGGGGGGATTTTAGGGCTGGAGGTGGCACCTGAGAGGCAGTGGAGGGACCAGGCTCTGTTTCAGGGTTGTCATCACGCTGGGGAGCAGGTGGAAAACAAACGACCTCATGTGCCAGTATGTGGGACAATACCAGCTTAGCCGTGGGCGCAGCCAGAAGGGTTTCTGCTGAGCCCAGGCGATGCTATTCGCAGATAAATCTACATTACAGTAATTAATAATAATTAATAATTGAGTCTGTATTTGGAAAACCAGCAAAATCAGAGCATCGCTCAGCTCAGGCACGAGGCAAGCAGGCACATCTGGGAGGAGATGGGTGTGTGATGCTCCTGGCCCCACTCCTGATGAGGCTTTGGGGCACCCAGGAACCTCGCAGCCCCATGCTGTGCTTCCAATGGGAGATGATGGGAAGGACAAATACAAAAGTCTCGAGATTAAAGCATCTCCCTTCCCCCTTGCCTTTGAGTCGGGGAATTAGTTTTAAGCTAAGCTCCTCTGTAATGAGCAGACACAGGGAGACCAGCGACGGGCGATTGCATAGCTTTTAATTACGGACAGCAGCATCACAGGAGCTGGCATTCCAAACCAGTGGAAAAAATAAGGCAGGGGCTGGGTAGCTTACAGTGCTCATCGGGGTGACTTTCAGGATGGCCAGTGCCACCTTGAAGGCAAAACCTTCTGCACTTGAGCTCTGTCTCTGTCACCTTTTTTGACCATGGCCATGGCAGCACAGTTCAGCTGGAGTTAAGAAATGCCATTGGCCACCACCAATTGCTTGACGTCCACAGGGCTGGGATCTTCTACCCACATCCAAAAAAGTGAAGGACCAAGGATTTCTGGCCAGCCTCTGCCCTTGAGGCTTGATGTAGCTGTGCTTGCAGGCAGGGCTCCCAGCTGCCTTCCCATTTCCCTGCCAAGTCAGAATGGATGCTGTTTGTCTTTCTCATTATAGTGGCCAGATGCAGGGCCGGTGATGGATTGGAGTGTCACACAGGAGCTTCTGCACTGTCACAGTAACTGCTGGGCCTCCCACAAGGTGGAAAATTTTGGAGGATTAAGCTCTGTGATCAGCTAAACTTCATCCCCAAGCCACCGGGATCCAATTCCATAGGGATGCAGGGGCAGGGAGTTGAGGAAGCAAGAAGAGAGGTGAGGGCATGACCTGAAGGTGCCCATGGTCAACCCAGCTGGAGGGCACAGCTCTTTTCTTGGAGCCATAAATTCATCTTGAAGACATTTTGGATTGATCAGGTTGGGTATTAGGAAAAAATTTCTTCTCAGAAAGAAAGGTTGGGCATTGGCACAGGCTGCCCAGGGAGGTGGTGGGGTCACGATTCCTGGAGGTGTCCAAGATCCATGGAGATGTGGCACTGTGAGATGTGGTCAGGGGGCATGGTGGAATGGGTTGGGGTTGGACAACAAGATCTCAGAGACGTTTTCCAACCTTTATGATTCTAAGATGGCTGTGATTTTCAGCACCTGGCACCCCCAGCTCACCCCAACTCTGGAGCTGAGCCCTCTGCATTGCTTCGCAGGGATGCAACAGCTCCTAAATCAAGAACAAATCTCCCCAGCTCTTCAATGTGCATTTCCCACCCCGCCACATGGGACACCATGCATCATGATGTAGCTCTATCCCAAGCGTGATGGGTGTCCCCAGTGCCATCAGGGTGTCCCCACCAGGACAGTGCAGGTGTGCAGAAGCCCATGGAAAGCAACGCATGAAGTGAGCCCAAAGAGAGATGCACGGAGTGCATCCGAACAAACAGTGCCGTGATGCTCACCGTGGATGGGGGACAAGGTGCCACCACCCCGTGCCCTCCCAGCGCCGTGCGAGGCTGCAGCAGTGCTGTTGAGCCCCACGTGCCCAGCTGAGCAGATTTTCCTTGGCTGCCTGGGCTATATTTAGCTGCCTGTAAAAGGGGTTAGCGAGCAGCGCTGAAGCCGGTGGCACAGCTAGGAATGTCAATGGAAGAGCAGCCAGGGATAAAAAAAGCCCAAGCCGGGTGCTGGAAGCTTTGCACAAATCCCTGCCACTGCAGGAAGAGGAGGAGGGGGAAAAGAAGGAGGCAGCCCCATGTCCTGCACTGGAGGCACAAGTGATGGCCACTTGCTATCCCCACTCACCATCCTCACACTCAGCAATTTTGCTCTTTTTGGCTGGTTTGTAACACAACAGCTTCCAGTTACTGGAAGTTACCGGAGCACAAACAACACTCTTTGCCTTTTTGCACTCATTCAGACATAATTACAGCCAAACTGGGTGAATCCCATCGCCCAGTACATCAAGCATCTCCCCAGCACATGGCAGCATCTCCCCAGCCTCACCTCAGTATCACCCCAGTCCACTTTTACTGCTCTGAGCCCTTTTCACATGTTCAAAGGGATGCACCAGGCCGGTCCCAGGGTCATGGAAAGTCCTTGTCCATGGGCAGGGACCAAGGACCAAGAGACCTGCAGGTCCCCAAACCTATGTCCCAAAATACCACCTAACAGAGGGACTGACAACGCAAGCACTCAGCTCAGGACTAAGATTTCCTCCATGCTACCCACATTACCAGCAAGAAATCAGGGCCTGAACCAGGCTGGGAATTATGCAATTGGATCAAAGAGGAATAGCAAAGCACTGCTCTCCCTAAGAGGTGGCTTTTAGCCCAGATAGGAGCTGCAAGAAAACCAACCCACACCTTGCTGGCCCAGACCTTTCTCCATCCCTCCACCTCGGAGACAGGAGCCCATTTCCTCCTTCCTATCCCCCCCATCCCAACACCATCTCCATTCCCCCAAACGGTTCTCAGGGCATGGGGATGGCAGCTGCCCCCCTCTCCCAGTGCCACGTCCCAGCAGGTGCCAGGATGGCTTCGCCTGCTGCTGCTACCCAGTGAGACAGCTGAGAGGGAAGACAGTCAAGGAGAAAGCGGAGCGTGAGCAGCTATAAATAGTGCTGGCCAAGGCTCCCTTGTCGCCTGGGTTGCAGGGTTGGGTGTCCCTGCTCAACCCCAGCATCGTCAGGCACCTAAAAACGTGCCTTGGTGGTTGTGGGGAAGCATCCCCAGTGCGCACCCTCTGCGCCCTGCTGCTTGCACAGCCCATTTCTTTCAATTCACGCCCTCTCTGCCTCTCTGCTCCACCATCACGCGTGATGCTCGCGGCCAGGCAGGGACCAGACCCCTCCTGGGGCGGGGGGGCACGGAAGGATGCGCTGATCCTCGGCGGGCAGCAACCAAGTGCGGGACCAATCCGGGGGGGGGGTGGGGGGGGGATGGGGGGGGGCACCGCCCTCGGGGTCCCCATCTCCACCGCTGAGGCTACGCGGGGGCTGCGGGGTGCCGGTGGGATCCCGTTAGCCGGGGGGGGAGCGGAGGGAGAGGGGGGACGGGAGGGCGGGGCGGGGAGGGAGGGGGCCGGGTGCGGGCGCTTCCCCCGCGCCGCGCGTGGGCCGTGCGGAAGGAGGCGGCGGGAGCGGGCATTGTGCGGGCGGCTCCGGGCTGCCCCGGGGGCTGCTCGCAGCCTGGGAGCCGGGTCCGGCCCGTCCTGAACCGCCGGCAGCCGTACCCACAGCGGTTCTGATACCGGCACCTCGATCCACGCCGCTGTCGGCACCGGCATTGCTCTTGACATCAGCACGGGCATCGGCACCGGCTTGGGCACCGACACCGGTACTTCAACGGATCAACGGTTGCGTCGCCCGTCTGTGTTGGGATCAACGGCGACATCAGCGCCCGGGTCAGCACCGCCATCGGTGCCGCCGTCCCCATCCGTACCCACACCGACATCGACACGACCGCGCAGCCCAGGTGAGCAGCTGACGGCCGGTGGTGGCAGGAGGCCCTGAGCCCACCCGGTGTTGGTCCATAGCAGCGCAGTAAGGATAGAGGTGGGGCGCCGAGGGCACGGCGGTGCTCTGGGGATGAAAGTTTGCAGCGGGTGGTGGTGCTGAGAGGGCTCCGGGGTGCGTCCCGATGGTTTGAAAGTGTCTCGCAGGGGTCTGGTGGTGTCTGTCACTCTGTCTGGAGGTTGCTGGCTCCAGGGTAGCTCAGGGTGAGCAGTGATCACACAGCGAGCAGTGCTCAGGGAAGCACCTCTGTCCCATCCCAGCTCCTACTCCTTGGTAGATCCTGGGGTGTCCACCATCCCCATCATCCTGATCCATCTTCACGTCCTCTTCCTCCAGTCCCGTGGGTCCCCACAGCCTCGAAGTCATGCCCGTTGACTCCCATTGGGGCCAGGGGAATGGACTATTTTGGGACTATGTTGTTTTGTGGAATGGGGAGCTGGGGGGGCTGCAGGCAGCCGTGGGAGAGTGGGCACAGGTCTGAGAACGGCTCCGTGCAGGACACATGCTCATCTCCCGGGCATCAAGGAAACCTCTTGGGACCAGAGGGTTTCCCCAGGGACAACACCTCCTCACTGCCTTCAGGGCAGCACTTTGGCAGGTTGCCCCCGCCAATGCTTGGATCAGATCCTTCTGGCCCCCAGAGCTGGCTGCTGTCCCTTGGCTGGATGGCAGTGCCACCGAGGGTGTGGCAGGGGCAGGGTGGCTGTGTCAGCTGTCCCTCCCCCTACTGCTTCCCCCAGTACCCACAGCCTGTGACCTTGGGGCTGCTCACTGCGCGACATCGCATCCCTTGCTGTCATGAAGGGGGGCAGGAGGAGGCTGGGATGTGGGGATGCGCAGAGGACTGGTGACAGCTCGTCCCCTGCTCCAGGAGTCCAATGTCCTGCTGTCTGTGGCTGCAGGATGGGGTGCTTAGGGCTGCGGGGTGCCTGACCTTGGTGCTGCCCCATGCACCCCAAAGGACGTCCCGTGGTGCCACCAGGACAAGGACAGGTCCAAGACCCGCTCTGTCCCTGGCTCCAACAGATGGCTCGTGCTCAGCCAAGGCACGGCTGCTGCATCCCCATGGACTGCACAATTCTGGGGATTCCAAACCATGCTTTGATCCCAGATCTCTTCTCTCCTCAGATTGCAATCCCATTCCTGCCAGCTGCAGTGGGGAATCCCAGAGGTGCTCTCAGTTCTACACAACACCTCTCTCCAAATTCCCATCCTTGGGAAGCCACTTCAGTCCTTTGCCCTGGAAGTGGGATGCGTGGGACACAGAGGTGGTTTCCATCTCCTTTAATGGGGCAGTTGCATGGGGATGGAGAATCTGCTGGCTGCCAGCATCAGTGGATGTGGCTGTGGGATCAGGGTTAGGGTTGGGGTTAAGGTTAGGATTAAAGCTAGGGTTGGGGTTAGAGTTGGGGATTAAGGTTAGAGTTGGGGGTTAGGGTAAGAGTGGGGTTGGGTTGGGGCCGTGGTTGGGGCTAGGGTTAGAGTTAGATTTAGGGTGAAGGTTAGGACTGGTGTTGGGGTAAGGATTGGGGTTGGTTTGGAGTTGGGGTTAAGGTTGTGGTTAGGGTTAGAGTTGTGTTTAGAGTTAGGGTTAGTGTAAGGATTGGGATTAGGGTTAGGGTTAGTGTTAGGGGCTCCCTGGGAAGCTGCTGTCCCCAGCATCTGTCTTTGTATTCACCACCCCTTGGGGCAGAAGGAAGGGGTCCCTGTGGGGTCAGGAGCTCTTTGTATTGCTGTGGGATGGAGACAGGAGGTTTCCTCACGGATGTGGTGCAACATCCATGTAGGAACCCATAAGCATTTCCACAGATCAGGTCCATCAGCTCCAGCATGAGGGGCTGCTGGAGAGCTGTGTGTAGAGGGAGCCTGGAGCTGCTAGAGAATGAAACCGATTTAGGTGTGGGTGACACAATTATTATGTAAAATTATAGTTTGTGCTGTCGTCAGAGCAGCTAACTGAAGGTTACAGTGGGAGCTGTATTACCGAGGGCTCAATCATTGTAATTACCTCCCATTAGATCACCTTCTTTACAACTGCAACGTGGAAGGAGGGGGAAGTTAAAGGAAGAAATTCCTGTCCTCACGCTCCATCCTCCTCTGGACACATCCTGTGGACAGCAATTAGAGGTCATTAGCTGGTGGGGTATAGGTAGGGCTGATCTTTCCTACCTCAGCGTGGTCCAGCCCAGCCCTGTAGGGATTTTCTGCCATCGGTGCCTTTTGGGATGCTCTGCCGCCCCATAATGCAGAGCACAGACATGGGCACATCGGGGTCTGCAGGTCGGGGGACACCTCTGCCTCATGCATGCATCAGGTTCACATTGGCAGCAGTTGGGTTTGCCCTTCAGATGCTCAGGGAAGCTCTGAGTTTGGATGTCAGTGGGTGCATGAGCCAGTCGCGCTGTTACCCTCGAGCAGGACTTGCTCTGATTTGTGTTTTCAGCATTATAAGCAAAAGTGACAGTTTGTGCAAACAGCCTGGAATCCTGTCTGGAGAGACTCAGGTTGGATTTTTCCTGGTTTAATGAGGGCAATAACTACAGGCGAGCTTCGCTGTCAGCCCTGAGCAGTAATCCTAGCATGGAGCAGCAACACTGCTTGCTCCTCCACAAGGCCATATGCCATGGCTTCAGTAGAGATCACCTGTGCCCATCCCTGGGCTGGATGTGATGACAAGGGCTTATAGGGGGACAAGAATTACTGTGTAAGGCCATTGGGCTAACAAGCAAACCCACTGCTTGGTGACAATGGGAACACACATTTGCATTGAGGCGACAGAGCTGTGGGCTGGAGGCTGAGGGCACTGGGCTGTGCCTGACCTTTTGGGGCTGGGCATCGATTTGAGGGGATCCCACAGTAAATCCCACGGCCATAACTCTGTGCTTTGGAGCAGCATGAGATCCCCACCCAAAATCACTGGGGCCAGCCTGCTCTCTGTGTGGGAGATCTCCAGATCAGTGTTTAATTATGACCATCTGCTGCTCCAGGCTTCAAATGCATCTCAGTGGATTTGGTCTCTGTTTAAATCAGCCCCATTGGGTCTTCCTGGATGCTGGTTTTCTCGCCCAAGGCTCTCATTCTTATCTGATGTGGGGCAGTTCTTTGTTCCCCAGCTCACAGCACTCATTTGTATTCAGCGTTACACTTCACGAGCACTTCCCCTTTTTAATTGTGCTCATCATCTCCTAATAGTCTCAATGCTGTGGGGTTGTGGGTGGGTTTTTGGAGACTGCAGCATTTCCAGCCTTTATTGGAGGACACAGCATCGATCCTTTTCCATTAGAGTGTGAGGAAACACCGTCAGAAGGGTGAACCCCAATCAACCCAACACAACCCAACCTAACCCAACACAGCACAACTCAACCCAACACAACCAAACCCAGAGCCCTCAACGGCCCAAGCCCACCTTCCATTAGCCACTTGGAGGTTAAAAAGGGAAATTCTTACTCCTGTGATTGAACAAATCCCTCTTAAGAGCCAAGGCTGCCGTGTCTCCTCCAGCTCAACCCCAAAATGGGGTTTCAGGAGATATTTACTTAAGTTGGGAACTTAAGTAGCATGAATGGGAACTGCTGCCTTCATTATGCTCTTCTCTTTCAAAATCCAGGCAAGGGAAAACCTGTGTGAGAGCCATGTCCCCATGCTGTGCCTTCCCTCCACCCCATCCAAAAGCATCTCCAATTGCAGCCCATCTCTTACAGGGATTAAGACCTATTTCTGCACCACTCTCCTCTATCCCATTAAGGGCATTACAGCAGCCCCAGGTCCTTCCATGTGACTCCTTCTGAAAGAGAGGCCATGCTAAGCCTCACGGAAATGGCCCTGCTTGGAGGGGAAATCCCCAGCACAGGGTGGAGATCGGGGTTTATGCAACATTATTTGCCCAACAGCTCTTTTAATTCGCTGCCTGCAGGGCAGTAAGTTGGGCACCGGGCGGGCAGCTGCACCTTGGACCTTGTTCCTGCAACAGACGTAGCCCAGAGATGGGAAGGACCCAGCCTGGTCCTAAGGGATGTTGCTGCACGTTTCTACAGCAGCACTGAAGCCGCTGGGGCTGCCGGGAAGGCAGCTTTGATCCAGCCCTGCAGGCTGCTGTCTGACTGCGTTGTGCCCAGCTGTGCAGACACAGAGGGAAAGAGGCTGTGTGTGTGTGTGTGTGTGTGTGCACTCATCTGTGTGTGCGTGCATGCATGTCTGCATACATACACGTGCATCTCTGTGTGCATGTGATCACACACACATGTATGTTTGCATGTGTGTGTGTGCATGCAGCAGTTGGTGCGTGCTTTGTGCGCGCTCCCGTGCTCCCACATCACGCTGGCCGAGGCATGAGCAGCCGGGCCCTGCTCCCGTATGGTTGCCAGGGTGACAGAGTGCTGCTCCTGCACTGCCAGGATGCTCCAGCACCAGCGTCAGGGACGCTGCAGCCGTGTGCTGGGGCCGGAGCAGGGCGCTGTTGGGCTGACTGCTCCCACCAGGCGGGCGGAGCAGCGATGCGATGTGAAAGAGGTGCAGTCAGATGTGTGCTGTGGGGTAAGAGACGCTGAAAGCTGCAGGTGACACACGCACACGCGTGCCTGAGTGCACCTGGTGCCTGAGTGCACTATGCATGAAAATGCATGTTCCATGAGGCACCGTGCGTGCTCACAGTGTGCCAGAAGAATTGCTGTGCATGCAAACGTTTGTGCCAAAGTGCACCATTTCTGCACACACGTGTGTCAGAGGACACCACCATGCACTCCGTGGGACTCAGAGCCAGCTCAGGGGTTCCTCATCCCTCCCCAAGGCAGCGCAGGGCCGGATCCTGCCCCGTGACTCACAGCCTGGTTAATCATTTACCTCCTTCACCTGCAGCCTCAGCCAGTGTCACTCCTGCTGCTCCTGTGGCTGAGGGGACCGTGGCTCACTGTCTGCCCACAGCTGGATCTGAGGAGGACGCCGGTGAGTTTTGCTGGGGCAGAAGGGCTGGGGACACGGGCAGGGCTCCTGGGCATCACTCAGCGCCACGTCAGTAGGTAGGAAGGGAAGTCCTCAATACAACCCACAGAGCAACACCGAAGGGGAATGCAGGCCAATGTACAGGCTGCAGGGGGGTGAGCCATGCCTGGAAGGTCACAGACTGCCCTCAGTACTGTCTGCGCCATCCCTGTACCTACCACAAAGCTTCCAGCTTGCAGGAACCCTGGTGCAAAAGTCCAGGATATCCATCAGTGCTGAGGGACCTGGCAGCAATGGGCCCAGGGCTGGTTGAGATGACATGCCACTGCCTGCCACCTCCATGGAGTCCAGAGACCTGCCTGCAGCACAAGTCCCTCTCCAAGGAACATTTTGGGGTTCATTTTATGTGTGGCCAGTCTGAGAACGCCCCATCTTTGTCTGCTGGCAAAGCAGCCAACCCTGCTCTTTCCTCTTGTCCTTCCTTATTGTCCCACCTCCATGTTCACATTTTGGTTCTTCATCCCTCCAACGCTTCATCCCTCTTTCCATCTCGATCTTGGTTCTCCATCTCTTCATCCATCCCTCCACCCCATCTTTGTTCTCCATTCCTCCATCTCTTCATTTCTCCTTCCATCCCCATCTTGTTCTCCATCTCTCCATCCCCTTTCTCTTTCCATCCCTCCATCCCTCCATTCATCACTCCTTACATTCATCCGCCTGTCCCTCCATCCTTCCATTCATTCCTCCATCCATCCTTGCCTCGCCCCCATCCCACTCTCCTGCCTGCACCAAGCACAAGACCCCCCCTTGCCCTTCACAACTTTGCTTTAGTCACTCATAGACGCGCTGCAGGAGGATGCTGGGTGTTGCACCCCACATCTCTCCAACCCTGCTGGAGATCTCTCCACCCCCCTTTGCACCCCACTGGCACTGCAGCCATGGGCTCAGCTCACCCTCTGCTCTTCCTTCCCCAGGCCAGAGTTGTGGGGCTCCCAACCCACAGCCCCCCGTGAGCAGCACCCAGGGCAGTGGGGAGACACAGCCAGGCCAGGCTGGAGGGCCCCGGTAAGGATGCTGGAGGGCTTGGTGGTGGGGCAGAGGGTCCCACAGCATCTTTTTTTCCCATGATACTGCAAACGAGAGGAGGGGTTCCTAATGCTGAACTTTATGCTGGGGATGGGGGAGACCCATGGGGATGGTAGAACCCCTGGGCAAGGTTTGCACTGTGGTTAGATCTCCATCAACTCCACTAACGGGGGGGACCATATCTCATCAGGGTTAGCATGACCGAGGTGGAGCCGGTGCTGGATTTCGCATCCTCAGGGAGGACTGGACGCCGCAATGCCCTACCTGACATCCTGGGCTCACCGGCAGGCGTCAGCCCCTCTGACCTGCCCCTCAAACTGGCCGAGATGTCCCTGAGTGCAGGTGGGTGCTGGGTGACGCATGGGGGTGGCACATGGGAGTGGTATCATGGCTGCTCACTGCCCTCCTCGCACCACAGGCAGCTCCCAGGAGATGCAGTCACCTTCTGCAGAAGTTCCCCCACCGCAGCCCCAAAGCCCGGAGCTGAAGGACACGTCCTAACCCTGCTGGGGGACTGAGCAGTGGGGTGAGGACGCTGCAGAGCATCCACATCGCTGCCCTTGTGCCATGCAGCGAGAGCAGCGCCTGCAGGAGAGGAGCCACGTGGGGACCTGTGGGGACAAAGGGACACTTCACTCCCACGCAGGGCAAGGATGGGGACGTTCATCCCACAGGAGGACACTTTTCTTCCAGAAGCGAGCGGCCAGGGGGGGGCCTATGCCATGAGCAGTCCAGGGGGTCTGAGTGTTGTTCACTGTGATGTTTTGGGTACCACGTCTGTGTCCTGTCCTTCCTTTTTCCAGTGGGTGATCCAAGATCTTTTTTTTTTTTTCTTTCTTTTTTCTGAGGAAACTTCATCGATGGGCTGGGGAGGAGAGCCTCCCAGCAGCAGCCAGCACCTCAACAAGTGTTGCTCCAGAGTGCTCCTTGCATCGGGGGAGCAGGGAGCTCAGCTGGGATCATATTGCAAAGCCATCCTTGGGGACAGTGACATCTCTGCCACTCACAGCTCTGCTGCCTACTGAGCTGGGACTTACTGCTGGGGACAAAACACGTGGCCCAGCTCCAGAGCATGGCAGGGGTGAGCAGGTGGGGGGCCAGAGAAGGGCACAGTGCTCATATCTGTTCCTATCCCCAGGTGGTAACCTGGTGGTCACCCATAGCTCTTGCTGTGGGACCAGTGAATGGAGTCCTAAGGGCCACCCAGCTCTGAGCAGTGCTGGGGTAGGGGAGAGCTGCATGGGGTGGGTGGCACTGAGAGCCACAGCGTGTGTCAGTGGGCATGGGCACGTATGGGAGTGAGTGCTGCTGGGGGTGGGTGCTGTGTGCAGGGGTGTCCGTGCACACGGGTGTCTGTGTGCGTGAGTGGCAGTGAGCAATCACCCCTGTGCACGGGCGTCCGTGTGCTTGTGTGCCTCTGCACGTCAGTGTCTGTGTTTGTGGGGGTCTTTTTGTGTGGGTGCTGCTGTGGGTGGGTGTTTGTGTCCATGTGTGTGGATGCCTGTGCACATGGGTGCCTGTATGCATGGATGCCGGTGTGCAATAATGCCCGTGTGCAGGGCTGTCCATGTATGTGAGTGTTCATGTGTGTGGTGCCCACGTGCACGGGCTGTCCTGTGCATGGCTGTCCCTGTGCACATTTGTTTGTGTGTGTGTCCATGTGCGTGCACATCCATGTCCTGTAGCCCTGCTGCACCAGGGGGATGCTGGGAGCCCCAGGGCCGTGAACATTTGGGACTCTGATGCCCAAGGGTGGCTCTGGGAGGAGCAGAGACAGGTGACCCCTCCAGGCCTGTCCCCAACCTGTGGCACCTGGAGGGTGTATTCAAGGAGCACTGTGCACTCTGGGGGGGAGCTGTGTGACTCCCAGGGCCATGGTTGGATAATAAACTGTGTGTGTTTCCCTGTGACACAGTGCTCCATGCTCTGTCCCCACGGGGACTGGTGGCTGTCCCACCCAAGGGGCTTCCACTCGCAGCCCCTCCAAGGCCATGGGGAGGAGGCTGAACTTGAGCCCCTGGCTATTTTTGGGTGCCTGCAGTGACACCTTAGGGATGGAAAGAGAGACAAAGTGTCCCTGAGTGCCACCCAGGCACGGTCGTTTTGCCCCTGATGCCACCACCCTGCAGTGCTGGGTATGGGGACACTCAATGGTTGCCACCCAATCTCCAAACCCAATGGACTGAAATTGGGCAGAAGATGCCAGACCCCCACAGGCTGACCCCTTCCCATAAACATGTCCCCAAAGGTGACAGCCACCTCCTGTGTGTCCTCCCGAGTTGGGGACACTTTAGCCAAGGGGACCCCCAGAGCTGTCAGCACAACTGAAGGGGCCAAGGGGGGGCGGGTAATGGGAGGAGGCTCATCACTGAGCCAGGGCTGTGTGCCCACTGGGGCAGGGGACACCAAATTCCACTACCACCTCAATCCCTTGGCATGCTGCAACCCGAGCCTGAAGGAGGAGGGGATCGTGTCCCGGATGTCACCAGCCCCGTGGGGACACACCCGTGGGGGAGAGGGGTGGACAGCATCCACGGGACATGGGGGGCTTCAAGCCTGAACCCAGCAGAGCCAAGACCCCAGGGCAGCTGTTGTGATGGGGCCGATTGGAGAGGGTCCAAAAAGCGTTAAACTGAAATAATCAACGATGGGAGGGATGGGGACGCGGCCGTCCTCACCCTCACCGTCCCCGGCACGCACACACGGTCCCGCGTGTCCCCACGGATGCTCCCGTGCCTCAGTTTCCCCCTCTCCATCCACACCTCACCGTGAAGCACGCGGCCGTCGGCACCGCACATCCTCACCTCCACGCACCCACGCGCGTCCGCGACCTCCGCGGGGCCGCGCACAGCTCACGGGCAGGGGACAGGGGGCGGAGGGGGCGGCCGGGGGGCGGTGGTTGGCAGCGCTGCCCTTCCCCGTCGGGGTATTTCTGGAGCCTCTTCCCATCATGTGATGGGGCCGGTATTTAAGGAGCCGCGGGGCCGGGCGGCAGCTGCGGGCGGTGCGGCGCTGCGGGGACAGACGGACACGGGGACACGCGCGGCTTCGCCATGGTGGAAGCGTTCGTGGGCACCTGGAAGCTGGTGGACACGGCCAATTTCGATGAGTACATGAAGGCGTTGGGTGAGTGGGGGGTCGGCAAGGCGGAAATCGCCGTTTTTGCCGCTTTTTTTTTTTTTTTAATGGGGGGGGGGGGGGGGGGGGGGGAATCGTCGGCTGCTGCGTGGGTTTAAAAGGGAAAAATAAAAATAGAAATAATAAAATATAGAAATAAAAATAGGAAAGAGCAGCGCGGTGCTGTGCTGGGGAGGGGCTGCTGCCGGGGTGGAGGGGAATGGGTGGAATCCCCTCCCTGAACCCCCCTGCAATCCCGGTGTGGGGGAAGGGCTGATGAAGGGGATCCCAGGGGCTTCGTGCCCCCATCCGCTGTCCTGAATCCTCCATCCCTGGGCAGGATGAGCCCCAGAGGGGTCTGGAGGGGTGGTGACCACAGGTGCTTCCCATTCCGCCCAGCCATAAATGTGCAGGATCAGCTGCTGAATGATGCCCAGATCTCCCCCATAGTACGGCCCTGTGGGGATGCAGTGGGTCCCCCCCCTCGGAACCCCCCCCCCCAAAAAAAAAAAAAACCCAGGAGGGGCTCTGGGGTGGTGCATGGGGACACCTCATTGACCCCCTGTCCCCCAACCAGGGGTGGGCTTTGCCACCAGGCAGATGGCCAGCCTGACCAAACCCACCACCATCATCGAGGTGGATGGCGACAAGGTGACGGTGAAGACCCAGAGCACCTTCAAAAACACAGAGATCAGCTTCAAGCTGGGCGAGGAGTTTGATGAGACCACGGCCGATGACAGGCACGTCAAGGTGAGGGAGCCGGGGGGCTGCTTCCTTCCCTCCGCCCTTTGCACCCCTTGCCTCCACTTGCAGCTGGGTTTTGCGGAAGGCGATGCTGTAACCGAGAGGCTGTGTTGCAAAAGAGATTTGGGGGCCACCACGGAGCTTGTAAGACACAAAACTCCTTCCTGCCCCATGGGGAAGCAGGCACAGGGCTGGGTGTGGAGTGAGGTTGGGCTGAAATGGGGCGAGTGCGAGCAAGGCGGTAGTGCCAGGCAGACATTGCAGCATACCTCTGTCTTCATCCTCTGCTCCATCTGCTCAGCCTATCTTGGTGCCATCCATCTTGCTGGGGAACCAAAGCAGCAGTAGAGCACAGGTTTGACCCCTAGGAGATATTTCCATGCACAGCTTTGACTATAACCAGCCTGCCTGCTTTGTCTCGTGACAGCTCCGCCCCAAGCTTAGGACTGCTCTGCTCAGGGTGGTGGAAACTATGCTAAAAGCTCTTTGGCTGCTGGTGTGTGGCAGGGACGTTTGAAGCAGCCAGGGACGTGCCCTTCAGACACCTCTCGGCTGGCTGCCAGAGGGCAGACAATGAAATGGGGCCCCATCTGACAGCCCCCAGGCAGCCAAGCAGGAAGCTGTGGAGCAGCTGGGCTGTGGGGTGCTCCAAGGGGAGGAGTCACCAAACTAGGGGGGAACCAGAATGTCTGGGGTGCAGGGAGAGGAGAACTTGAGTTCTGAAGGAAGCTGAGCTGCAGAGCACCCAAGCCATGGGGACACCCAGTGCATTAGAACATCTGTGCTATGGGGACATCAAGTCATGGGGAGACCTGAACTTCAGGGGCTTTGAAGTCATGGAGGTTCCTAAGCAATGGGGACACCAAGCCATGGGGAGACCTGAGCTGAGAGGACATCCAAGTCATGGGGACACCTAAACCATGAGGAAACTCAAGCTATGAGGACACACTAATGGGGAGAGCTGAGCTTTGGGGACATCCAGCCATGAGGAGATCAAAAGCAATGCAGAGTTCCTACCCATGAAGGAAACTAAGTGGGTTGCAGGGACCCACATCATGGTGAGACCCGAGCCATGGCAACATCCAACCGTGGGGTGACTAAGCAATGAGGAGACCTGAGGACATGCAGGTAATGGGGAGTCCTAAGCTATGGGGACATCCAACCATTGGGAGATTCAAACTATGAGAAGACCCAAACGATGGAGAATCTTAAGCCATGCAGAGCCCTGATCCATGGAGGCCTTGTGCTGGATGGACTCAAGCCATGTCAACCAAGCCACCGGGTCAGCGAGATGCAGCAGCACCTGCACTGTGCTGGGGACCTGAGCCATGGGAAACCCAGCCCTTGGGTGTCTGTGCAGCAGAGTCACAGGGAGGTTTGCAGAGGACAAGAGGCTGGGACAGCTCGGGGCATGTGGTGCCCTGGACTGGAGAAATGTCACTGGGAGGCAGAGGACTGGGTGCCAGGCAGTGGGGGGATAGCAGAACAGAGCTGGGCAGACAGTGCCACTTCCCATGCTGGCACAGCCAAGCCCTCTGTCATGTTAACCTTGGCACTGGCCAGGCTTTCAGGGCTGAATCAACAGCAGCGGCTGTGCAAACAGGAGCCCGAATGAGCAAGGGCTTGTTCAACAGCTCAGCTCAGGACGCAGCTGTGCGGCAGGGAGGGCAGGGTCACCATGACAGTGGCTCCTGGTGCCAACAGGGGCTACGATTGTGACCCAGCTGGTGTCCTGGGCCAAGCTGGGTGAGTAGAGCCAGGTGGGATGCTGGCACCCAGGGATCCTCGAGGCGCCCTTTGCTGGCAGATGGGATGAAAAGGAGCATCCAAAGCTGCGAGGATGGAGCAGCAAAGCTCCAGCTGTGAGGGTTCTGCTCTCTCTCCACAGTCCTTGGTCAAGCTAGATGGAGGCAAGCTGGTCCACGTGCAGAAGTGGGATGGGAAGGAGACATCACTAGTGCGGGAGCTGAAGGATGGGAAGTTGATCCTGGTAAGTAAATATAAAGGATTTTAGATGGGCGGATGCCCGAGGTCCCACCCAGTGCTCACAGTGCTCTTTGTCCCCAGACTCTCACCATGGGCAGCGTTGTCTCCACCCGCACCTATGAGAAGGCATCCTAGAGGCTGCCCCAGCTCCCTGCCAGCTCCAGCGTTGAATCGTCTCTGCCTTCCCCGCGCCGTGCGCGGCTCACCACAGTGCAGGAGCCTTCCAAAGCCACCGTGCCCTGACCCTGCGGTCTTGTGGGGCTGGTTGGGGTGAGGGTGTTTCGTTTGTTATTATTTTTTCTTTTTTTTTAATGGAAGAACCCATGTGGAAAAATAATAAAAGCAATGTTGTTACAGAGCTGTGGCTGGCGTGCTTGGGAAAAAGGCTTTTGGCAGGTGCACCCATGGGCTCTCGCCGCCCCCTTTATCCGCTGCACAGCTCACGTTGTCTTCCCCCAGGGCAGCCATTGGGCTCACAGACACAGTAACATGTGGGCAAAACCCACCATCAGCCACTGCCCACCGACAGCACTGGTCAGCCCACCCTGGTCCCACTGCACTCAGGCTCTCTGCCACCCATGGCATCAGCGCTGCAGTGCCAGGTGGACACGCAGCCCGTTTTTGTGGAGGGCATATTAGTTCACTGCAATGGCAGCTCTGCTATAAATCATTCAGGATACGAGCACACATCACGCCTACCAAAGCAATCCCTCCCCAGCGCTAATCCAGACAGGTGTGCCTGCCAAAGCATCAGGCAATGTGACGTGCCTGGCCACAGAGGAGCTGAGGAGTCAAGGTCAAGAGACGTCAGGGCCTGGGCTGGAAAGGGAGCAGCTCAAAATGAAGGAGTTCAGGGGCTGAAGTCCTGTGTCCAGCCCCAGCCCTGCTGTGCTGAGCAGCACTGGAAACAGCCCCACTTCAGCAAAACCTCCCTGACCTTCAGCTCCAGTTACAGGACTCACCATGCAGTCGCTGCTACAGGCCGTCACCAAAAGGCACAGCGAGCCCCACTGCACAACAGTCTTCTTGTGGCATCCTCACCCCAGGGCAGCCCTGCAGGCTCTGGCAAAGGGCTTCTCCCCTGCCCGGTTATCAGAACTCCATAACATCCCATCTCCTTCCAGGGAGGCAGTTCTCAGCTTGCAGCCAAAGGCTCCTTTATCCACTCTCAAGATGAAAGCGTGGAGCGTGCAAAAGAAAGAGAACAGTACAAAGTACACCTGGAGATTTGAGAGATTTATTTTCCATCCTTTACAAAGGCAGCAAATACACCACAGTTAATGTTTACTTAAAATATCACCGCTCACCACTTCGCTTCTTACTCTGCCACTTTCAATGTTTACAGACAAAAAAAATGAATGCAGCAGGAGGAGGGTTTGAGTACCAAAGCCAACCTGTGAACCAAGCCCCTCCAGGCAGTGCCTTGCATTGGGAAAGGAGTGGGGTTAGGGCACAGATAGCAGTGCCCTTCCTCGGAGCTGCTGTGCAGCAGGGCTGTGCTCAGTCACTGCAGCTGCACCCATACAACAGAGCACGTGTGCAGGCAGGCTGGGGTGCAGGACGCACAGCTCTACCTTTTACAGGCAGCTCCATCCGGGACTGACGTCACAGCTCAGGGCTGCCGCTGACCAGGGAGCCTACAGGGTGGGGGCAGCTTACCCAGCCCAACAGGAGACTACAGGACAGAGGGGCTGATGAATGGGTGTAGTTAATTAGACTATGCTGGCAGGCACGCCCACTGGCCTCGGTGGGAGAAAAAGGCAGCCCATGCCTAAGGTAACAGAGGAAAACTTACAGCAGAGTCAACAACTTGAACAACACAGGCTGAGCATTACTTTTGGAAGAAGGAAACTCCTTGCCTTGCTGCAAGAAGCACGCTGACTTGCTCCTGCTTGCTCCCAGCAGCACATTCCAGGGATTCACAACAGCAGTGCCCCTCTCTGCCTGCTGTCACTCTTTGGTCTTCTTTTTATGCTTCTTTTTCTTCTTCTTCTGAGCCTTGCTGGTCTTCCCCGAATGCTTGGCCCTCTTGCTGGCTGGCTGAGCCCCATCGCTGTCCGAGTCAGAGCTGTCTGAGTCAGACTCAGAGGACTGCTTACTCTTGTGCTTCTTTTTCTTCTTCTTCTCCTATCAAATGAAGCAAAACAAATACAGCTTTGCACGTGGGAAAACCGTCACTTGTGTTCACCAGGGCACTGAGCCACTTGCTGTCGTGAGAGCCTGAAAAGCTGTGAGAGAAGTGAGCCTGTCCCGACACGACGACGCACGCAGCTGCACGGACTTTGCCCATAGCTACAGCAGGCACTGCCTGACAGCTGCAGGACAGAGGTGGGTACCAAAATGGAAATCCCAGCCCGAATACTGGTAGTCACATCACAGAGAGATCTCCACTTATCTAAGGCTATTCCTTTTTATAGGGGTTGGCAGGAAGAGAAAACTTTCGCCAACCAAATGCGTTTCTAAAACAGCCGGCTGGAAGTGAGAGCTATCCCTGCTTCCCCACATCATCAGCAGCCCACAGCCTGCCAGGAAAAGCACACTAACGCACTGGAGCACTAACAACAACAACGCCCTCCTCCTCACTGCAGAGTCTGAGCGTAGCCAAAATGCAGAGGAATGGTTTGGAAACCTCAGCCATCACAGCCATTACCTGGGAACCACAGAGAGGGACGGGACGGTCCTGCAGGGCCTGCCAGCACACCACAGCCCTGAGAGCAGCTGTGCTGGGGCGGATCCCACACCACCCCCTCCCACCCCCCAAGGCCCAAAACGTTTTTCAGATGTGAAGTTTCCCTTGGCTCTCCCTGGAGGGGAGATGGGATGAGGAAAGCACCCTTTGGCAATAAGTCTCTTTGCACAATCTCATCTCCCCACCACGTGGCAGGCAGAGGTTAGGGGCATCGCTGAGCCCCCAGGGCTGCATTTCTGTGAGGCTCTGAAACAAAAGCTGTACAGTGCTCAAGAGGGACCTAACATTTATAGGCAGCAAAAGACCAGCTGATGCTTGAATACATCATATAAGAGGAACTGAGCTTTGAGGCACTGAGCAGTAACTTCTTAGCACAGATTACTCTGAAATCAGTACTGCAGCACACCTCCTCCCAAAGTCGCATCAGACAGAGAATCTCAAGGCAGACAAAGCCTATTTAACAGCGTGGGGGTGGCAATTTGTATCGATTTAATTAGACAGCAGGACTGAAGGGGGAATGCCATCTGGCTGTGCAGGCAGCACTTGAAGACTAGCACCAGACCTGCTGTGCCCCACACCACAAGCAGCTGGGCCACCACCTGCAGGGTGCAAACCACGCAGCACCAGAGGGGAGCAGAATAGCAGCACCATGATTCTGGGAAGTAAATTAAAGCACCATGCAGGTGAGCAGGCCCAAGATGCAGTATGTTGTAAAGCATGCAGAGACTGTGTCCAGCAAGCATTCCGTCCAGCAGCAAGCACTCACAGCTTTCCTCCACAGTCGAATCAACACTAAGAAAGAGACTTTTCTCTGCAGATGCCTACCGTGAATTTTCATTGCAGTTCAAGCACGTAAAAAGGATGCAAGAAAGGCAGCAAAATGGAGTTTCACAAAGCATAGATGGGCCAGCAAGGCCAGCCATGCCACTGCAAATGCCTGTGATAGGTTTAGACAACAGCAGTGAGGAATGCAGCCCAGCCAGCAAAGCTTGCTGCTCTAAGCCCTACACTGGTGTTTTTGCTTGAAGCGTGCTCATTCCTGGACAGTGTGTGTGCTAACTGCTCTGACCTGCATACGTAAGACTGGGCACAGACTTTCCCAAGCTTGCTGAAAACCAGCAGCCAGTTGCATTATCCAGTTAGACAGGCAAGTCCAAGTGCTGGTTGTACTCGATGAGGCTTTTCCCCCATCTGCAGTCCAGCTGGGGGTTGGACTCGATGATCTCTGGAGGTCCCTTCCAACCCCTACAATTCTGTGATTCTGTGATTCCTGTCCCCCCATGCACACTCTACCACACACATCTTATTCAGACTTGCCACGCTGCCACAGTTCACAAGCACTGCGCTCTCCATGCCCAGTTTGGGCCCAAAAATGGCTCTTGCTGAAAGCACCAAACACGTGGGTTTGCAAAAACACAGCTGGAGTGGAAGCGAGCTCCTGGAAACAGCCTCCAAGTGGGGCAAAAGCAAAGAGCCACTGCCAGAGATGGGCACTGCTACTGACAATCCCAAACACAAATTCAGTGTTTGCCATATAAAACATGCTTTACATTCCACCATGCAAGGAAGCATAACGTGAGAAGCCTGGAGACCCCAAGCTAGCAGCTCTGCTTATTTTCAATGCCAAGTGTTTCCAATGACCTCAAGGTCACCCGTGGGCTTGCAGCAGAGCTTTACTGGAAGAGGCCTGCTGTAAATCACACCCCTCCATGGCAGGGCTGATTGTGCCATGCACTCACTTCATGAGGAAACTCAAGAAAGCAGTGAGCCCAAAGGCACAGTTGTGCAAGACACAGGGCCACAGGCAGAACAAGTTTTCTGGAAGGTCTCCTCTCTTAGCTAGCTGCTCTGTGCATCCACAGCCAACCCAGAAGAACAGTTAAGCCAAGGAAGAGGAAAAGAATGCATGAACAGGCAAAGGGAACATCACCATCAGCCACGGGTACACAAGTGATACCTGCACAGAACCAGAATGACTCACGTGGGCAAGTATTTCTACCTGCTCCAACAAAGCTGGGATCAGAACTGGGTGCTGAAGATCTGAATGCAGCACTGACACTGTGGGCCTGTCCTGAGTCACTCTGGGATGCCTGCAGCACTGCCTGGAGCTGGCTACACACCCACCCCACCCAGGCAAAAACAGCCATCCCAGCTAAAAAACTGGAAAGCATCCACCTAAAGGAAACTCGCTTCACAGAAGGAAGCCTGAGAAAGGCAACGTGCCTGCTCACCCACAAGACTGCAAACGAAGAAACCAGTATTTGTGTGAGAAACAGTTGTTAAGAACAGAAAAATAATAAATGAGGTAAAGATGGGGGGGAAAATCCCCTGTAATAACTGACTTTTCCATCCTGACTCTGCTTCTGCTGTTGGCTTGAAGGTCCTCTGGCAGCTCACTGTGACAAGGGAGGATGTTAAAGCCAGGACCATGTGGTGTGGAAGTATTCTTTAACAGGGCATTTCACCCAGCTGCTGGCAGCCCTCCAGCGCCTCACCTCGTGCTGTAAAGGGCAAGCTGTCTTCAGATTGCTTGGGGAAAAAATGCAATGAGCCCAGAGAAGGCTGAGTTCTCCCCTTCCTCCCCACAAGACATTCTTTCCATTAGCTTCAGTCACTTCCAGGCAAGCGTGGTGTCCATATGAACACACCAGCTTAAAGGAAGACAAGCTGAGGGGTGTATGTGTTTCATTTAATAACACATCCCCCCCTAAGAGTGGGGACACAAGCAGCCCATCTAAAAATCTCAATTCAGCATGGACAACATGCCATAGCACCAGATAGACACTCAAATAAGGACAAAGAAAGAAGGAAGCTAGTAGCTTATTAAATGTGAAACACAGCAATTATTTTAGGGAGACCACGTAGCAAAGTCAAGGCACAGCTTAGAGCTGAGTATCAAACAAGGAGTCATCTCAGACCCCAGGGAAGATTCAGAGAACCAAGCTGACTGCACACCTAGCAGCCTCTTGGCAAGTGTCAGTTTCTGTAGCTCCACAACAGCACCACCCTAACTGTGGCAACACCAACTTCACTACAAAACTCACACGGCAAGGGCAGAAGCAAATCACCACCATCTTCTTCTGAAGACTGTGAAGATTTAAATCTTCCAGGAAAAAGGACGCAGCGTGGAGAATTTTCTCAAGCTTTTCCAGTCTGTGAACGTGGTGAGAAAACTGGAGAAGACCTTAACTAACAGTTTCATCCCAGAGCTTGGGAAGCTGTCTCAGCATGTGAAGGCTGAAGATAAGACAGGATGTCACATCTGTCCCCTCAGGATTACAGGGAGAGGTACACCAATAACAGAGGAAAAGCCACTAGACCACAGACTTTAAGCGCCAGCATGCTGGCACAGGATGAGCAGCACTCAGCTGCCTTCCCATGCTCCACTGGATGCCAGGCTCACTCTGCTCACCAGGACCTACCTGCACTGCACAGCCTTCCTCTGGTTTACACGTCAGTGCCAAAGTAAATGTCCAAATTCTGCCTTTAATAACAGCAGCAAAGCCTCCCCAGGCCCAGAGCTGCAGACGGGTCTCCAGAAGGGATTGCTGCTGATGGATGAAGCTGAGCTCTGCTGTTCTCAGGCACACCCAGGCACTCCCTCAGGACTACAAACACTGCATTTGTGCAAGCACTGTGAGAAAATTTTGCCCAAATTTTGCCCAGGTTCAAATGCTGGCCCTCTCTGACCATCTTTACAAGTACAAAGACCATCACAGTTCCTCATATGCACTGCACTGTTCAGTACCTCTACTACAGTTCTAACGAAATGGAACAAACTTGCTTCAAAATCCCTCAAATACAAGGAAAAAAAAACAACTGTGTTGAGGGATGGCACACAGAAGCTGAGCAGCTGGGCTACAGCCTGACAGCCCTGCCTTTCCCATTGCCAGGTGTTCTGAAGAAGCTGGTACTGTGAAGGGGCACCACACTGCTCCAGGCCTCTTCCTGTTCTTTGTAAGACAAATTGCTCGGGGCTACATTCTAAGAACTTATAACAGCTCATTCCTTCTACAGGTATTTGATTTTGAGATAAGAGGGGAGTGTCCACAACTCTCAAAGAAGTTTAAAGAATTTTTCGCCAGCACTTTGTGGCCTTGGTGTGTTTAGAGCCCTTATGTCTGTCCTTGTGATAAAGGAAAATGGATTTCCAGCTGTCTGTCCTCCTGCATCTCCAGCAAGGTGCAGGTATTCCTAAGTTTTTATTAAAAAATACAAAATAAAAAAATCCATCTCTCAGTTTAATATTAAGCAAGACTCATTATGTAAATAAAAATATATGTTTTATCCCTACTTTAAGGATCAGTTAGAATTTATTTGATGAGAAGAGTCTAGACTATGGCCCTTTATCAAACAGCAGAAGTCAGAAAAGCATAAGAAGGGATGTTAAAGAAAACAGCATTCTGTGTGAAGAGAGTGGATTTGACTGCAGTGCCCCAAGCTACTGCCATTTCAGAATTAGGAAAACAAGTACTAGCAATGGGCAAGGACAGATGAGCTTGATGAGTTACAGGTCACTGAACAAACAACACTTAACAAGGTGTGGTTTGAAGTGAAAGACAACAGGAATACTTCATGGTAATCTTTTACAGGACGGGAGAAAAAGCTGCAAGGATTGCAGAAAAGCAACCACAGATCACATTTAGCACACAATTCCAGTGACCATTGCAAAACCACAGGTCATTTTTGTCAAGTTCAAATTAAAGATACTCCTCCTAGTGCTGAAACAGCAGTTCTTTCCTCAAGGGGGCAAGAGAGAAGAATCAGAAGGGTTTGGTTTTTTTCTCAGCACGCCTCCCTCCTACGCAAGCTCAGCACAGCCACGATGCCGTGTTCCCATAGGAGCTCCTTCACCCTGTGACCCACAGAGTAAAAGTGAAAGGGACACAGCAGCAGCCTGCACAGCTGTCAAGGCTGCTCAGATGCTCTCTGGTATTTCCACAGCACAGTGACAGCACCAGATGAGCTTCTGCCACCAGCCACCGTTTTCTCACTGGTAACAGGAGGCGTGAGCACTGACATGGCGACCTGAAAGCAGGAAGTCTTGTATCCACTGTCATTCCAGAAGCTGATGCTCTCTGAGTGCAGAGAGCTCCCCTCTATAAACGTCATACAGTTCAGGCAGAAGAGCAGAGTACCAAAGAGCTTTGTTTTCATCTCCACTGTGGGACGAAGGAGATTCCAGTGGGACAAAAAAACACTCTGTTTTTTCTCCAGGACTCCCACAAACCAAGTCTACAGCAACAAACCACCATACAGTGACTCTGGGGATGGCATGGACACAAAGCAGAGAGTAAGTTCTCCAGAGCATCTCTTTAAGGAAAGCGTGGAGGGTGGGAAGAGCACTCAGGGGACTGCAAGGAACTATCAGATCAGGGACACAGAAAATGCAGACAATGAACAACCTGGAGCTATTACTACGACACTAAACAGCAGTTTCCTATCTACCAAGCACCTCTCTACTCACTAAAAATATATTTCCACACCTATGTAACAAACATCAGATGGGATGAGGTTTGCAAAGCAATTCTCACTAGGTAGACTGAGCTATTTCTATTTTGTGCAAATCCTCTTGGGGATCCAGGCAAGCAGGGAAGCACAATGATGGCTCCCAGACAAGATCACAGCAGGCTCCCAAGCCAACAAGGGAGCTATTCATTTCAAGGATCCCACATCCTGCCTCTAGAAAGCCCAGTTTTATTTTCCAGCACTGGAAAACATCTGAAAACTTTTGATCGCCTTCTTGAGAAGGGAGAAGATCAAAGAAACAAGCAACATTCAAAGAAAGGCTGCTCATTCACAGACTGAAAAACAAAAAAAAGTAATTCACAGCAGTGACCCACATATCCTGCAGTCCCAGCAGGGCAAGGCTCCACAGGGAACCCCTACAGGCACCAATGTGATAAAGCACCATTTGTGTACCTCCCAGTACAGGTTTTCCCCAACAGCACTGAAATAACAGCTACACTGTAAGACAAAGTGAGCCATCACAGGTAAATCATCCTTGTTCTAGATGGAGAAGAACTCCAGGTAGGAGAAACGAGCTCCACTGAGCTTCTGCCAACAGCCTGCTCTCACAATGGCAAGACAGAAACTGATGGCTGAAAGTCACAGATAGGCTGGGATCTGGGAAACAAGTCAGTTCAGTTGACTGCCTCCAAGACCAGAAGAGAAAAGAGGACATGTATGCTACACTGCAGCATAACACACCGCAGACAAGCCCAACACAATTCTTGAATGAGAGCCACACTGGGAAGCAAAGCACATCTCACTGCCTCTTCCAAAAGTTCCCCCCTTCTTCAGCCTGACCTGCTTCTAAACATGGGAAATCCCACTGCCTTTCCTGTCTGTTGCACCTCTCCAGGAAAACAGAATGGTTGTAAGGCTGTGGAAGAAAAAAAAGAAAGAAAAAGGCTTTGGAAGAATGATGGATGCTCATGATGTGAAGGTGACTGACAAAATGTTTACTTACCCAAGTCTCAAAGCGGAATGTTCATTTCTGTGCAATGAGACACATCACCAAGCACTCCTGTTTTAGATTCAAGTTTCTTCTACTTTTTTTTTTTTCCTTAATTAAATCAGAAACCAGCATTCAACCATTCCAAGATTAAGATACAAAACCATAAAAGATCCCTGGAAATTTGTAACTTTATAGCCTGGAAATGGAGTATGCTTCCTGTGCAAATACAGTCTGTGATTTTACCCTGGCATGTGCACATATGTCAAGTTCACATCACAGAGGATGGCAGGGCAGCAGTGGGCATTTGCTTCAGATTAAAGAAAAGTGGTTGGATAAGAGCAGCAAGAAAGAAGACAAAAGAGGGCTGTTGGCAAGAAACGTGGAAATTCAGGAAACCTAAGTAAGCTCTATGGAGCTTCAGAATAAGAAAAAGATGCCTTTCTTACCTCTTCTGAGAGCTATGCATTATAACACAGCTTAGGGACAGTTAACAAGAATAAAAGGAGTACAAGAAATGCTGCAGAGTCTGCAGAAAAGGCCGCCGTTCAGCTAAAGAACCCCCACACAACTGAGCCACTTCCTCAGCCCAGCACTGGCACTCAGTCACGTGCTGCAGATCACAGGTGAACTCAACAGAACCATCTTGTCTGGCTCACCTTCCCAGACGTGCAGTAAGGTACCTCATACCTTCTTCCTTTTCTTTGAAGAATCACCAGACAAGCTGCTCTTCCTGCGTCTTTCACATTCTGCTGCTGCCACCTCCTCTTCTTCCTCTTCCGGAATCAGGCTGTATTTGGTCCCTCCAGGCTGCACAAAACACTCCTTGGCAAAATGACCTGCAGAAGAGAGTTTGAAGGAACAATCCTTCTCCATCCTCAGACGCTTCTATTTTGTACAACTGCACTTCATGCACCCAAAGTGCCAACAACCTTTTTGTATTCGTAGCCACAATACAACAATCTCAAATATACTTTTCTTGTCCAGGTATTTGTATTACTTTAGCATGCCCTGATTGAAAAAGATGAGAATAGGTGCAAAATACAACATTTTGGAAAGATTAGACAAAGCAAAGCTAAGAGACTCGATATGAACAGGAAAATAAGGGCAAGGACTTAAGCAGCACGAAAAAGTATACATGGAAGGGACAGACATCTGGTGGGGAGTGGAAGAATGCAGGATCTAGGTAAGTTTGGGGGTTTCTTTAGAATGGAATTTTATAAGGCCACTGCACAGAACCATACTGGTGTTTAATAGCTGCCTTTCTATCTGCCTTTATTAACCTTCTCCAAAACAGCATCAACTCCAGCCTTACCACTTACAAACGAGAAGTTGGGTGCAGCAAAAACTCAAGATACAAAGAACGACCTCAGCACTTGCAAAGCTACCGTAGAAGTACCACACAAGCCAACTTCTCACTGCTGCACTAAGCAAAATACAAAAGTCTCAGGTAAAAATGCTTACTTGGAGCTGCAAGACAGCTGCTTATAAACTTACACTGCATTGCCAGCAACTAATCAGTCAAGTCATGTTCACTGACCTTTCCTACCCTCATTAAACAGTCTGGTGAAGGCACGCATTTATTTCTCACAAGGCAAAACTGGAATGAAGCCTTGGTTATAAAGACAAGTTAACAAAAACACAGGAAAAAGAGAACCCATACTCAGAAGCAAGCTCGGGGATGCAATTTTAAGAAAAACACCTTCTAAAAGTAATTTACTTGAGTCTTCACTTTGCACAATAATTAATAGAAAATGCTGCTCTCCTCAAAGCAGAACTTAGCCTTTACAAAACAAAATGCAGTACAACAGCCATCACTACAATTCCATCCATAGGTCACTACCTGGTTGGAACCAAAAGAACAAAACAACCCCACAGAAACATACCTTTGCAGCCACATTTCTTGCACACAGTGTTCAAGACAGCTTCAAGGGTGATCTTCTGACTGGTGTAGTCCCTAAATGTGCGTTTTTTTCTCTCATCCTGACTGGGAAGAGAAGACAAAGCTCCACTTTCAATCTCAACCCTTTTTACTCACACACAGGCAAGCTAAATTTCCCCCACCCCTTCCGAACGTTGCTCTAAAAGCACAATTAAGCTAAATCAAAGAATAGAGCTGACCACCTATACATGAAAATAAACCAAATCATTAAGAGCATGTTACTGCTACCTTCTATTTTAAGATCAGCTGAACATCCTCTACACAAAGCAAGCAAATGCTATAAGCTGCAATTAAGTCCTTGACAGTAACATCTGCATGATGTAGGTGAATACACACACTTCTCCAGTATGAAAATAAGAGGTTTTTTTGAGCTGCAAGACATGGCACAGGAAAAAGTAGAGAAGGAAGCTCTGGAACATCTGAGCAGTCGAGATTTGGTTCCCTACCACGTACAAGTGAGTGCGCCCATCTTGGATGAACAACTTTCCCAGAACAAGTGCACAACCACCACTAAATGCAAGAACCAAAATGCTACCAGGGTGCACAGGGGTGCAATTCACTGCTGGAGTGAAATTCTTGCCAGCCTCTAAGCAGCACAACCAAGGAAGCACCTTTAGTCAGCCCCCCAGCCAGCCAGTGCACTGCTCAGCAGCTCAGGAAGAGCTTCTCTCACCCTCTGAAGGAAGGATAATTATGGCAGGAAGGCTAGGAAGGAAAGGCAGGGAAAAGCAAGCAGCAGCAACCTGCACGAGCTGTTACACTCTACTCAGTAGATTTACCTACTCAAGGGAAACATTGTTTGGATCAAGATCTTTCCCTGTGCCTTGGTTAACAACCTTCATGGAAAGGGACAGTTTCAGTTTGTCATCTTTCACCTGGAAGAGAAGTAAATGGAATAAGAAGAGTAAATGACACGATGCTAATTAATGCAATCCATCTGGAGGCCTACAGAGAAGAAATGAAATTGGTAGCAGAGCACTATAAAGAATAACAACCCAAAGCAATTCTGTTCTATTATACTGTAGCTGCATTTTCAGTATAGAGCATTCCAATAAATAGAACAGCTTCTGCTTAAGTAGCTGACCCAGAAAAAAAGACAAGATCACTAGAAGTCTTTTCGGATTAACAGAGGATCTGTATGACCAAACCCACACCAGGGAAGAACTGGAAGCTCTCCAATAAATCTCAAATACACGACCCACAGGGGAGATCCCCCAGATCAGAAGCTTAGCAAAACTGCATACTGAAAAATGAAGTTGTATGAGCCTTCTCCTTACAGCCCTTCACAACACAAGGTGAGAACGGGTGTGCAGGAAGGAGTAGAATTCTGTCGCTTTTCAGTCAAAAGCTTTAATGAAGGCCCCTTTCCTGAACTGCATTATTTTGAGCCACAGGTCAGCGCCCAAAGTCACATCTGAAAGTAGGCACAGCTCAGCCACTAGCAAAAATCAACACATCACATCCCTAACAAAGCCATGAGCCCCTGCACACAGAATTTCCAAGTTCACTATTCTTACAGCATACTGTACTACAATATACAATATCTACACAGCACAAAAGGAATGAGAATTCAAGTTACCTCTTTTCCAATGAGTTTCACCCATACTTTGTCTCCAACATCCACTATCTCTGAGGGTTTATCTATGCGGCAGGAAGACATGTGAGTCTTATGAACAAGACCTGATGGGAATTTTGGAAGAAGGGGAAAAGAAAAAATAAAATTGTGCCTTATTAAGAAATAATACTAGAAAATAAACACCATTCATTTTTTTATCTTCAGCTCATCCTTTTTATCACGTCTACTTTTGTGTATGTGTGGCAACGTCAGCACAGTAATATGTGCATGAAGAAGTACAGAAGCACAGTTTGTTTAGGCTCTGCACCTCAGAGCTTCTCTACAGCAGACACATTTCTGCCCAAAACCTTTATTAGAAGTGGTACAAAAGGAGCTGGGCACTTTTAGATCAGTGGGAAGTGACTATTTGCTGGATAACAGAACAACAAGCTACCATTGCTCCTTCTGTAAAATCACTTGGTTTCACACTGCATGTTTCCCACAGCTGTAGACAGAGCTTGAAAACAGCCACGATTTGTTTTATCTGAGTTTTATTTCAGTCTTCTGCATTAAGCTCATTCAGTACAACCAGTAGAGAAGTAAGCAGTGCAAACCATTAAGTTGTAGTGATTCCCTGCTTTGTCTATATTTAAATATACCACACTTGGGAAAAAGCCATATCTAAACAAACCTCAGCCTCACATGCAAGCATACCATCTAAATTCTACTTTCTGAGAGCATCAACTGCTGCCTTGTTTTGAAAAAACACTTCTTCTAAAAGCTGCCAAGTGCTTAATTCTGAGGCTGGCTGTTTGGCTCGGACACACCAACACGTAACCGAGTCCAAACAAAATAACAGAAACAAACCTTGCTTCCTGCAGCCTGGGATTTTTATAAATGCCCCATATTCTGTCACAGCAGCCACCTGTGAAGAAAATGAACACATTTAAGAGCAAGCCCTTGAAACACCTTAAAACTGCTCTCAGTAAAGTGGCTAGAACACACACGACATCCAGAGGGTTCATGTGATTTCCTAGAACTCTGGGAACCACAGCAGGTTACAGCCAGCACTGCTTGCTAAAAAGAGCAGATGAGGCCAGCTACTCCTGTGCTTGTCTGTGTACCCAGACAAGCATCTTATAGACGCTTATACACACACGTGAGCGCACACACACGGATGTATACGGAAATCGGCCCAAACTAAGCAGCGCTGAGGAACACAGACGCACTTTCCTCCGATTCCCAGCGCTGCGCTCACACACCTCGCCCTGGAAGATGGCGTAGAGCTCCGGCAGCGGCTCCATCACCTAAGCACCGGGGGGTGACACACTGCAGGGCCTCCAGCGCCGCCCACGGCATCCGCGGCCGCCTCCCTGCCGGCTCCAGCTACCGCACCGACACTAGAGCTGCCTTAAGTACAAAAGGTTAATTAAAAAAGAACGCTTCCCGTGACCAAATCCTCAGACAAACCCACTACAAAGTCACATCTCGCTCGCTGCCAACATTGAGCCACCTCCGCACCGCCCTCACCCGAGGCGTCCCCTCAGCCCACCAATCACCGCGGGCAATACTGGCGGGAGCCAAGAATCAGCCAATCGAAGTGACCGATGTTATCTTGCGCCCTCCCCTTGACCTCTCCGGCGTCAGCGCGGCCAATCCGTGCGAGGAGGGCGCGTAGCTTTCAAGCGGCGTCCTTACGTATTCTCTACGCGACGGAAGGAAGGCGGGAGGAAGGCGGGACATCCGGGAAAGCTCCTCCAATCAACGCGGCAGAAGGCCGTGCTGCTGGCCAATGGGGAGCCGGGCGGGCGCGCGCGGCCCGTGGAGATGATCGAGCAGCAGAAGCGAAAGGCCCCGGGCGGCCCCGGCCCGGGCCCTGGTCCCGGCCCAGCTCCCGGTCCCGGCCCCAGCCCAGCTCCTGGCGCTGCCCCCGGCCCTACGCCGGGTCCCGATCTCCCCCTCGTGCCTTCGGCGGCCAAGCGGCCCCGTCATGATCCACCGGCTGCTGGCGGAGGGGGCGGAGGCGGTGGCGGGCAGCCCCCAGCCGGTGCTCTGCTACAATCGGTAGGGGCTCTGAGGGGGGCGGGAATGGAGAGGACCTTTTCCTTGTGCCCTCTGCTCCGGCTGCCCCTCACTTCTCTCCCCGTGTCCTCCCGCAGGGCCCCCCGCGCTGCTCCTCGCTGCAGGCGCCCATCATGTTGCTGTCGGGGCACGAGGGAGAGGTGTACTGCTGCAAGTTCCACCCCAACGGCAACACCCTGGCTTCTGCCGGCTTTGACAGGCTGATCCGTGAGTAGTGGGGCCGGGCTTCACTACTCTTGGTGTAAAAATAATTTGTACTTAACAAAATCTCCCACTTTCCATTGTCCTATACAAGAAATCCCACTAAAGCATCAGCCCCTTCTTTCTCATAGCCTCCCTTTAGATATGGAAAGGCTGCTCTCACATCTCCCTAGAGTCTTCTCTTCCAGGCTGCAGATTTCTCTATCTGAATTAGATGTATTTTCGTACGCTGTTCACTTTCCTCTCTCCTGTTTCTCTAGTGCTATGGAATGTGTATGGGGATTGTGATAACTATGCCACACTGAAAGGACACAGCGGAGCGGTGATGGAGCTGCACTATAACACGGATGGCAGGTAAGGAGCACACTGGTAGATTTCTGCCCAATCCCCACTGTTTTGAAAGGGAGATGTTTTCTGCTGGACACAGCCCTGCACGGCACCTCCTCATTGCTCCAGCTCAGCCAGCAGCCCTTGTGACACTCTTCCAGATCAGGAGTGGTGTTTGCTCGAGGCTGAGCATTGACTCTGGAGCCACTTGTGACTTATGAATGCCTTTGGTTTCAATCTTTAGAGATCTGAGTGCTCATGCTGATGATGTGGGAAATGCTAATTGCTTGGGGTGGGAAAGAGAACACGTATGTGCTTTTTTATTTCAGAAGGTTCTTCCACCATTGCATCTGAACCAGGAGGTTGCTAGACTTTCCTTTTTCTCTTCCCAAAGAATCATAGAATCACTCAGGTTGGAAAAGACCTTAAAGATCGTTGAGTCCAACCACAACCTAACCATGCTACCCTAAATAACAACCCTCCACTAAATCATGTCCCTGAGCACCACATCCAAATGGTTTTTAAACACACCCAGGGATGGTGACTCAGCCACCTCCCTGGGCAGCCCATTGCAGTGCTTAACAACCCTTTCTGTAAAGGTTTTTCCTGATATCCAACCTAAAATTACCCTGGCACAACTTGAGGCCATTCCCCCTCGTCCTGTCACCAGTGAGAAGAGATCAACCCCGCTCTGCTGTTGTCACCTTTCAGGTATTGGAAGAGAGCAATAAGGTCTGCCCTCAGCCTCCTTTTCCCAAGACTAAACAGTCCCAGTTCCATCACAGACCGTGTCTGAGGAGTTAGAAATCCTATCTATAATTTTAAATAGAAGTGGGGTTTGGTGAAAGCACCTCCTGTGTATTTGTTCTACTGTCAGTCGGCAGACATTTGTCTTTGCACGTTAGGCATAGTTCTTAATAGTACTGGGGCCAATTTCATTTAATGTTTTTATCAGATCTTCATTAGATCCTGATAGAGAGTTTGAGTACACCGTCAGGAAACTAGCAGGTGACACCATGTTGGGCTGCAGTGTTGCTGATGGATCTGGGTAGGCTGAGTTGATGGTCTGAGTCCAGTCACATGACATTCAACAAAGCTGAGTGCTGCACTTGGGTCACAACAATGCAGTGGTAGAGGCTCAGGGAGAGTGGCTGGAGGGGTGTCCTGTGGGAAAGGATCTGGACAGTTGTAGAGAGCAGCCCCTTTTCCTCCAAACAAAACAACTCAGTTTCCCTCAGCAGCTGTAGCAAGAAAGATGGCTGTAGCAAGAAGGATGTCAGTCTCATTTTTTCAGGTAACAGGACATGATCTTTTCAACCAAAATGAGTGTCTCATTCAGTGGCTCCCACTTAATATTTCAAGCTGTGACCTCACATCTGTAGAGTAAGAAAGTGAGTTGGAGAAATGCTTCTGACATTGAGAGTCTCACAGTGGTTCTTCTCCACAGCATGCTCTTCTCAGCATCTACAGACAAGACTGTGGCTGTGTGGGACAGTGAGACTGGAGAGAGAGTGAAGAGGCTGAAGGGCCACACCTCGTTTGTGAACTCCTGCTACCCAGCAAGGCGAGGGCCTCAACTCGTCTGTACGGGCAGTGATGATGGGACGGTGAAGGTCAGTATGTGGAGGCAGTCCACGGTGAAAATAAGATAGGATCTCCAAGAACATAACATGTTCATTTCCATTTAAACTGGGGGAATTCACCTTTTAGTAACTCTCATAGATTTTTATCAACAAATTTTGATTCCAGAAAAGAAATTCAGTCAATCCTCCTGTACGTTTTTAGATGGAGGTTAAGAAAATTAATCCACTCAGTTGCACTTCTTCTGTTGAACAATGTTAATCAAACAAGTGGAAGGCAAGCAGTTACTGAAATCTTTTATTCAACAGCCTTTTTCCCTCCTATTTTTCATTAAAACTGGGGAATTCCTGTGTTTTAGCAGCAGCAGACTTTTACTGTGGTTTTTGTAAAAATCCTTTGAGGTGTGAAAGAGTGGATTTTAGTAGAGTGGTCTGAGTCTGCAAAACAGAGAGATTTTTCCCCAGAGGGTGGTGAGGCAGTGGAACAGGTTGCCCAAGGAGGCTGTGATGCCGCATCCCTGCAGGCATTCAAGGCCAGGCTGGATGTGGCTCTGGGCAGCCTGGGCTGCTGGTTGGCGACCTGCACACAGCAGGGGGTTGGAACTGGATGAGCACTGTGGTCCTTTGCAACCCAGGCCATTCTATGGTTCTATGAAAGCACGTGTGCAACTCCCTACATGTAAGTTTTACCACCACAATGTCTTTTCAGCTGTGGGATATCAGAAAAAAAGCTGCTGTCCAGACCTTTCAGAACACCTACCAGGTCTTGGCTGTAACTTTCAATGACACCAGTGATCAGATCATATCTGGGGGCATTGACAACGATATTAAGGTATGACGCTTGTGTCCTCGTGTGTCTTTCCAACCATGCTCACCTTTTCCATCCCATCAATATTTACTTAGCAGCATGCAAAATGCCCCATTGGTCAAGAGCAAATGTGGAAGACTATTGGTTAATTTTACTGTCACAAGAACTGCACTGATCCACAGTGTCCAACCTCTCTCTTGACCTGAGGCCAACAAGCTGAGGTAGTTGTCCCAGGGCTGTCTGCCATGTGACTGGCCACACGTCCCAGTGCTGCTGTCACACACTGCCACTGATATGGTATGCAAGCTGGCAGCTGGTGCTCCTCACAGAGGCACTAGAGCCGTATATGAGGTAGGCTAAAGAAAAATTGGTGACACATCCACATTCTCTGACCTCTGCTTCAATAACTTGTCACCTGCTACTGAGGAAAGTTCTTATTTAAGAGCACTCTCAGTGTTTCATTCATTTTGTAGCTGAGATTCTTCTGATAGCTTCACAGTTCAGTCATACTGTCTCTTTAGCCTCAGTCTCCAGTCTTACCTAGGCATGGGGAGCACATTCTTGTCAGAGGGCCACCACTAAGTGTAGCACTGAAATGGTATCTGTTCTGATTGCCCTCTTGGCAGTAACTCTTAGAGAAAAAGCAGTGTGAGGTTGGGCAGCTGCTTCTCTGTGCCATGGGTCAGTGGAATTCGGGAACTGAGGGAGCTAGGCCAGATTGAAAGGGAATTCTGCATACATAAGCTGCTGAAATTTCATTGTTTTTTGCAATTGTGGTTGGACATGTTAGGTAAGAAATAGAGAAAAAAAATTGCCCTTTAGAGGACAATACATAACATTATAGCCTTATACTTCAGCCATTCAGATCTCACCCAACTGAAACTGAAAACTGATTTCATCAGATGGCTGATCAGTACCTGCATGAAATGGTTTGGAAAGAGCGTTGCTGAGAGTCTTTTCTGCCCTTTCTAAGCCACAATCTTGTGTCTGTGTCTGAAAGGTGTGGGACCTTCGCCAGAACAAGCTGACGTACACCATGAGGGGGCATGCAGACTCAGTGACAGGCCTCAGCCTGAGTTCAGAAGGCTCCTACCTGCTCTCTAACGCAATGGATAACACAGGTACATCCTACCAGATGTGACAGCACAGCTGTGCAGACAGCTGTCAGCCCCTGCTTTTGAAGAGCTGTGTGTGGCATCTTGGAAAGGAACAGCTGAAATTGGTCATTGTGCTAAAAGGGGAGAACCAGGTGAAAAGATGGGCAGAACACAGGCTGGGTGAGCAGAGAAAACTTCAGTTCTCTTTGTTAGAACCGTGATAGTTGCAGAGAGGGAGCAGAAGAAAGGTTTGTTACGTCTCCCAAAGGGTGATGGGCACACAGGCTGCGGCACAAGTTATTTGCACAGGCAGTTGAACATAATCTTGGTCTGGCTTTTGTCAGTGGTTCGGCTGCTTCCCCGCAGCAGGGAATGACTGTGCTGCTTCCGTCTCCCACTTATGGGTGCTCAGCGAAGCTGATCTGATTGGAAGTGTGATCATGAAGTGTGTTAGAATAAAGCAGATGCTCATGGAAGGAGACAGTGGCTCGTCTGGGTAATAGTTGTTTTGGATTTTCCTCCTCCTGTTGGCAGTGGTCTTAGGAATTACAAATTGCTGCATTTGACCTTTCATATCGCAGCTTCCTGCAGCGGGAAAGCTGTTGGTTTCCTTTAGCTTCTGAGGAAACATGAGCATGAAAAGAACAAGGAATGTGACCAGACCTTTGGTCGTCTGCAGCTGATCCTGCCCCCTGCCTTGCTATCTCCAGCTGATTGCTGGCTGCTCTCTTGCAGTTCGCATCTGGGACGTGCGACCGTTTGCCCCAAAAGAGAGATGTGTGAAGATTTTCCAGGGGAACGTGCATAATTTTGAAAAGGTGAGTGTATTGCAGACTGAAACACTGGTGTTCATGCAACGCTGCAGCTATTAACTTCTCTGTAAATTGTTTTTTAAGTTCAAGTTTAAACCAGTGAGGCTTTAATAAGGACTCAAAGGAAGATTAATGCACAAAGTGAGATTCCAATTAAAGCTGTAGTAACAAAATTTCTTTGCTCAGTTTGCTGTAATTAGCTGTAAATTAAGTATTTTCTACATTTGCTATCTACATTGTGTAAAGTAGCAAGGCGATGGATGTTTCCAGCAATAAAATAAAGCCTGTCATTACTTTCTCATCTTTTGAAGAGGGATCATTAAAGTAGTGCTCATGATATTTAAAGTCTCATGGCGATTTTACTTGAAGTGGAAGGGAAGAGCTGAATCTTCTTTGGAAATTGAACTGTGCCTATTTTTTTTATCGTTGTTTTAGAATCTTTTGAGGTGCTCCTGGTCTCCAGATGGGAGTAAGATAGCAGGGGGATCTGCTGACAGGTGAGTTATCACCGTGTTTCTCTGTTACTGTCAATCCCAAACTATGTTTGCAATCACTCCTGAAACGAGCTGGATCATCTCTAAAATTAATATGAAGAGCCAGAGTTGTGCATGGAGGTGTGAAGACCCAGACAACCCCCTGTGGTAATCTGTGAGCATTGTCTGCAGCAGTGATAGCAGCAATGTGTTCATATTGCCTTTGCATCAGTGGAGAAGCACTGTATGGTTGTAAAATCCTTATTGCTGTTGTCAGAAACCTTCTAGAGAGCTCCATTTCTGCCTGTGTTCAGTCAGTGTGTCCAACAGATGGACAAGCAGGTGACAGGAGCGTAGCTGGCAGCACATGAGGTCTCTTGCAGTCGTAGCAGCAGACTCTTGTGAGACTTTTCTAAAGGCAGAGATTCTGGCAGATTGCTGCAGAGTGCTGGATTGGTGCTGATAATGACCACGAGTATCAGAGCTACCAGGTAGCACCAGTGCTGTTCTGAGGATTGTTTGTGATCCTTACTTTAATTAACAGATGTGAGGAAATGAAGTTGTCACTAAATTAGCACGTACCTGACGTATTTAAATGAGAGATTCTGCAGGCTGGGGTAACCAAAGGGTCAAGTGGGCAGGGGGAGAAGGGCAGCAGGTCCCTGCCAGGCACTGAAGGTTGCCATGAAGAATACCAAAGTGCTGGAGCAGATCCAGGGCCGCTGTCAGTGACATGGAGACAAGAATTCCTGCAGGCCAGAGTCCAAGGCATGGAACAGCAGTAATCAGCAAATTAATGAGTTTCTGATAGACGACAGGGAGAGCTTTGGCTCTTACAGAGCAGATACAGTGGGGCCAGCTGTCACAGCTGAGATGTGACCCTTCTTTCCAGTCCCACTGGGCTGCAGCAGCAGAGCACGTGGTTAGGAATACCTGTGCCTCTGTGGCCAGTCCCAGTGTGGGCAGCCTGACACGGTGAAGTGGGGCTGGAAATATTAGGCCACGAGGTTAGTTCTGCAGATGCTGATGTAGCTGTGTGGTTTGACAGCAACTTTGCTGTGAAATTCGTGATGAGGAGCACACAGCCAGGTGTTGGATGAGGCCACTCAGATCTTCCTGCTATCTCTGAGTTTTTAAGGTTTTTTTGGTTTTGTTTTGTAATTATTTTTTTGAGAAGGAGCATCTGCTGGGAAAGCAAAGCAAGATTAAAAATTTCCATTTGTCTGCATAAAAGGTAATTCCCCACTGGTTGCTGTATTGCTCTGCATTATGTGGAGTATGTGTGACAATTATCTGACTTTTTTTCTTTTCACTGTGAGCCTTTCAGAAGGGTTATTGTAAAATCAGCTGCTTAATGCTTTCCTGCTTTGCCATACCAAAGAAAAAACATTGCAGCAGAATTCTGTAGTGAAAGTGCCTGATATGATTCTTGCCTGCTGGATAATAGCAATAGCTGTGCTTGAAGAAATGCTGTTTTAAATGATATTCATGACTCAAGTGGGATGCTCCGTTTTTTTTTTTTTCCTTTTCACATCCTTTAAGAAAATAACATGAAGAATGCCTCTGAAAAAGTCTCTGTTGGCATCCAGTGTCCTCTCTGCTTAGCCAACAAGGATCATAAAAGATTCAGTGCTTTTTGGGGCAGAAAAGAAGTTAATTGCTGTTTCAACCAAGAAACAGAAATTTTTCTGTTTCAACTAAGAGATGGTTTTTGCAATTAGAGGCCTGATGTAAAACCAACCATTGGTCTTCATGAGGTGTGCAAAGCATTGTCAAAGGGAAAGAGCAGCTGGTGGTGGCACTCGGTGCTGGGGGCACTGCGTAAGCCTGGAGTGGCCCAGCTTTGGAGCCTGGGTTGTGTGCAGGGATGTACAAGGGCCGTTGGTCCTGAGCACGTTTCAGCTCACGCAGCTGGGATGTACTGATCACAGTGGCATTTGCAGCAGCCTTCCTTTGGAGGAACGTGGCTGCAGGTCACTTTTACATGTGTTCTCCTCTTGCCTGCTGTCCCTCGTTGCCCTCACCCTCTGCAGCATCCCCTGTGAGCAGCCACGCTGATGTCTCTGAAGCACGTGTGTGGCAGAGCTGCTCTCCACACTGAACTCCACCAATTACTGCTCTGCCATTTTCCTCTTCTGCCCCCTGAGAGATTTTATTTCAGATGCCACTCACTTATCTAAGGAGCAAAACGAGAAGGCAGGAGGAGCGTAATGCAGAACTGGCAGCTTTCCCAAACCACTGATTCTTTTTCTGAAGAGCTGAGAACCTGTAACAAATGACATTCCAGGTTAAGTTTGGGAGGGAGGCCGAGCAGGTGGGACGCAGCATCGTTTTGCCTGGCTGTGGTCTCCATATCCGAGGGCTGGGCATCGCTTTGTGGACTGGCATAGTGACGGGCAGCAGGAATGTGGTAGGGCAGGCTGTGTTCTGCAGCACAGAGGTGCCTTTTCTCTCCCATTTGGAGACCGTAAGGATAGTCTGAATGCTGCCTGGTGCCAGCAGTTTATTTCTGACCCGCTGCACTTGCAGTGCTGTCGATTCTGTCCTTCAGCCAAGGTGAGGCAGGCGGGCAGGACCTGCAGCAGTGCAGCATGGCGACCCGCAGGAGATTAATCCAAGGGCTGCATGCAATCTGATCGGCCCCTAATAAATGCTGCCAAGTGAATGATGACTTCAGTGGCGTCGCAGGAAGAAATCCATATATAAAGGTTGTTGACTGGGAGGGGTTGTGCTATGGCAGGGACTGGGGGGGAGCACCCAGACTCCTCCTCACTGCTTGCCTGCCAGCCTGAACTGAGAGTCCCTATGGTGCTTGCAGGGAGGTGTTTGCAAGAGGAAGAGTCGTTCTGATGCTCCATGTGTCTCTGAGCCCACTGTGTTGCTGTTGTGCTGGGGGTCTCCGTGGCCTCATCAATCTCAGTGCTGCAGTGCTGAGACAGCAGAGAGGCTTTTAACACAGAGCTGGCACATCAGCTCCTACCTGCTCAGACCTTTGCTCCTTTTAATTCAGCAGTGCAGCGTTTTGCTCCTGAAGGCTCCTTGTTTATCCATGCTAACAGCTGTGGTTATTACAGCCTGGGTGGTGAACCGTTGCAGGAAGCAGCCGTTGGTGTGGGAGGCACCTACTCTCCCTTTACAAATGCTTGCTCTCATAATGACTGTCTTGTAGGTTTGTCTATGTGTGGGACACCACATCCAGGAGGATTCTGTACAAGCTGCCAGGCCACGCGGGGTCGGTGAACGAACTGGCTTTCCATCCAGAGGAACCTATCAGTAAGTCCTCCCCAGATCAAGTCAGCTGGGGAAACAGATTCAGAGCCTGCTGGATGCTGGTCTTCCATAAAACAGCACAAATAGTGTTGGTGGCCCAGAACCCAAGTATTGAAGAACCAGGGGAAAGAAATCCACTGCAGCCTGGAGCCAAGCCCTGGGCTGAGCAGCGGGGCTCTGCTCGTGGGCCTGGTGACCAGCAGTGCTGTGGAGGTCTGTCCATGAGCTGCAGGTGGCTGTGAGCTGCTGCTTCTGTTCAGAGGCCACGGGAAAAGATTTTTGATACTTGGGTTTGGTATAACCATGTATTTGCTGACCACATGATAACACTTAGAGAAGCCTAGAGGCATGTCTCCAGCACAGGGCCTCTGCCTTTCCCAGAAGCTACAGGGGACAAACGAGGCTCTTTGAGCAGAGATTTCAGTCATCGTCCCAGAAGTTCTGCTCCAGGGCAAAGGTGTGGCACTGCATATCAGTGGTGGGTGAGAAAATGCAGCTGGTGGCTTTCTCAGAACAGCTACAGTGCCATGGCTGAGACCAGACTTGGTGTCAGTTTCTTAGCGCTGTTTGTGGCCCTAGGAGGACCACGGGGCACTGTTTGTTTCTATGGAAACACTCACACCATCAGCCAGGTCATCACACTGCTTCAGCCAAAAACTGACACGAGGCAACCCCGAAGGGAAGCTGAGAGCTCAGTGGTGCTGAGCATGACAGTGTGCAGCAGCCTGGGGGTGGGGATTCGGGGCAGTGAATTATGGGTTTGTTCCTTGGTTATTCATTGCTCTGTCTTCAGAGACTGTGCTGGAAGAGCAGAGCCATCTTTCCGCTTTGGAGCGGGTTGTTCGTAATTGTGTTCTGCTGAGCTTCTCTTTGAGCATCAATCACTCGTCTGAAAGTAAAAATTAAAAACCTACCCAGTCGTGGCACGCGAGCCCTGCGGCTGATTCCTGTTAACATCTGGGAACGTTGGTCTTGTAGCTCACTCCACCCATCTCACGTTCTGCATCTGCATGGGGGGGCAACGCCGAGCCAGGCGACAGACATTGGTCTGCAAGCTTCATGCCAACCCCCCCCACACACATCTCACAGACTTGAATGAAATAGCTGCCAGGTCAAGAACAGAGCTCTGATGGAGTCGTCGTCACCCTTAACACTTGTGCTTTGCATGCACTCAGCAGCCTTTTAGCCCCTCTGCATGAGGGCTGTTCTGGCTGAGCGCAGCTGCGTTCTGCTTCTGTTCTGACAGCAGCGTGGCCAGGCTTTTCCAGCCAGCCTCTGCCCTCTAGTGGCACGCGGTCCCAGTGGCCGTGCCTGTTCACAGTCTGAATGCTCCTTGCAAGCAAAATAACATTGCAGGATATTTGAGAGCATTACCAGCGTGTTTATGGGTCTCTCTTTAGTGTTTTAATGCTCAGACATTACAGGCAGCATGCCTTTATGTCTGTCTTGGGGCAGGGGAATGGCAGCCAGAGCTCTACGTGCTTGCTGCTGTGCTGCGTGTGCTGAAATGTCAGTGGTAATCCCATGAAGCGTTTTTGGGGAGCAGATGAGATCTGGCTTTGGAGATAACTTACAGCCAGCAGCTAAATCCACAGTGTGTCATCAGCAGAGGTTTCAAACTGATTGTTGTGTTCCTCTCTCCTGCAGTACTCTCTGCATCCAGTGACAAGAGGCTGTATATGGGGGAGATCCAGTGAAGCTGAGAAGATGCTGTGATTTGTGCCCCTGAAGTCTCTGGTTTACAGAAGTAGGATTGACTTTTGCTGGTGCCAGCCCCCTCACACTCGTGGTAATGGGAAAACACTGAAGCAGCTTGATGAGACATCACAGGCTGCAGTGTCTGCATGGCCCTGCTGTACAGCTTGGGCTTTTTCCCCTTTTGGGGAAGAAGGAAAACTTAGAATTGAATTGGTTTTGAATTTGGCTGTACAGCGGGCTGCTAAACCCTTACCCAGATCACTTGAAATTTGTGTAATTTGTTTAAATTCCATTTGTGGCTTGTATATTCCCTGTCCGGTTTCTCTTGCTTGTTTTTATATGGTCAAACTGAAATAGACACCTTTTTACAAGAACTGTGTGGATGGAATTTATTGTTCTGCTTTACTTTTCTACTGTACAATACTAAATCAAAGCCCTCACTCGTATATAACCCAGGGAAAACGTATACTTGAACTTCAGAAGAGCAGCTTTATTTTTTATTCATGGCAATAAAAATGACCACACTGGAAATAATTGTCAGGCTACTGCTGAATTCTATTTTCTTGTTTTGAGTAGAGTCAGCCTTCTGCTATAAATAAATGTAAAAGGAATGAGTTCAGGACTCAGCAGTGCAGGAGCTGGGTTGGTTGCACATCCCCTGTTGCATCGCAGGCTGGCTGGGATGTGGCAGGTTGTCAGGCAGGTTGGGTGCACGTTGCTTATCTACCATCAAGATTTGGGATAGGAGAAAACAATTTCCCTTCCAGCAATTTAAGTTCCTTCCCTGCTGGCTTATCCCCACCATTCCATGGTCAGGTCTGTGCCCCACAAGTTTCTGTTCTGAACGTGTCCACCCCAGTTTCTTGCCCAGTTTCTCCTTTTTCACCCCTTTTTCCCCCTTTGCTGCCGTAGCTCAGATTGTGTCAGGTGTTGCTCACCTCTCACTGGTTCCCTGTCCTGTCCTGGAGGAGGGCTGCACATTGGGTGGGATGATGAACCTGTGATCCTCCCACTCCAGGACTGTTCTGTGCAGTCGTGGTGTGTTTGATCAGGAGGAATTCTGCTGCAGCCATAAGGAGGTATTTAAGAGGTGGAAAATTATTGCAGTTCACACAGTACAATGGGAAGAAGTTCCTCTGACTGCATTCTTGCCCGTATTCTTACTGTGGAGAGAAGGGAAAAGCTGGAGGATTGTGCACTTGAGGCTGGAAAGGATGGAGAAGCTTTGAAGGAGGGTGAGAAGTGTGGCTGCCCTTCCCGAGGAGGCAGAGCGGATGTGGGGTGACACTGCTTTGTCACTGTCACCTGGAATGGTTCCTGTCCTGGTGCTGTGTCCTTGTTTTAGGGATGCAGGAAACCTGTGACTGCCTCATTCACTGCCCAGCTCCGCAGCTGGGCTGACGGATTGGAGCACCAGGTCTGCACTGAGCAGAGCCCCAGCTTCAAATCCAGTGAGGATCAGCTCCTTGCGACGCCCAGCAGGAGCAGCAGGTGCCATCAGTCCGTACCAACACAGAGGAGCTGCACCCGTGGCACTGCTGCTCACCAGGACGCCGCATTGGCGAAGCTGCTGCTGCCCAGCCTGCAGCCTGCCCTGCACCAGGACCCTGCTGAGGTTGGGGCTGACAGGTGGGGTGAGGAGGAGGATGGTGCAGACGGGGGAGGACCTGTCACCAGATGGTGGTGAGTGGATGCATCGAATGCAAACAAATCATCCTCCAGCTGAAGAGCCAAGCAGAGAGAGCTGGAGGCAGGGGGAAGATTTATTTTTAATTCTGCGGAGTGTTAAATAACACGGCCTGGAATGCATGTGAATGAGAGCAGGGGGCCCGGCTGGGAGTGCCGGATCTCAGGCCAGCTCCTGTGCCCTGGGATGGGGCTGCCTGGCCAGGAGCAGACAGGCACGTGCACGTGGTGCTTTGTGGGCCCTATTATAATCCTTGAGGGTTTGTTTCATCTGAATGTATGCCCAAATGTCTGAGGGAAGAGGCTGGGGGCCTGGCTGGTGGTGACAACATAGTAACTGCTCGATTTCCTGACTTGTGTTTGTTTAAAGGAAGAAAAAAGGGTGCTTTCTTTCCTTAGTTAGCAAAGGAGGAACCTGAGGTGAAGCCGTAGAGAGGCCTCCTCCTGCATCCCCCAGTCACCTGGGAATGGCCAGCCTTAAACCCACCTTGGTGTGAATGAAGGATGCAGCCAAGGCTCTGGCTTTTCCTGCACAAAGGAAAAGGAAATGAGGAAAAAAGCAGAGGTGTGAGCGTGCCTGGTGTGCCTTGCAGGTGGGCTGTGATGCTGCACCCTGGGGTCTGGCAGCACCCTGAGATGCCCAGTCCCACCTGGTGGCTGTGACTATGAGACGCTCAGCAGCTCAGTGCATCAGTGCTGGCATCCATGCAGCTGTGACCCAGATCAGGAGAATGATCTGGATTAACACTAATCCCCCCACCCCAAGGAGAGCAAGCTCTGCCGTGGGGCCGGATTGCTTTCAGGGCATCTCCTCCCTAAATAGACCAAGAGAGCCCAGCAGTGCCACCCCAACATGAGCACACTGACTGCAGCAGTGAGCTTTCTTCTCTCCTGCATCCCTGGAGAGAGCTGGAAGCTGATTTAGGAGCAGCACCCACCTGCTGGTAATGGGGCACGTGCTCAGTGAGCCATGACCGGCCCCGTCCTTGCAATTTGTGGATTTAATCTAATTTGCTCAGGGGGTTGGAAGGGTGGAGAGGGAATGCAGATCCCGGCAGTTAACAGCCCCCGGGGGGGCACTGGGAGCTGAGTTTCATGCTCTGCAGAGCCAAATTCCTGCAGCAGGAGCACAGCCTCAGCTCCACGCTGCCACCACAGGGGTTCAGCCCCCCAGGCTCAGTGCTGGCCCTGGGGTACAGCCATAGGAAACCCTTTGTGCAGGGGGCTTGCTGCCAAGCTGAGCCCTTGTTGTGCAGCATGCACGCATCCGTGCACGCACTGCATGTACACACATGCACACACATATATGTACACGTGCACATGCGTGTACGCACACATGCCTGCATACCAACACTTACAGACGTTTTCACTGGAGCAGTGTGAGCTCCAGGGCGCACAGCAGCAAGCCATTAAAGGCGTAATCCGAGCACGGAGAAAATTGTTTTCTTAAACAGGTTTATTCCTCCAAGGGACGTCTTTGCTTGAGAGATTTCCTCTATAAATTAAATCTGTCCCATGATCCAGATCAACGGCTGCGAGCCCCACAGCACTGCGTGGCTCTGGTCCCCGCTCTGGTCCTTATGCTGTGCCACCTTTTGGAGCACAGAGCCCCTGGATGGAGGCTGGGGCACAGGCTGGGGTCCTGCAGGGCACAGTGTGAGCAGCCCAGCCCTGCTCCATACCCCCCCCTCCCCCCCTCGGGTTGCCACCCCATCCCTCCTCCAACCCCTTCCACACCTTTTCCCATTGCTGCTCCTAATGAATTTTGGTAGCAATAGTTTCTAAAAGAATAGAAAACAATTATTTGCTCTGTTGGGGGATTAGATGATATTTAGTCTCTATTTAATAGAAAACTAATTAAATTACACGAGAAACTGAATAGAATTTTTTTGTTAATTATGAATTTTGCAAGCTACAAAGGCTAAATGATGATGGATTCTGTAATCTGCCGTGCTTTTAGCTAGACACTGAGATAAGATGACAGCTGAGAAAGAATGGGAAGAATGCATTTTAATTTCTATATCGATTCAATAACAGCTGGCTGAACAGCGATCCATTAATGGTGATCTGCAGGAGCTGATGTTGACTGGCAGGCTGACGGCTAATTATGTGAAAATTGGGGACACAGTGGTTAAACAGATGTGTGTGTGCTCCTGGAGGAGGCTGGGGAAGTGCTGGTGCCCTGTGTGCTGGCTTTCTCCATCTCTTCCCTTCGCCCTGCATGGGCAGGTGGGATGCAGGGTGCTCGGTGCCAGGCGTTCCTTAGGGCTTTGAGCCACTGGGATTTGGGGATGGGTGAAATGAGGGCATGGATGATTGGGGTCCAGGTCAGCCGCTCTGCCTCCACCTGTGCTGGAGGTGCTGTCTCCAGGCTGCTGTCTGGCATCCTGAGCTTGGTGCCCAGGTTTGGGCTGCCCATCACAGGCAGCATCTCTGATCCCAGGGCTGGAGCATCCCTGCTTCCAGGGCTGGGACATCCTTGGTCCCAGTGCTGGGATATCTCTGCTCCCAGGGTCGGAGCATCCCTAATCCTGGGACTGGAGCACCTCTGCTCCCAGTACCTGGCTGGTACCCAGCTGCCCATCACACAGTGCTGGGCTGCAGTGGGGTCCACCTTTTCCTTTCCACCTGCAGGGCTGCTCAGCCACTCTGACCTCTTGTTAATTAGGGGCTCGTTAGCATGGATGCAGGAGAACTTCAGCCCTGGCATTTGTGAGTCGTGGCTGCTCCACCAAAACTGAGCTGCCCATCAGCCTGCAGGGGGGATTCAAAGTGCAAACCCACTCCTCTCTGAAGGCACTACGCCGTGTTTTGGGGGGAGCTCCACTGCTACCTCACTGGATCAACACTGCTGGGAGCACCAAGCAAGGGGTGCTTGTGGGAGCCCCAACCACCCACAGGGTTTCAATGCATCAGACCTGTGCCTGCATGGCAGCGGCACGGAGATTTGCATGTGTTTACTCTGCTCTGATTTGCATAATGGATGGGAATAAATATCTTCTCCCTGTCACCGTAACACAGACAGATGGATCCCCTTCAAAGATTTGTTGGCCAATAAACACACCGAAACGATCATTCTGTCTTGTTCCAGCGGGCTGCTTGGTGCCATCAATTACTGCCCAGGATCCTAAAGGATGCTTACGGGGCTGCAGCTCAGCAGCCAGTTCCTTGGGGCTGCCACTTCCCCTCTAGGGATGTTCCCAAACTTTGGCTGGTGCCTGGGGGGGACACCACAACTCCTGGCACAGATTTGGTGCTTTTTCCCCCCCCAAATTTTTTTGCTGGCCAGACAGATGACAAAGAAGACTTTGTGCAGCCAAGAGAGCAATCCCACCTGGATCCCCATGCCCTGGGGATGCAGAGCTTGGCCAGGCCATGCTGTAAGATGACCTTCCTGATGCCTTGTGGTCCTGGGATGCTCCCAGGGGACAGCAAAGGGACATGGGGGACATCCAATTTCTTGGGCTGCATGGCTGGCAGAACTTCTGCTTGAGTCGCCATCAGAAGCCAAGCATTGGGTAACCCATCCATCTGGGCTGGAAAAGACCTTCAGCATTATCACTCCAACCATTAACTGGACCCACTGGGTAACCCATACTGTCATAGAATCATGTCATAGAATCACAGAATGGCCTGGGCTGAAAAGGACCACAGTGCTCAGTGTTCCAACCCCCTGCTGTGTGCAGGTCACCAACCAGCAGACCAGGCTGCCCAGAGCCACATCCAGCCTGGCCTTGAATGCCTGCAGGGATGGGGCATCCACAGCCTCCTTGGGCAACCTGTGCCAGTGCCTCACCACCCTCTGGGGGAAAAACTTCCTCCTAATATCCAACCCAAACCTCCCCTGTCTCACTTTAAAACCTTGTCCTATCATCTAGGTTGGGAAAGACCTTCAAGATCATGAATTCCAACCAATAACCTGACCTACTGCATAACATACCATGGACTCATCGAGGTGTGAAAAAATCCTTTAAGATCATCAGCTCCAACCACTGACCTGACCTTTGGGGTAACATGTCCCATACATTCATCCAGTTTGAAAAAGACTTTCTAGAGCCTCTTGGTATTTCTACAATCCCTCCTTGCAACCCATCCACCCGTCCCATGGGGCCTCGGGCTTCAGGAATGCTGTGCCCCTAATGAGGGGCAGTGAGCACACGCTGTCATCCCCCACGCACCACATTTCCATTTGAAAAAGGCAGCAATATTGAAAAAGAATGGCTTTCCACGAACAATGCATCTGGTGTACATCAAAGCACTTATCTTCACAGCTTCCTCCCGTCTCCACGAATGAATAATGCGACCCTGATTTTATTTCCTCCTAATATTTCCTCCGTCATTTGCACATCGTCTCTTCTCTTTCTTTCCACAAAAATAAAATAAAATAAAAGCAAAACGAAAGATCGCAGGTGCGGATGGAGGGCGGCAAAGCAGAGCAAGGGACAAAACGCTCAGCCCTTCCCCACCTGCTCACAAATGAAGTTATCTCCTCGCCTTCTAGGGAAGCAGCCTGACATGCTATATTGACCTTTTTAATCTAAAATTGATTCTTTGCAAAACTCCACCTGGTCGAGAGCCAGGCAGGATCTCGGCACCGTTGTGTTGGTTTTATCGCTCTCATTATTTTCCATCAGCACGTTTTGCTTTCCTCTGGTGTTTACTGGAGCCTTTGCCCCTCGCACTGATGGGGAGGGCTGAGCAGAGCAGGTCAGGCTTGCAATTGTCAACAAAGCACTGTGAGTCGGTGGGGACCTCATTGGTGCTGACCTATGGGATCCCTTCACCCCACGTCCTTCCTCTGCTCACATCCATGAGCAGTGCCTCCTTTTCCAGCACCCCCGGCTCAGTTTGCACTCAGCCACCTCCCCTGGGCTCTGCGAGCACACCAAATATCTGTAGTGCAGATTCTGTGCTCGGAGAAGCTGGATGTCTCCTACAAACCCCATCCTATGGCCGTGCCTGGACCTCCCAGAACACTCATGGGGGCACATGCCAGCACACAGCACCGGGGCAGGGGGAAATTCCCACTGCAGGATGACGGAACACATCCAGGAGTGGCGGATCCAGCAGGCTGGCGAGTGGGGACGTGTGCTCAAACGTTGGATGGGCTGGGTTGGATCGTGGACCTGCACCCACATCCAAATGCATCTGCAAGCTGTGGACCATCAGATTCAGAACTGAGCTGTGCTGGTGCCAAAATACATGCAGTTTCAACAGATGCTTTGTTGTAAAAATCAAGGCTGAAGAAAAGAAACGCACGGAACTGTAAAGCAGTGAACTATTCCCAAGTCCTTCTGCTGGGTGGCAGGGAGAGGTTTCCAGAGCTCTGGGAAAACACCATCCCAAAGCACCATCCAAAGCACCATCCAAAGCACCATCCCAAAGCACCATCCCAACCATTCCTTGGCAGCTTTGCACTTTCCACTCCCCCAGGTGCGCTGTGGAGAAAGAACAAAGGTGGGCAGGGTGGGTGGCAGCTGGGGCCGAACTCTGCCAGCCCCGTGTGCCCCCACCTTCCTGCCCAAACCTCCCAGACAGGAAGCCGCTGAGAGCAGAAGCCCAAAGCCAGGTGTCTGGGTGCTGGACGGTGGTCACTCCCGGCCCTGGGGGGGCTGTGCATGCTCTGCACGGTGGGGTAGCTTTGCTTGCAAGGCTGTGTCTGTTCTCCCTGCAAACCCAGGTGCTGCCCTGGCACGGTCACTCCAGGGGAGGTGGTTGTGGGGTCCCTGCGCTCAGACTGCAGGCACCACCCACCCACAGCCCACAGGGACCGCAGGGTGGGAAGAAACTGGGGTGGGGGG
>NW_024884322.1:0-23202 GCF_019232065.1 Centrocercus urophasianus
CAGCGACACCGGCCGCGGCGCGCGGAGTCGGGAGCGAGCAGAGAGCAGCGCGGACCGGCGCACAAACGGCGCGTCCGTGTGCGGACCACGCGGCATCAAGGAGAGCCGCTCCCGGCCCGGCCGGTTGGTCCCCCTAGGACCTCATCGACCTGCAGCGATCGATTCTCAGAACCACCTCCCACCAGTTAGCGGTTAAGGCGAACAGAAGTCCCGCGGCAGCCCCGGGAGTTGCGGTGCTGCGGTGCCCTCTGGCGCTCCGTGCGGCACTCGCAGCCCCGCACGGCGCACCGAAAGTTCCGCCCCGAGCTCCACCAGCGGTTTTCTCCCCTCCCTTTTTCCTTCCTCCAAGAAAAGCTGTCCCACGACCAATTCCAGCTGTTCTCCGGGAGTGAACGCGTTCCCGTCCCCGCGTACAGACGTGGGAGCGCAGACCAGGAAAACACGAGGGTTATTTCGAGGCGCGGTGCCGCACCGCGCTCCCTCCTTCCCTTCTCGTTCCAAACCCCGCTCTGTCCCATGCTACGTAAATTCCCGCAGTGCCCACAGCACCGGGCAGGATGAAAACGGCAGCACCTGCCTGCATGGCGGCGCCGTGCTGCCGTGTGAGCCGAGCCGGCCGGCCAACACGAGGTGCGCTCCGCCCTCGCCCCGCTCGCAGCACAAACGCTCCGCTCTTACACCGCCCGCTGCCGTTCGTGCTGCTGCTCTGAGCACGCTGAGATTACCCTCGGCACAGAATACTGCTAACAAACTGGCTTCCAGAACTCTATCACTCACGGCCTCAGCTCAAGGCGAAGAACAAAGGAAAGAGGGAAATGCGAGCCGTGCGAGTTTAGTGCCTACACCCCCAATAGCACTCTTACACGTGAAGTCAGGGCACGGAACAGCAAGGATAAACCATCACTCCCACCCAGCGCTCAAAATGAGCCATGAGCACCAGCAAAGTCACTGACAAGATGCTGGAGCTTCCCGGATGGACACAGCACTGCAGGCTGAGCTGTCAGAGCACACAGCTGTGCCGGCAGCACACCTCACTCCTACAAATACAGCTGCACTGCAGGCCTGCTGTGCCACCAGTGCGTGGTTGGCTGTTTGCTCTTGGCTACAGGCAGGATCTGAGATAGGAGAATTTCCAGAACACCAAGAAACAGCAGTATTTGTGATCTGAGAAAACCAGTGGAGTACTTGATAATGAAACTTGGGCAACAGCTCTGGTGAAGATGCACGAAGCGGAACAAGATCCCACTTGCCCTTAACCAACCACCACCTCCAAAGGCATTCATGTTGTACTGCACATTGTACTGCGTACAGCATCAGGGCCAAAACATCTCTTCAAATCAAAATTTCTTATTCTGCCAGTGCAGCCCAGTATGAGCCTCAGCTCACTGCTCCTTACTGACCAGCATGCAGTTCCCTTGCTAGCACATCCCTTCAACACGTTCCTCTGGCTCTGCAGGTTAAGCAGAGTTCTGCTGCCACCATGAACAGACACCATTTAGTTGTTGGAAAATATCACACATGGGCAGAAAGGTTAAAGAGGGCGGTATTCACATGAGCAAACCTGGGCTCCTGAGGACTTGAGGAAAATGGGTGAAAGAAAAGGATGACTGGGACCACTGGTGTTATGTGCTCTGCTTCAAGGTGCATGAGGAGTGCAGGCTCCTCACACTGCACCTATGTTACATACCTACAGTTAGATGGCAAACCTTCCCATCTCCTATTTGATGCATTTCAGTTCCAAGAGTCATTTCTCCAAGCACTGATGCTATTCGTTCAGATCAGTTTCAGAGGATGATTCCAGAGGAAGAACAGCGCAGTAAGCCGGGAGTGCAGGCAGTGCAGCTGCCCTGCTGGTACTTCTGAAATACAAAAACAAACGGGTTGTGTGAGACTCGGAATTCCAATTTTACAGCTCTTCTGGAAGGGTCAGAGATCTGTAACACAAGGGCCCAGGAAGCAGTGGCGTCGTCAGCCCTGGAGGTGTGGAAGAAGCTTCAGATGCTGCACTGAGGGATGAGCTTTATTGGGAAACATTGCTGGTAGGTGGATGGCTGGACTGGATGATCTTGGAGGTCTTTTCCAACCCGGTGATTCAGTGATTCTACGATTCTTTGCACTTGAGCACCAGCTATTGCTAAGCAGACACACTCCAGTTTAGCTTAGATTTTATTAATATCACTTTTAGAACCAATGAGTATCACTCATTTTAATTTAAAACCTGTGGAAATTTCAGATAAACCAAGCATATTTCCACATGTCCAAGGTTCAGAGTGGCACACCTGCAGTCGTAAAGCAAGATTAAAGAATTCTCCAAAGCAAGACTAAAATTAAACAGCATTTCAAGCTCCTTCAATGACAGCTCCAAATGGGCTCAGTAGCCCATCACTCTGGGCTACAGTTTCCTTTCACAAGAGAGCACTGCAACAACCACAGGTATTCTTTTCAGAATCTCGTATTTTGCAACGCTTATGAATAAGGAATGAGAATCTAAAGGCAAACCAAATGGCATAATTCATTACAGATATTTAAGTTTGTTATTTTGGGGGAAAAAGCCCTTCCAGGGCTTTTGTGTGTGCTCCAAAAGGAACCAGAAGAGAAGCCCCCTCCCCTGCAGCGCCGCTGTTTACGCGTTCCTGGCAATCCGGCCAGCTTACAATCGCTGCAAAGGCAGCCCGCTCCAAAGAGCCTTTGGCAGAGGCAGCACCTCATACCGGGGGCGTTCCGTAACCCAAACCTCATCCTCCACCAGACGCAGTTCTGCTCCACCGCCCCCAGGGATCCCGGCTGTCGGATCCCCTCCAGGCTCGGGGCTGCGTGAAGATCCACGACTCCTGCTGCACTCCTGGGTGCCGGGCAGCAGCCGCAGGGCACGGAGCTGAGCGGCCCTGCCAAGCCGTGCACTCCTCAAGGGCTGCGAGTTAGAATGCTGGCTTTGTCCTCCGAAGTTTTAAGTGTAAGGCTATAAAATAAACCCCATTAATGGGCTGCATTTTCCAGCACTCTACCTTGCTGTTCTCTGGTACATTCTGTGTCTGCAGCTGTAGGTGGAAATCTGAACAGTGTTTTTTCCTGCTCTTTAATAGCTTCACGCAGCTTCGATGCCCCTAAAGCATTTCTTTAGTGATGAAAAAAAATCTGCAGCAAAATTTCAAAGCCTAAGACTGAGAAACATAACCCTGAAAGCCTCCATGCAACATTAACTTCCAGAGGAGGAGAAAACTCCTCTGGAATTCTGGAGAGACCCTTCTGCATTGCATCCCTCAGAGCAGGAGCGCAGCAGTTCCCAGGCAGGGATCCCAAGCAAAGAGCAGGACAGAGCAGTTAGTGGCCCAGCAGATAGGGATGCATCTCTGAACTGCACTTTAACTTTGACAAGCTCAGATGCTGAGCAATCCAAGTGAACATAACGAGAAGGCAGACAGCTGTACAAGAAATACACCTACTGGCTAAGTGTGACCCACCGCATTTCTTAGGCTCACCACTAAACACCTTATTAAAACTATATTTACTGACTGCAAATGTCCACAGCACTTCTCCAGCTCCCACTTCCGCTCCAAGTTTCAGGCTGCTTCCCCTCATCCTAACACTGGCTGGTAAATAAACAGCAATTCTCTTCTTTTCAGATGTTTGCCAACTCCCTCACCACCCAACCAACAGCACCTCGATTACCAGCATACATCACCCTCAGTTTTGTTACACCTCATCTCCTGGTCTTCCCAACGTTTTCCTCATAGAGAGGAATCACAGAATCACATGGGTTAGAAGAGACGGTAATGACCAAATGCACAGAGATACAAACGTGTTAAGATACATTTCTTCAATATCTGCACTTTTTGCACTACATATACATCACTTTTTTGTCTCGCACACAGTTGTTCACTCTCTGAGCTGTAGCCTGCAGTCAGCAAAGATAAAGCTCAGTTTAAGCTCAAAATGCAACACAAGGTATGAATTACTCAAAAAGGATTTGTTTTCTACTCAGCTGAACGGGAACTGATGGAGCCCCCTGGACAAGCTGGAAGACGTGCAATAGCAGCGCTCTCCTTGAGGCACTGAATGTAACGATGGCAACAGCACATTGCAAAGGAAACCTCTGTATTTACCTGTGACCCTTTGTGAAGGCACGGGGCAGGGCAGAAACCACAACCAGGAGGTCATTACTGCCCACACGTGGGTATGGCTGCGCACAGCTCAGGGTTTCCCAGGCTTTCCCCGCCGCACTGCCCAGGTGCACAGCTTTCACTGGGACATCGCAGGGCCCCACTGCTTTAACAGGAGTGACACCAGGAACGTGTGGAGAACAACGTGAGGGGCAAGGAGGGCATGAGAGAGAAGGGAAAGTTCACTGTAAGCAGAGAAATCCTATTTCTGTCTGAAACGGGGAACCTGACCAAAAAGGGCAGTATTAAAAAACCAATGGGACTGCACCAGATTACCAAAAACTGCTACTGAGAAATACCTGCAAGGAGCAACAGAAGTGTTTGAACACTGCTGGGAAAAAATAGATGTATCGCTATCATGGCAAACAGGGGAAATAGTTGGACAAAAAGTAAGGATATTCCCAGTGTAGTGATGCTGTCCTTCGCACAAACCATTACTTCCTATTTCAGAAAGGATTCAAACTCCCACAGAAGGTTTGCACGCTGTGAGATGCGACAAACAACTGTACGACACAAACAGGCATCAGGTGTTACTGTGTCATCAGCTGCTTTATTGCACCACTGAAGGGAAAGGCGATGGCAGAGAACCAGTGCTAAGTTACCCAAGAAAGGGCAGCGGCCACAATCCAGTTGAAGATTTGCTCACCTTTGCCCAGGATCAGGGCCCAGCCAACACTCCAGGAGGGATCTCCAGGCAGACACCCTTCAGTGAGGTTAGGGACGGACGAGCCAGGATCCACCCTTGCAGTCCCACAGCCGAATTGCTTCCAGCTGTGCTGCCAGGGCTGGCTGTGTCCCTCCTCCAGGTGCTCAATCACAGCCCCAGGCCGTGGCTCAGCAACTCCCAGACAGCCACATGCATAATGAGTGAAAACTTTGGTTCTCTGCAGGTTCTACAGCCCTTTGCTATCCTGCATTGCCAAATTACAGATATCCTCCCCAGGGTACAGTTAGCAAAATACAAATGGAAGAATTAAAATCGGAAAATGTAAACAGCCTCTCCAGAATTAACACTGCAGATTTTTGTAACCCTAGAAACTACAAATATTTTGTACTCTACACATTGCCGTAAATACAAGTTATGCAAATGCATTTGACTGCATACTGAAATGCTTTTATATTTCTCACGAGAAATGCAGGGCTGCCATCACTTGCAGGATCCATCCCTGCCACGCAGCACTGCGGAGCTCAGCCCACCTGCAGCACTGACAGCCAGCAGAGCTGCTCCTTCTCCCAGCACCCTTTCCCTGCACTAAGCTTTGGTCAGCTGTAAGTTCTTCACTTCCATGTTCTATAGTTTCTTTGCTTTTCTTCAACAAGCCACACATCCAACACGCCCAAGCTGCACTGCAGCACATCCCTCAATTTCAGCTTTTCAACAGGGGGCACTGCTGTTGAAATTAAAAGAGATCAGTGTAATCCTATCTATCAATTACACTCATTCTTCCTAAGAAAAATCGTGCTCAGGTAGCACCCATCAGTCTGACAGGACTGTGATCTGTTGACTCTTCTTTCTTCTCAAAGATCTTTTGCCAAGTTCCAAGCAAGGTGCTCTGGAAGAGCCTAGCAGCCCGCGGAGGCACAGAAGCACAGCATGGCCTCCCCTGGCTGGGGAGGTATGGATCTCAACTTTGTAAACTCTTCACTCTTTTTTTTTCCTTTTTAAATCATCAATTCCAGCACCCAGGAGCTGATTCAAAGCACAATCATTTTTACACACACGAAGCTTCCCATGTAACAGTTTAACAGTTCCCGTGCCCTCCGCACCCTGCAGAACTCCCATCCCAGAGCAGCAGCCACACTGCAGGCCCAGGGCTGCTGCCTCACACACCAGGATGGGGCTCTGCCCCAAAAGCACACGTGGCCATGTCAGAATCACTGCGTAACAACACGTGGTTCTGACAGAGTAGGGCACGGACACTGCAAACCTCTGCTCTGCACCAGAACCTCTGCTTGGAGGGGAGAAGATGAGAAATCGAGAGCGCTGCAATACCTGGTACAGAAGGATTGAATCAAGGCTGTGCAGTCCACTCTTTTCACTCTCACTTCATCGTTTTGCAGCTCTTAAAGTCTCTTAGAGCAGATTTGGTATAAATAAGAGCTACCTGAACTGCCACTGAATGAGAGCTCTCTGCAGGACAAGTAGTTGAAATACATGCTATATGGCAGAGGAAGCAAAAGTGCAGAGCACAGCCATGCAATAATCACAACCGTGCCACCGGTCCCCATGTGCGGTCTGTAGTCAAATCAGCAGAGATTTTATAACCAATCCAAACGTGGTGTAACCACCAAAACAAGGGCACTGCAGGAGCCAATTTCCACGTGACTGAGGTTACTCGGGGATTTCCCACACGTATGTGGCCATGACCCACTGCAGGGTATCAGCCCCGTGCTGGCTGCCATCACTGACAGGTGCACTTGTCAGTACATTACTGGGGCACCCACAGCACACAGCAGCAGCTACAGCTCTGCATATTGCCCACGGGCAGCACTGTGCCCCACACGCACTGCTGCACGATCCAAACTGCTGCCCAGCGGGCTCAGCTGCAATGCTGGGATGCCGTGGGATGGACGGAGGTTTGGGGCCAGACAAACAGCCCAGCAGGTACCCCGGATCTGAGGGAAAAACCCACAGGATTTGATGTCCTTCTTCCCACGTTCTAGAGAGAAAGCTTTCTTTCAAGGCACATTCTGTCATCCTCTCTGCATGCAGTGTGTATATACTACTGCTTACATACTGCTCCCATCCAGCACGAACAGATGGGCCCGTGGGAGGAGCACAACACTCCTGCATGTTACAGAAGGTTCCCAAACCTCATCTGCGTGCCCACAGATTCTAAATATTAAAGTCCACGGGATTATTTGTCTTTAAATACACCACTATCGCAGCTAACATTAAACACAGCACAATAAAGTCACAAAGCTGTTCCAGTCCATACTTGAGATTTGTTCTGCCATTCCAATCCCTCCTGTAGGAATTAAGTGAAACAGAATGCAGCCCCACATTTTTATGCAGAGAAAAACCAGCAGAAAAAAAAAAAAAAAAAGCTTTTGATTTGCTATTTTGAACACCAAAAAACCTCAAAATTTGGTAGGCTGCGTACTACCAAAGGCTGCTAAAAAGCCAAACAACTGATGCTTCAAGTATATCCCTCCTTTATTTTGAAAGGAAGCATACAAGAAACGTGCAGAGGAACCCAGAAAAACACAGGGATGGTCCACACTGCAGTGAAAGGAACACAGCACTGCCAGAACTGCCCCCTGCACAGCCAAACCACCAGCGCCATGCAAACCTCAGCGCAGCATCATGAGCTCCAGATCGCTGCTGCGGAGCTGCGATGGCTGAGAGCAGCACAGCTCATCCTGCGCTGACAAAATGGAGACAGCCAACACTCACCTGCTACACAGCATTTAAAAGGAGAACCAGAAGAGCCCTGTTTGGTTCATGGCTGCACACACGTGGCACAGAGCAGGGAGGAACACAACTGCATGCGGCCAGATGGCTCTGTGTGAGCTGGGGGCTTCTACTTCCTTAACCTTACAGAAAAAGGACACGTGTGTCTATACACACATTTACAGTTTGATAGCTATTGTGCGAGCTCAAAAGTAAATTAATCTCCCAATTGTAAAGAGCGCTCAGATCAGGAAGGATCCACATGGGCTGAGCAGCTCTGCCCAGCTCTGAGCACTCTGCCTCCCAGAAGGGCACTCAGAGCCTGCAGGCAGTTTGCTTTCATTGCACTGAAGCATTTCCACATATTCCAAATCTGATATCAATTCATCAGCAAAATGCTTCTGGTGCCCGTGGAAAGCATAATTGTGAGTATGCAAGAACATTAATTTTCACTGAAAAGTAATCAAAAATGCTGTTTTGTTCTCACTCCTGTCTTCCTCCTATTTTGATCCTACAAATCGCTCTGCAGTTGGTGGAAATACCAAATCAATTCCTGCTCTCAGGTAACACCAGGATGTGGTAACATTTAAAGGTAAGTATGGTAATTAAGGAGCAGTACTGGGATATAATTGGTTTCAAAACAAAAGTTACCAACAGAGATACCAAGAAAACAAGTAACCATGTAAGCACATGAAGTTCTGAAAGCAGGCATGGCTCCTGGCAATGGCGCCACCCATGGCATTAAGGTAAGTGCAAAACCACACCATTTATCCCTCCAGCAGGGCTTTCACTTTGTTTGCAAGGCATTTCAATACTTTTACATTTCACCACGTTGCTCAGCATTTCAGTGGTTCATTCACACTCCGAATTTCCTGTGTTCCCTTTAATGACAGCACATCTCAACACCCCTCACTCCACTCTGATACCAATGGCATCCATAGTAATTAGGTTTCCTTACAAGAAGGGTAGCATTATACCAAATATCTCCATTATTAATGGCTCATGGAATCTGACCACAAATTCTGCAAATGATGCTGCATCTTTTCCTCACTGCTGACAGCTTTTAAATTTCACCCTCCTAACATAAATTTACAGCTGCAATAGCGAGGGAAAGGATGGAAAAATGTGATCTGGAGCCAAAAAGCCAACTGTGCTCATCTGTGAGGAACGTGAACTCCAACAGTAGGAACACACTGAAGCCTTCAGAGTTTTCTGTATGTGGACAGGACACCAGTGTGTAAAAACCTCTTATGGAGGGCAGAACGTGTTGGTGGCCCTGCCTGCAGCAGGGGCTTGGAACTTGATGACCCCTGGGGTCCCTTCCAACCAGAGGCATTCTGTGATTCGGATTCTAGATCCCTTATAACAGGCCAATCCCTCTGCCCACTTACCCACAGTGCTCAAGCAGCACCAGCACACACACAAACCATCGCTCAACCCAGCACCACCGTGCAGCTCCTTCCCTGCGGACTGAAGGACAGCCTCTGCTGAACTCCCCTCACATCACATCACACACATTAGGATCTCCCCTTGTTGCACAAACCACAGCTGCCTCTCGTCCACTCCAGGGTTTAAGGCTCACTGCTGGCTGTGGTGGCCCAGCACCGACCCACATTACTGAGCTGCCCCATCACATGGGGGCAGGAGAAATTCCTTACTGAGAGCCAACCGGGGAAGCCTTCCCTGCTCGCACTTTTTCCCACAACAGATTACAGTGGATGGGATCTCCAGCGTACCTGAAGCAGCTGGCTCTGCAGAGAGCAGCTTGCCATTCCCAGATGCAAAGCAGAGGATGGATTTCAATCCCTTTTGTACAATATCTTCAGGCAGGAATTCAAGGCGACATTCCTGACTCAAGGCTGGCAGCGCAGTCGGTCCTCCTGCAAAAGCACTGCCATTCAGTAACACTTTGAGAGATGCAGGAGGCTTCAGAAGTGCCTGGCAGCTGAGTCAGAGGGATGAGTGGTACTTCCTGCCTTTACCATGATTTCTGTTAATAATTACTATTAATAATTACTATTATCACATAGGCTGATACCATACAGTACCTTGTTATTTGTGCAATTCTGTTTTTCTTCAGCTTGCTGTTTTTGGAGCTATGAACTGTTGGCACTTCTCCATATGCTGAGTGCTAGCAATGCTGTGATAGGGAAGGTCACCACCTGTACAGTTCCTCATGCATTATCTTCTCTCTTCAAAAATCTCGAGCTATTCAAGAAAACACAACAGACCAGACTGAGGTGCATGACAAAGTTTTCTTTCTCCTTGAAAGTGACTCCTACCGACTTTAATGCTCTGCAGCTTCTCTGCATTAACTGAGCCTTCCACGTGGAAGAAAAAGTCCAAACTCAATTCCAGGGTCTTTATCAGACACATACAGAACCACCCAGCATTCTTGTTCTGCACACTTTCACACCTACCTCACAGGTGCTGTGTCTTCCAACAGGAACCTCCACCTTGTCTCAGTATGGCAATGCCCAGCAGAGCCAGGAATGCAGCATGTGTTCAGGCCGTGTCCCTCCATGGCTGCTCACACTTTGTGCTTTGGTTTCAAAGATGTTCCACATGACTTTGTGTAAGCTCTTGCTGGGGCTGTTTGCACGCTGCTGCTTTTACCTGTTTTGCCCTTACACTCTCCAGCTGCTGAGCACATTTGTGATCTCTCGTGGTTTTTTTCCTCCCCCTTTTTAAAGAACTTATTTTCTCCAAGCTGAAGAGCTCCCTTGTCAAACAGAACTGTCTCACAGCAGCTCAGCTAATGAGTACCACTGCTCTGCTCCTGTTCCCGTGCTTCCACTCAAATGAATGGAGCCTATGATACAGGCAGGCCAATATTTTTCACAGAAATTTGTTTTCAAGTTTGCCTTCTTTTCTTTCTAACCTTCTGATTTTCCACACTGGAAAACACTGGGCCCATCCTGCCGCCCTCCCCCAGTCCTACACCAGTTGCTCTCATCCAAGGAAACAAAGAGCCCCAGATCTCAAGCACAGGAGTGACCAATCTTCACCCTCCAAGGGCTGCAGGCCTGCTGCAGGCTCCTGCTGCTCTCATACACCCAAGTAAACACTCAGTAAGATGCTTCTGTGTATTGTACAAAACGTTGCAGCCCAGAGCTCACCCTGTGCCTGCTGGGCCGTGCACAGAACAAGGCATGCAGCACAGCACGCACTTGTAAGGACACACGCTGAGTTCCACGCAGATGATGACTGATGGTGTCATCTTCCTCTTCATGCTTGGGCTCTGTCCAGTGAAATGGGAACAAAGCACAAAATAAGCAACAGTGTCACAAAACAGATTTTCTGTCTTTCCCAATAACTGCTTCAAAAAAGTAAAATAAAATTGCATTTTTTTTTCTGGTAACTACATTTCCAGAGTTTAATAATGCTTTCAGTTGGCTAAAAAAGCCTGAACTTTCTGATCCGGGCAGAACTATCGCAGTTGAAATCTGTTCCATCCCTCAAAACAAACATTAGAAGTCTCCAACAGAAAGGTGGTACACCTTGTCACGGCGTTCATTTCCAACTGACGTGCTCTGCAGGGGGCTGTTTGGGAGCAGCTCCCAGCTGCTCATCAGGAGGTGCCTCCACAGCGCCTGGCTGCACGGCGCTGCCTCACCTCCGGCACACCGACTGCTCCCAGCTCTGCATGCTGCTCTGCTCCACGCCTTGCAGCACAGAACAGCATCTTTGCTCTTGTAAAACGTTTTTGTGAAACCTGACTTGCAGAAATACCAAATACGTTACTAATAGCACAGCTATTTGGTTTTAAATTACCAGCAATTAAAGCTGAAAGGAATGTTACAAAACAAATCTTGCACTGTGATTAGCAGCTTCCTTGTGTTAGTTCTCCAGAAATGTCAGTTACAGCAATATCGACAGAGAGCACTTAAAAAGAGAAAATAAAAACCAGCATGCAAGTAATGGAAGGAAGTGAGAGCTAACGTAGGCAGGGGGGTTCTCCAGGAGCAGCAGAGCACCACGAGGGTCATCCAAGCACCACCAAGGGTTAAGCACTGGAATAGGGTCCATGAGAGGTGGTTGAGGCACCATTCCTGGATGTGATCAACAACCCCTTGGATGTGGTGCTCAGGGCCATGATTTAGCAGGGGCCGTTAGAGTTAGGGAAGCACGGTTGGGTTGTGGTTGGAGTCGATCTTTGAGGTCTGTTCCAACCTGAGTGGTTCTATGATGGTCTGAGCACAGCAAGGAGACGGTGCCCACACTGCAGCTATGTGGCATCCCAGCAAACTCGTTACAATCTCCTTGGACTACAGAGCAAATGCACCTGGAGCTTCCATCTCTTCTACTGCATTCCCACTCCTGCCATTGCTGATCTGTTCCTAACTGGTAGCTCACCAATAGCACAGGCAAAAATGAGTTCTGCCACCCCAACACTTACTTGAGGTAAATTCAACTCAAACATTAAAAAAAAAAACAAAAACAAAAAACAACCACCTGAAACTTTTTTCTCTGCCTGACTGTGCACAGAGCTGGAATTGTCAAATTTCAGCAAGAATTGTTATCCTGAAGTGTGCTGAAGGCAAATAAACTGAAACCAGTGAAAGCCAGAACTGCCTCAGCCTTTGTTTTGAAGCAGCACTGAAATTGAGGTGATTCAGGCACCAAACCTCAGTGAGACCAATGAAAGCACAGCACACGTGCACCACGTTCTGGCTGCAGAACAGACTGTGCTCTCCTGTCACTTCAGGGATGAGTGCAGAATCACCCCCTGGGGACAGCTGGATGGGATGAGCTTAGAGTCACCGAGGCTGGAAAAGAGCTCTATGATTCCATGATTCAATTACGGATGGAGGAAAGTCCTGGAGAAGGCATGGAGAGCAATGACCCACGATCACAGAGCAGTGGGAACAGCACAGGCAGACAAACGGAGCCGAAGAAAAATGTATGCAGGCATAGAGGAATAATTAATTGACTACGACCTACCAACAACAGACCAGCAGCATTAGAGTAACAAAAATGCATCAAATCAAACACACACATCTCCTTCAGAGTCTCACTGCACTGATGTGCAGGCAGTGCTTGGGGGCTCATGAAGAAATACGCACACAGAGCCCAAATCCAAGCACCTTTCTCAAGCCATCGAGCATCCCCACCACACCGCCACGCTGATGGTTTTCCATGTGGCACCGATGGTTCCATTTTGCCAAGAGAGCTACAAGTACCCAAATTCACAGTCATGATTCACAAATTAGAGAATTACTTCCAATAATGATAACATGTATTGCAGAAACAGAAAAGCTACCTTATCAGCAGGAATGAATCGCTCTGAAAAATGCACCTTTTAAAAAACTATTTGGAATACAATTACGTTTAAAATAGCCTTGCATGAAGAAACAATCTATTTTTAAATAGATTATCAAAATGAATCATGCAGATGACTTCAGTATTGGAGGAATGAAGCTTCTCTTATCGTGCTGACAAACGCTGAAGCTGAACACGACTTGGTGCAGTGTGGAAGCCACCCGTGCTGCACAGCTACCACTGGTACTGCACGATACAGCAGTGTGCTCTGACAGCTCACGTAGCCAGGAGGACAGCAGGGCTGCCCTCAACCCTTCAGCATCCTTTTCAAAACCGTTTGGTTAAAGTTTATCCATCTGCCGAGATCCTTCATCATTCCCAAGCATTCCTAAATTACTTTAAGGAACGTTTAGGCAGAAGCAATAACGTTATCATGCTCCTGCACATCGACTTCCCACCCCTCCCATTAAACTGGGCTTAAAAAATGATATCAAAGTATCTTCACCCCCATTTCACAGCAGGGGAAGCGAGGCAGGGCAGCCGGGTGGCTTACCCAGAGTTCAGAACCTGCCTGACTTCTCCAGTGAGCAGCTGGCAGCCCTGGGAAGGGAAGGCACACATCTGGTCCCAGGCAGCCACAGCACAGCCCACTGACATCTGAGATCCCCTGGTGGGACATCCTGGGTGACAATACTTTTTTTTTCCTCCTCAAACCATTACATTCAGAACTTCTGGTTCCCACAGTTCCCCTCTACACAGACCCAGCAAATGGATAAACAACAAAACTGTTCTGTTACCATACAGATTTTTGTTCCCCTTCCAACGATTTGTCATTCATAGAACATAAAAAGTTTGATAAATGAAGGCAAACATGGCCGTATCTGGAATGAATGTGCAGAGAAACACACAAGGAGCAAAGATAGCAGCTGAGATAGAGTTATCCTGCATCAGCCTCCAAACACATCTCAGTTTATACTACATTCTGTTGATGTTTATGATACAAGCGACATAAACCCAGCGTTCTACCTATTGGAAAAAAAAATAAAAGAGAAGACAAAAGCACTGAATGGACACCGCAGGATGGCAGCTAACGTGTGCTGAAGCTGTCAGCATTGCTCCTACTCTGTTTCTTGCTATAGATGGTTAGGATGGCAGGCATACGGACAAGAGAGCAGTAGGGAAGGGTAGGAAGAAGAGCGGGCTAGGAATAGCTCATGAAACATGACTTTGTAAGAAAGAAAAGCTGTCCTGTCAAAACATGAGTGCTTCGTAAAACCATACCAGGCTTTGACAACCACTTGCTACGTCACAGGCACAATTCCCACATCTCTCTTCCAGCTTTCTGGGTGACCCCCTGAGGACCTCTCAGCACAGAGAAGCTGCCTGGGGTATGCAGAGGACCTGGGAGTTCTGACAGGGACAGCAGCACAGCAGGGAATGCGAAGCCTTCAATAACTAAGCAAGGCAACCCTCCGTCCTTCAGCGAGGCTCACATCACCGTGCCATCTCATCTCATCTCATCTCATCTCATCTCACGCTGTGCGCTACGCGAGGAGTCGAGTCTGAAGCAGCTCAGCTGCTCTGGAGCTGGTTCTGCACATCACGTCTCTACCTGCTACAAATACTACGCCGTAGGTGGCAGTGCCATGGACACAGCCTCTGCCCAGGGGGCTGACAGGTCACCCACAGCACTGCAGACAGCATCGCCCAGCACGCTGCTGCCAGCTGCGCTCAGACCCCTGTGACTGAGAAACACTGGGGAGGACACAGGCAAGTGATTAAGGCAAGTGCTGCCGAATGCGGTGCGAGCAGAGCTGACCAAACAGAGCGGCACGGCTTGGGCCACCCCTACACAGCCAGGGCACTGCTCACTAATGAGGATAGACACAGCTCTGCAGAGCCTGCCTGCAGCCAGCCTGGAGTGCCTCCAGCCATCTGTCACCACCACGCTGCTGCCCAACAGAGCCTGTCCTGAAAAGCCTGCGGTGCTCTTTTCCTATTGCTGTGGATTCAGCAAAACCTCCAACACAGCAGGGGAGCTGGCATCCTTTTCTTGGTACCTATCATCCACGCAGCCAGCAGGAATGGAAGAAAGGGATGCATGCTATATAACAGAGGAATTCTGTGCATTCCAATATCAGTGTGGGAGATCTGTAATAATCAGAAGTATTACAGTGGCAAAGAGCCCTAAGCTAGGATCTGTCCAGAACACAGCATCACACAAAACAAGTTCTACTGCAGAAGGCAACAGCGATCAGCAAGCAGCACACCGTGCCCCCAGCACAGAGCATTCAGCTCACAACAGCCAGAGGGGCTTTCCTAGCAGCTACTGTAAATAAGAAAGCTTTGTTAGATTACAGAAAAGGAAACAGTGCTTGGGAACTTTCCTGGGCCTTACAATAACACTGTGTCAATGAAGAGCCCCACCAGCCCCTGATGTGTCTGCCCGGCCCAGCCCTGCCTCCCCCACGCAATCCACACAGGTGGCCCAGCCTCACCAGGGCTCCACACGCCTTGCCAGCAGGGAGCTGCGTGCTGCTGCTTTGCTCAGGACAGAGGCTGCAGTTCTGTAGAAACAGGTCGCTGTGCGCCATTTGGGAACATACCTAGGAACATTTTGGGGTTACCAGTGGAGATGCCATCTCAGAGACAGGTAGGACACTGCACGCAGAGGGTACTGGAAAGTCTAGATTCATCTACTGGAGTCCAAGGAAGCAGCCACTATGGTCTGAAGCAGCTGCAAGCAGCACTCCAACTGTGCCTGGCAGCACAGGTCTGAGCAGCAGCTGTGCAGGAGGCAGCAGCACTGCCTGCATGGCCAGCGTCAGTGCAGAAGGTTTGCTTGGTGAGATCCCAGCCTGGGGATGCAGTTTTGGAGCTGAGCCTCCCATCACCGCATCAAGGAGTCATAAAGCTCAGACAACTTCAAAAAAGGCTGAGGAAACCAAAACAGAATGCAGCCCTTACACTGTGAGCACAGGCAGTCCAAGGAGTCCCAGACGGCCCCCCTGCTTGCAGAGGATGGGTGAACCCTCCCCAGAACCTCTCTCCCACTCTCGCCTCCAGCACATGCAGGTCAGCCCTGCTTACAGGGCCCACACTGCTGCTCAGTTTCCCAGAGAGATTTGGTTTGGAAATACCTGCAGTTCCAAAGCAGTGACTGGCAGTGCAAAAAGACACTGACTGCAAGCTACAAACTTAAACGCATCGTTGAGCATAAGAAGCTGCTGCAGAAGCTCTGGGCTCTAACACTCAGAGCCTGTCAGATGCCCCCAGACGGACGAGGCTCAGACTCTGATGGATGTCGTGCTCCAGCCTTAGTGAGAGATGCAGCAGCAAACATTTGTGACTGAAACACTGCAGACATCAGATTAAACTTCTCCCCTCGCAGCGAAGCAGTAATTACACACACACTCACAAAAGTAATTTCCTCCGCACCCCCATAGCATATGTTTGTGGTAAATTGAGAACATTCTCCAGATAAACACCAAAGAGAACTCTAACCACAGAACTGAGCATCGGTGCTATTTGCAAAACAGAAGTGAGCGCTCACAAATTCTGCTGGCAGCTCTTTTATAGGATTCCTTCCTAAAAGCAGAGTTTCCAAATGCCTTTGTGATAAAACAAACTAGGAGCAACAGTACAGCAAAGTTTATTTAATAGAATGAAGAACACTTTTCCTCCTTAATCTTTTTCTTGCTTTCGTTTCCTACCACAGAAAGCAGAATGCTTTTCCTCTGCAAACATCAGTGCTGAAGTGACGCACCCCAGAGCTCTGTGCTGTGACCACCCAACACTTGCATTATGCCCATGAATTAATGCACTCCTCCAGCACTGAGCAATTGATCTTTCTTTGCAAAGTGATCACTTTAAACTCTGACACTGACTACTCCCATTATAAACTCATCATTTGCAGCTGTTTGCAATTCTGCTGAACTGCAGCCATTTGGGTTGTTGAGCACATTCCCCAGGCTCAGTTTGAGCTAAACTTGTTCTGCCATTTTCAATAATGAGATTAGAAAGAAATATGCAATTTGTACTTGGGGGGGAAAAGCAAACTGACCATGTTTTATTTTACTTCTGGAAGCTCTCGCGTTCCTATTCTTGGAGGCAGCCTCGAAGCACGACGTGGGTCAGGCATTCACCTCACACACTATTTTTGGCATTTATGTCTCATAAGGGATGCTTTGGGCTAAGTCTGGAAGCCTGCTAACATTCAGACAAACCCAAAGCTCTCGGAAAACCATCAGCCTGCCTGAGCTGAGAAAACAAGAGGCACCTCGCAGCAGGACAACAGCCAGAGACCGCAGTGCTCACAGCTCTGAGCTGCACCGCGCTGGGGACACAGGGGCTGCCAAACACAGACGGCCTTTCCCCTCACAGCACACAGCGCTGGCACCAAGGCAGCTATGGAGACTGCACAAGAACCTCTGCTTTAGTCATGTCTTCATTTGATTGCTTCCTTCGCCCGTTTTAACACCCACCAAAACACCACAGCAGGTGACCCCACACGGACAAGGCACCGTCCGGCCGCGGGTGAGCTACAGCCTTATTCCAGCTGATGTGCTTCCATTCAGCAGCGCTGCAATTTGACTTGCTTGCTGTTAACGTTCAACAAAACACACAGGAGAAGCGCTGTTGGTTTGTGGTTGTTTTTTTTTTTTTTTACCTCCATGAAGAAGAGAACAGCAGCATTTTTGCAGCCAACGTTTGTGGCAATGCTTGAAGGCATTTCAGTTCACTTGGAAACTCAACCACCACGTTCACTTCCAGACTGCAAAGCAAAATATTCAATCCAACTTAAAACAGAAGTGGATGCACACAGGGATCCCGCAGCCTCAAGTCTCACTTCCCTAATTTAGGCCTCTCCTAAATTTACTCCTACTGGGTAAAATTGCAGCATGCAGTGAGGAAGGATGAAATCCCAGCAATATGGAGGAGCCACAGTGCTGTGTTTCTGATGGCATTTCCTAAACCTGAGCTGTGGCTCAAAGCCCACAGGAGAACGCAAAGCAGATGGAAGTGCATCGCATGCTGGGACTGAGAGCTGATGTGTTTTCCAGGAAAGTGCAGAGAACGCCTTCACCTCAACTACTGCAGCCAAGGTACAACTGTACCACAGAACGACCATAGAGTGCACAAACTGCACCGCCAACCCTTCCGATTTGAAACCAATTTATGAAAGCTACTTAAACTGAAAGGCATTTTCCAGCTCTTTAGAGGCATAACCTTGATTTACTGCAATTTTCCAACCAAGAGCTGAACGTATAACTACCCACAAGTGGCCTTACAATACCTCACACCTCCTTCCAATCACACCACAGATTTATTGCCAATCCTGCACAATTCTGCACCATACACTCCTCAAGGTTCATCTCCTCTTGTGATTGCTCTTCGCAGAAAGGCTTCTTCCTGGCCCAAAAGCACAAGCACACGTTCCTGTCAGCCTCTCCTCCTCACAGCGCCCATCAGCTCTTCATTAACACTAATTAGTAGCAGTTGTGCTGTGTGCTCCTCCACTCCCAGCGTCCCAGGACACGGCGGGGTGCAGTCAGTGCAGGTGAGCACACAGCCCTGCACTGCAGCCCTGACAGCACATCGCTGCTTCCAGCAGTGCCCTGCACTGGCCATCAGAGCCAGATTAACAGCTACCAATCTTTGACCAAATTGCCCCTCCTTTTCAGTTATGAGCTTTGCAACTATGGGCCTGCTTGCACCTCCTCTACAACACAGCCAGCTAAATTCCCTAAGTTTTGCATCATTTTTCACATTGGGAAAATGCCAACAGGACTTACAGTGCTGAGTTAGGAGCCTGAGGTTCTCTAATGCATAATATTAATTGGACTTGTCAGCTCATCTGAGTTTTAATAAAAAAACAAATGCTTACATAGTGTTCCCCTGCAGAGAGATCGCTGCCAAACAAAGCCCTGAGCAAGTCAGACTGTTACCATGAGAGCACAGCAAAGCAAATAGAAGAAGAATACGGTTTACATTCAATTATTTGTACGACCAATGTTGTTACCTGTGGTAAGGAGCCCCAGGGGGAGGAGCTCCCATCTCAGGACTTTGGAGATGCAGTCCCTTCTGAAACAAACCCTTGCAGTAACGGACACGGCAGCTCCCTCCAGGTGGAAGGGTAACAGGACAGACAAGCACTGCACCCTGCAACAGGGGAGCTGCTCCTTGTGTGAACTGTTGAATATGAAAAGCAAAAACTCTCCTCTGAAGAAAGCAACCCACACAGTTACACACAACCAAGGAACACCCAGCTCCAAATAATACACATCTTAAGACTTCTTTTCAAAGCCAGGATTCAGGGTTGTGGCTGAGAACTTCAGCCTTTCTGTTCATCACACAGCTGTGCTTCCCCACCGCGCCACCTGCAGCTAACAACGAATGGTGCCAGGTCAAACTGCCTGCACGAGGATTTGCTGGGATTTTATGTGCTGCATTTCACCTTGTAAGGTGATGCCATAAGAGAAATCAGTGACAGCTGAGCTTCAGAGAGGTGTTTGCTCTGCCCAGTTATCTGTTCGGACTGCTAGGCACCTGTATTACTCACATTTTACTTTGAGTTCAGATAAGCTGGTAAACAAACTTTTTTCCCCTTCATTTTTCTGAAGTAAGAACCAGTGAACAGCATTTGAAAAGCCCCTGTTTTCTGTAACCTTCTCCAGCACATAAAAGAAACGTTAAGTTCTAATGGTAAATCTTACCAGCACACACTCTTAGAGAAACACTGGATTGACCCAAATACAGAGAGCAAGGGGCAGTGAGAATGAACAGAAAAAAGTCATTAAGAATGTGAAAGGCTGAGCTGCTCACACAGTACCAAAAGCATATTTGTGTTCTTTTAAGGGATATTTTCAAAACAAAAAGCCTCCTTCTCAGTAAGGAAGGCACATGAATGTTAAGCAGCACAGCAATGTTTCATCACCCCCAGTGTGTTACAGGTATACGCTTTTAAGAGTAGCGTCACAGCTGATGAAATGAAACTCCAATCTCTTGAAATCAGTGAGAAAAAAAACAATATGCAAAAGTAAACACAGGAGAAGACAAACTCTTTGGAGCCGTTGCTCTGCCTGTTGCAAATCACTCCTTGCCTTTCTGCACGCCACTCCTTGCACCCATCCAGGTAGAACAGCCACACAATCCTCATCTTTCTAAGGCTGCAACATGACTAAGTAGCATCTCATGCTTGGTCTATTTGGTAGCCATGCCACCTTTGATTTTCTAAGCTGATTTTCTACCATCGTGCACCTTGAAGTGCAGTTCATCTACCTGTGGCAGAGATTTGATTCAGATTTCCTCAGTAAGAGGACAGGAGTGCAGCTCACTGCCTGCTCTGCAGCTCTCACACCACCCTGCCCAGCTGCTACCATCACACAGCACTGTGGGCCACAGCTGCACAGCACTGACAGCAGCAGTGCTGCTTTGCCTGAGCTTTGCCTCCCACTTGCTCCTTACAAGCAGAACCTCCTCCAGCTGACCTCTTGTTTATGGAAATCATCACATCCAGGAACAAACAGGCATGCATGCAACGCAACCAGAACTTCCACTGCTTAAATGCTCAGCTCTTAGTAAAATATAAAATACAAAGAGAAGACAGGAAGAGGAAAAATAGGAAAAGGAATAACAACTTCTTGGTGATTTTGAGAACAGCCTGTTCCTGATAACCTCTTTGGTCACCCCGCCTGCACACTCCTCCCCTTAGAGGGGGACTCACAGCCAGAGGTGACTGAAAGAATAACCTACCTCACAAGCCAGCTTTTTATTAAGGCTCCTCATTTCAAAAACAAAGACCAGGGTGTGTGAGAAGGCAGACTTCTCTCCCTGTTTCCCCTTCCTATACTGGACCACTACAGAGCAGTTTATACGCCTTTCTTTCCTTTCCAGTACAATTAACACCCCTTACTGAACGACGCTTCCACGAAATCACTGTAATCGAGTTGCTGTGGTTGGCAATCTGCGCTGCCACTCCTGCTCTCAAGTGCAGCTGCCCCCTGAGGGCTGAACATCCTTCCCTGCATGTTACTGTGCTGGCTGTGAATAGTGGCACAAGGCACATGTGCCCAAGGAACAGGAAGGGAACCCCATTTCCAGTTTCAGAAATAGAACACGCATACAGAATGCTGCAGAAATAATGATGCCCCGCACGCTTGAACCTCCAGCATCCCTGCACTGTGGGTGAGGACAAATACTGCACTCAGAGAAAAAAGGGAGGTAACATCCAGCTTTTCTGGATTTTGCACCATTGTAAATAATTGTACATGGGCAACTGTGATCCAGCATTCTCTGGTTCATAAATAGGGAAACTGATCCAAGACAGCGAGGATTTTCTCCTTCACATTTGTTCTGGTACAGAGGAGGAGACAACAATAGAGCTAGCTCTGAATTATTCAGGAGCACAAGGAGAGTTAGAATGCAAAATACACCAGACCTTATTTGCAATGGTGTTAACAGAACGAAAACTGCAAAGGTCACATAACACCCTGCATGTCCACAGACTGAATATGCGAACGTCACTTCTGCAATAGGAGCGAGTGACTGGGGCAGCTCTGCCCAAAGGAGAGACACCACTGCAGCACAGAGCCTACGGAATAACACTGTGTTTAATGGCAGCAGTGCTGCTTTCCTCCCTTTCCCTTCCACAAATTCTCCAAAGTGAACGTTCACGTCTCATTTCCCCTTTAACCATCTCCTTTTCATCGTTTAGATGTTGTCAGATGGGATTTAAGAGCATAAGCAAAACTATTGGTTCTCCAACTGGAACATCACGAAAAATCCAGACAAATTCTGGATTCTCTGCTGTATCACAAAACCCTGGGAGAACCTTTCTAAACTTCTCCTCTTATCCGTGGCACGGTCTGTAACACCACAGCTCAAAACCAGCTGGATGATGGACTGAGGCCAATTGTCGGAGCTTCACCACGGCTGAGCGGCAGGTGCTGTGCTTCAGTTACAACAACCCTGTGCATTGCTGCAGGCCTGGGCGACCTTACAGGTCCTTCCCAACCTTAATTCCACAATCCCGTGACATGCCAGCATGGCACAACAGCTCCAAATACCTGGTTTGCTGTTTAGAGCCAGAATATCCTACCTCAAATCAATGCAGGCGCCAGAGAAACTCCTCTGCGACCATGGGCAGCATTCAGCATCTGATGCTCACTTCTTTGGAAAGCAGCACTAAAATTCTGATTTCCTTGGCTATGCAGGGGATAGGCCTCATGGGCAGGCAGATCTTGCCACAAGGATAACAATTAGATAGAAATTGCCTTGGGATTCCCAGGCGCACACCAGGACGTGTCTGGAGCACTGTGGTGAGCTGCCTGGAGAGCAGTTTACCTCCCATATGAAGCATCCTCATGAAGGTAAAACTCATTACTGCACTTGTAATGAGGCAAAAACAGTTATTAAAAAAAACCAAACAAACAACATTGCAGCACCTCCAGCTCCTCAGGTAACAAAAACCAAGGAAGGTGGAGGCTCTCTCCTACCATGCAGTCAGGTCCTTGTCTCCCACTCCTCTCCTGCAAACCTCACAGACCATAAGCACAGCCTATGGGTTTGGTGGCCCAAATATTAGTGCAGAAAGAGAAGTGGCACAGGATGGAAGGCAGAGCACAGCCACGGAATGGCACCTCTGTGCTTCTCCTACAGGTTGAAAGAGAAACAGAAGAGTGAAAACTGATCCTCAGACACCCGCAATATATTTAAAAAACAAAACGATCCCTAAACAAAGAAAAATCACCATTTCTGTAAGCGTGCTCTCTCCTTTTATCTGAGAGCTGTTCTTGATTTTGCACATAAATAGTCCTTAAAAAACTATTCTTTGCCTTTAGTGCCACATCCCTTCAGCTCTGAATGCCTCCATGGACCCCTGGGCAGCTGTGCCAGCGCCTGGCCGCTCTCTGGAGCAGACGCTGTGACACCAACCTGACCCTCCCTGATGCAGTGCGAGGCCATCACCTCTCATCCTGCTCATCACTGCTACCTGGGGCCTCTGCCGACTTCGGCACAACTTCCCATCAGGGCGTTGCTTCTATGGGACATCCTTAAGAGCGCGGCAACAGAGATCTTTCCGGTGAGGAGATTCTGAATCTCTGGGGAACTTCCGTGCAAGAAAAACTTCAATTTTGTTACCAAAAGGACAACGCCCGCGGCTGCCTTCGGAAGGCCGGGTTACAGGTCAGAGTCGACTGGCGCCGACCGATTCCAGCCGCGCGAGCCCCGCTTCCACGCACAGCGGCCGCGTGCCGCCACGCTCAGCGCGCGCCCGCGGCGGGAAGCTCAGCAGAGCGGCGGCCCCGCGCCGCCCACCGCACCTGGAGCGCCGCTGTCCTCCCGCCGCCGCCGGGGGCGCTGCGTGCTGCCACTCCCGGCCCT
>NW_024884323.1:0-15623 GCF_019232065.1 Centrocercus urophasianus
CTCCTCTCCCCTCCTCTTTCCTTTATTTCCCTCATTTCGTTTTTTCTTCCCTTCCATCCTATCTTTTCTTATTTTTATTTATGTTCTCATTTTTCTTCTTTTTCTTCTTCTTTTTAATCAATCTCCACTCTTTTACTGTTCTCTCTCTCCTCCCATCTCCCCGCCTCCTTTCCTTCTACTATTCCCACAACTCCCCCCTCCTCACCTCTCCCCCCTCCCTTTTCCCTCCCGCATCCCCGAAGGGGCGGCCGCCTCGCCCCCTCCCCGTGGCGGTCCCGCCCGGCCGGGCCCGGCCCAGCGGCACCTCCCGACTCTCGGGGATTTCCTCAGCGCCGGAGCCGCCCCCGCCGCAATCCCTCCCGGCCCGGCGGCGGCCCGTCCCCGGAGGCGCTTCCTTCCTGCGGCCGGAGCTCTATAAAGCTGCCGCCCCGGTCGGCGGCATGACAGAGATTCGCCGCGCCGGCCGCCCGCCATGCGGCGGCTCCCGCTGCCGCTGCTGCTGGCCGGACTGGTGCTGGGGCTGGGGCTGGGACTCGGCGAGCCGGAGCCGCCCGTCCCGTCGGGGACGCAGTGCCTGGAGCACGACTGCTTCGCCGTCTTCTGGGAGCCGGGGCCCTTCGCAGCGGCCAGCGCGGCCTGCCAGCGGCACGGCGGCCACCTGATGACCGTGCGCTCTACGGTAGCTGAGGATGTGATCGAGCTGCTGCTGCGGAACCGCGGCGGGCAGCTGTGGCTCGGGCTGCGGCTGCCCACCCAGTGCACCGAGCCGGCGCAGCGCCTGCGCGGCTTCCAGTGGGTGACCGGCGACACTCGCACCGACTACGACAACTGGGCGCCGTCGCGGCGGCGTTGCGGGCAGCTCTGCGTGGCGGTGTCCCGGGAGCTGAGCTGGGAGGAGCGGCGCTGCGAGGAGCCGGCCGACGGCTTCCTCTGCGAGTACAACTACCCCGACAGCTGCCCGCGCCTGCCGCTCGCCGACGGCGCGTCCCTCGCCTACCGCACCCCCTTCGGCGCCACCGGCGGTGACTTTCTGGCCCTGCCGCCCGGCTCCACCGCCGTCGTCTCACCGATGGGGCTCCAGCTGCACTGCGAGGCCGCGGCCTCCGGCGGGAGAACGCGCTGGGGCCGTTCCGAGCCCGGAGCCTGGCCGTGCCTCCTGGCCAACGGCGGCTGCGAGGGAAGCTGCGAGGAGTTCGACGGGGCTCCGCGCTGCGTCTGCCCCGCCGGCAAGAAGCTCGGCCCCGACGGGCGCGACTGCCTGTCGCCGTGCGCCGGTGCTCCCTGCGATCAGCACTGCGTGCCCGACGGGGAGGACTTCCACTGCATGTGCACCGAGGGCTACGAGCTGGGCCCCGACGGCAGCAGCTGCCAGGACGTGGACGACTGCATCAAGGTGCCAGAGGTGTGCGAGCAGGTCTGTCACAACACCGAGGGCGGTTTCGAGTGTCGCTGCCATCGTGGCTACGAGATGGTGGAGGGGCACTGCATGCCCGTCCCCAACTGCAGCACCGGGCCCTGCGACCACATCTGTGAGGACGTGCCCGGCAGCTACCGGTGCAGCTGTCACAGCGGCTACGTTGTCGACCCGAAGAATCCCACCCAGTGCGTGCGGCAGTGTGAGGACGGCAGATGCCCGGCCGAGTGTGACTTCAGCAACCTCTCCTGTTTTTGTCCTGAAGGCTTTGTGACGGATCACCTGCCCAACGGTGTCACGTTCTGCGTTGACATTGATGAGTGTGAGAATAATTACTGCGAGCACAACTGCACCAACACGCTCGGCAGCTACAGGTGCCACTGCCAGCCCGGCTACGAAGCCTTTGACATCAACCACTGCCGACCCATCTCACAGGACGACAACATGGATGAGTACTCAGGAGATTCTGACCCCTCCGTGCCGGTCCCCAGCCACGTCCCACCCAAAGCAGAGCACCTGCACCCTGGGGCACTGGTGGGCATCACGATGGGCGTGCTGTGCGCGGCGCTGGTGCTGCTGGCCGTCGGCTACCACGTGGCGAGGAAGCGCTGCCATCCCCCCAGCTCGATGGAGTACAAGTGTGGCAGCCCCCGCGAGAAAGAGATGGGGCTCCAGCAGGTGTCTGCAAGCCAGAAAGTGTAGGGAGCCTGGCAGTGAGCGGGAGGTGGATGGAACTGGGTAACGTTTGGTTGTAACCCCCCTGGTTTTGTAAGGAGAAAGCGAGGAAAGCAGCTCATCGCATCGACTTCTCGTGTTGCCCACCTTGCCTGTTGCATACAGACCTCAGATTGCCAGCAATGCAGGGACCCTGCGGAGCATCACCGTGGTGGGGCTCAAGTGCTGATTTCTCTCCCCTCCCACCACTTGGGAACTGTTTGGGGGTGACATGGGTGTTCCAAGAGCACTGGGGTCATTTGTAGGAAAGGCATTTTCAGCGCTGGTGACACTGTGCCTTTTTTCCTCTTGTGTTCTTTCTTTTTTTTTCCCTTTTTTAATTTTTTTTTTTTTTATCCAGGGTGAGTTTAATTTGTGTGGAAGTTGACGGCAAAACTTCCTGGTGATGTTTGTGATGTTTGTGTTCCAGACCTTGCTGCTTGCTTTGCAGGTGCGGGCTGGAGGATAAATGGGGGGGGGGGGGCCGAGAACGCCTTGGCGGGGGGGAGATCCCTTGAAACAACCCCCGGGGTTATCAGTGCTGAGGATCTGTGCCCAAGCAGGGCCAGCTGCCTCAGTGCCAAGCTTTCTGGATGGGATTTTGGGCTTGGAGCTGGGCGATGTCTGCCCCTCCAGCACTGAGCAATGCAGCAGGTCCTGAGATGAACGCCAGCTCTGCGCTGCCCCGGTTGTCACTTTCTTCATGTAAATTGTTGAACCCACTGTTTTATACGCCCAGCACATGTGTAAATACTTATTTATTTATTGGAAATATACCCTACGCCACGCGTGATCACCTCGTGATGTTGTGTGCAGACCAATAAAGCTTTTACCGTCTGATTTATAGAAACCTGGGAACTAACTGTTCTTCCTGCCTGACCTTCCCCCCCACCCCCCACCCCCCAAGCATCTCTCAGCCCCTTGCCGGGGCTCGGAGGCTCCCCAGCAGCAAAGCAGAGCTGTTGGTTAGCAGAGTGCTGTGCTGAAAGCATGCCCTTCACCAGCAGCGTTAAAATAGAACGAATGAGCCAGAAAAATAGTGGAGAAGGGGAATAACACGAAAAGGACGAAGCTCAACCCAAACAAGCTGGAAGTGGCTGATTTAACGCTGCTCAGTGCAGCTCCAGCACTGCTCGACAGCTCCCACAACTGTGCTCAAAGTGCCCTTGAGGGTGATGCTACTCTGCAGCCCAGCCTTCCTGCTGGAAAGCATCGGTTTTGTCCCTCTGCCTGGGGATTTGGGGAGGGGATGTGGGATTTTTTTTATTTGTAGACCATTGTGGAAAGTTTTTCCTTTCCCTGTAAGATGAGGGGAGAGAGTGAAGGTGGGCTCCTGCTAAGGACTCAAAAATGCAGTTCCGTTTGGCAGGTGGCTTTTTTCCTGGCCTGTTTTTTGCCCGGACACAGATCAAATGGTGGGAAATGCTGGTGAAACCCTGGCAGGGGTCCCATGCAGAAGCAGAGACTGGGCTGTGCCGTGCCGGTGACCTCATGTCCCCAGGGGCAGCACGTGGGTCCCCTCTGTGCCCATGGCCTCTTCCATCGGCCCTTTCCCATCTGCCCTCCCGTCCTGCATCCTCCCTGGGGTGGAACCCAGCCATTAGCCTGGGGGCTCCCTGGTGGCAATAATCACTCGGCCAAGGCTGGGAGCTGTGTCACGGGCCAGCGTTATGGCTTTTTATTTCATCAGGCTGCACAGCGCGGTCGAGGAGTGGAGAATGCCAGGGGGACACCCCAGCAGAAATGGGGGCAAAGTCATCGGAGAAGCATTCTGTTCCAAACGGGAGGGCAGTGTGGCCCTCCTCACCCAGCACCCTATTTGCAGGGCTGCAGAGGGCACCTTAGAAGGTGGTGGTCTTTGCCAGGAGGGTGCCGGGCTTGCAGCAGGGTTCGGGGCGCACGGGCTCCTGCTGGCAGGGCAGCGGCGGGCACATGCAGCCCTTGCCCTTGGGGTCACTTCGGGGCACGGCGCGGTAATCCAGGGGCTCTTCCTCTTCCTCCTCCTCCTCATCGCCAACAGCCCGCGCCTCGGGTGGGCAGCAGCAGAGGCTGGCATCGAGGCAGCGCCGCAGCACACCATGGAAGGAGTGCCGGAAGTTTTCCGAGAGGAACCCGTAGAGGATGGGGTTGGCGCAGCTGTTGGAGTAGCTGAGGATGAGGCAGGCGTTGTTGACGGTGGCGTCGAGGCGGCCGGGCAGAAGAAGGTTGACCAACTGCACCACATAGAAGGGCATCCAGCAGATGACAAACATAGCCACCACCATCAGCACCAGGCGTGTCAGCTTGCCCTCGGAGCGCCTGCGCTGCTGCCAGCCCACCCGCTGCGCCACGGCCCGCATCTTGCCCACAATCAGCAGGTAGCACAGCCCCATGGCCAGCACCGGCAGCAGGAAGCCCAGCAGCGTGGTGTACACCACAAAGGCTGCCGACCAGGCTGGGCTAGGCCATAGCAGATTGCAAGCCACCGCTTGGCCATCACGCGTGACTGCAGTGCCGGCGAAGATGGGGATGGGTGAGGCCACAAGCAAGGAGAGGAGCCAGACGGCTCCGTTGACCATCTTGGCCACCCGTGGACGGCGATAGGTGGCCGCCCGCAGCGGATGCACCACGGCAATGTAGCGGTCCAGGCTGAGCACCGTCAGGCAGAAGACGCTGGTGAACATGTTGAGGCCATCGACGCCCAGCACGGTGCGGCACAGCGCCCGGCCGAAGGGCCAGTGGTGCAGGGCGGCCGAGGTGGCCACGAAGGGGATGCTGAGCATGAACAGCTCGTCGGCGATGGCCAAGTTGAGCAGGTAGATGTTGGTGGCCGTTTTCATCTTGGTGTAGCGCAGGATGACAAAGATGACCAGCGAGTTGCCCAGCAGCCCCAGCAGGCACACCAGGGCGTAGATGCACTGGATCACCACCATGCCCGCCAGCTCGCCCACCCGTCCGCCCCGCGCCGACGGCCCTTCCATCCAGGCTGCGCTGGCGTTGGGGGGCACCGCGGAGGCGGTCCACGGTGGGAAGTGCTCAGCGTTGGTGCTCATGCTGCAGGGCAGCCCATGGGGGATGAGTGCCAGCCTCTGCCAGAAGGGGAGGGCCCCGTACCGCCGTCCTCACCAGGCCCCGGGGGTCTCAGGGACCGTGGGCAGGGAGCGGGGGCAGGGGGCACCGTGACGGCATCAGGAATCGGTGCTGCCTGATGAAACCCCTGCAAATCCCAATGGTTTCCTTCACCCCCGCGGTGGGAAGCGAGCAGAACGCGAGAGCGATCCGGAGAGATTTTACCTCCCAGTCCTGTAGGGATGCACAGCCGGGGGGCTCCCGGCCGAGGGGCTGCAGGGCTGCTGCTGAGGAAAGTCCCGCTGACCTGGATCAGATGACCGGCGGGATCCGAACCTTTTAAAGCGAAAGGCAGACCGCGCTCTCCGGATTTGCATGTAGCCGAGCCTCGCCGGCCCGCATCACCTGTGCCACGGAAATAAGCTTTCCCATCTTAAAAACAAATAAATAAATAAATGGACACATCGATATTAAAAAAAAAATAATATAAAATAATTTAAAAAAGCGCCCAATTTCTGCTCGCTGCACTCCCATTGAAAACAAAGCATCCGACATACCCTTCCCCCTTCTTTCTCCTCTAAGTGCACGGGATTCCTCCCGCTCCGGCCATGGCCATTGTGGAGGCGGGGATGCCGCAGCCCGGCGCTGTGCTGGGGGGGCCCAAGCCCCACGCCTGGAGCCGAGCAGGGACCCCACGGCTGGGAGGCGATGGAGGCCTGTTGCCCTGGTGACGGCGGCGGCCCGCCCCCCCTTTCCCCGCGCTTGCTCCCGCATCCTTCACGCATCCCTATCCCTGCGTTAGTTTCCGTGTGCAAGAAGTAACAAGGGGATGTGCGGGGTGGGGGTGAGGGCTGCAATCGCTGCCCCAGTGAGGCCGGGTGCTGCTGGCCTTGAAATGGATGGGATCTGTTTGTAGGGTGGGACCCCCAAAGCAGAGCAGACCCCACAGCATGTGTGTGCATCCCCTTGAGTTTTTCATTTAACAAATCCAACCCAACTCATTCTGGGAGCAAAGGGCTTGGTAATGTGATGGCCACTTACAAGAAGGGCTGTAAAGAGGACCTGGAAGGAGGCTGTGTGAGGTGGGGTCAGCCTCTGCTCGCAGGGAACGGCCATAGGACGAGAGGGGATGGCCTCACGTTGTGCCAGGGGAGGTTCGGGTTGGCTGCTAGGAACAATTCCTTCTCCAGAAGTGATTCTGCACTGACACAGCTGCCCAGGGAGCGGTGGGGTCACCTGGAGGAGTCCCAGAGCCGTGGGATGTGGCACTGAGGGACGTGGGCAGTGGCATGGTAGGTATGGGCTATGGTTAGACTGGGTGATCTTAGTGGTCTTTTCCACCTTTGTTATTCAATGATTTTATGGTTCTCTCCCTTGTCTGCAAGTCAGCTCCCTGCTCACTGGGCAGTGCCTGTGGGAGTTTTGCTGGGATGCAGCTGGCAACCAGCTGGCTGAATTTTTGTATGGAAGGAGTTTGGACTGCAGCAATATAGATAAATGCACATATTATGTTACTGAGAACAGGCTCAATGTGCATGGGAACACAGGTGCCTATGTCTTCCTGGTGCTTAAATATACGGCCATCCTTATTCCTGCAGCTAGCAACATTTTTGGCTAGGATGTCCCGGCTTGAATGTCCTGGCTGCAGAAAAGCACAGAAGGAGCTGGCACTGATTGAGGGCTGGGGTGAGGACACTGAGGAATATAGTCAGTGGGCACGGTGGGGATGGTTTGGTGTTGCAGTAGTTGATCTTAGAAGTCTTGTCCAACCTTAATGATCCTATAACACACAGATCAAGCTCCCGGTGGGTGCATACATCCAATAGTATCTGATATATGGGGAGAGCAGGCAGCCTCAGCCTGCACGTGGCTTTTGGATGCTGAGCACCCACCCAACAGTCTGCACCCTATTGACTTAGAGCTTTGTAAATGCAGCACCACACACTTTCCTAAGCTTACTCTTGGCATATTCCCTCCAGTTGCTGCTAGCTAAATATTTGTAAAACCAAGCCTGCCCCCTGCCCTGCCAGGCCTCCCAACAAAAGGCACTCAGTGCCTTTTTTTCTGGCTGCAACTGAACATCCACCTTGAAATGCGGCCAAAAGAGGGGGAAAAGGCCAAGGCTGGCCTGTGCTCCTGTTCAAACAGCACGGGCAAGAAGGGAGCAGGCTGGCACTGAGCGGGCTAACCCACCCGCAGGGCACAGAAGAATTGGGCTCAGGTCTGCGCGGTGCTCACAGCAGTTCTCCAAATTCAGCACAAGAATGGCAACCAATTCTTCCAGGGTTTGGCTGCCCCTGCAAGCACGGGGCAGACGGGGCCCTTGAGTGAGCAGCCAAGGCAAACAAAGAAAATAAAACAAAATAATCCTTCCAGGCGAGCCCCAAGTGAACTCATCTCGTACTTCTCCGGTCAAAATGAACGTTCAATGAGATGTGAAAAATGTGCAGAGAGGGTTCCCAGCACCCAAAGCCTGGGGTGGGCCTGGAGATGCGGCATGGATGTGCCCAGCAGCAGCGCACACAGGCTGTAACAACACATGATTGCCTTGAATTAGGCCAATTTCCATGGCTCAGCGTTGATGCACACACTCCTCATGATAAGGTATGTATCATTTCCTTCAGCTAACGGTCCCCGTGGCTGATTACATCATGATCACTGACTTACATCTGGTTTCTAATCTGATTCTCTTTCCAGTTTCACTGCCAGCATCCTTGTTTTCACTGTTTTTTGCATGCAGGTGCTCAGAGGCTGCTAGAAACTGAGAGCAAGGTGCAATTCCTGCAGTAAAGTGCAGCACAGCAATCAGCCCCCAGAGGCATTGCTCCTTGAGGGAATGCATGACGCCAGCACACAAGATCAACACTTCCATCTCTTCTTAGTGTAGATGTGAAACTGGAGCAAGCAGAGCCCTTTCCTTCTGCAGAAGCACAAGCATCCAGATGGCATTTATGGTGCCTGGCAGGACCTGCAGCTTGCTTGCAAACAGCACATTCATTTGGTTGTCATTAATTTGGGTGGATCCTTCAGGATACAAATTGTGGCAAGGGGCTGAGGAGATTTGTCCTTACTTGCATCAGCTGCAGCAGTGACATGGTAAGCTGTAGTAATACAGTGATCCTAATAATGTTGCACACAAGTTATGTCAATGAAATAGTTAATAAGTTAGTGGCAACTTAGTGCTGGAGCCCTGGGGAAAGGAATGGCCAAGGGTACCCAGTGTGCCCAAGAAGACTCATGGTTGACTTTGCATGTGATTCTGATACAGCATGGGCCAGCAAGGGGTTTGTCCTTGAATCTCAGGGAACCACAAGCCACAGAATCATATAATAGCTTAGGTTGGAAGGGGTGTTAAAAAATATCTTGCACTAGGCATCATAGGCCCACTCCTCAGGCCTGCCCAGGTCCCTCTGGATGGCATCCCTTCCTTACACTGTGTCCACTGCACCACTCAGCTTGGTGTCATCAGCAAACTTGCTAAGGGTGCACTTGAATCCTCTGTCTGTGTCACTGATAAAGATGTTGAAGAGCACTGACCCAAGATGGACCCCTGGGGGACATCACACCTCAACTGCCTGCACCTGGACTTGGAGACATTGACCTCAAATCTCTGGCTGTGACCATCCAGCCAACTCCTTATCCACCAAACAGTCCCTGCTCCAAGCCTATATCTCTCCAATTCAGAGATAAGATTGTGAGATAACGAGATAAGCCATCTCTGGCTATGTCTTCACAAGCCAATCCATGCAGAGAGCCACAATTGAAATTATTAAAAAAATATAGATATATAATAGTCAGAAAACCAGATAAAATCATTACCACTGGAGCAGAACAGTCAAGCACAGAAGGAAAAGAGATTTAAGATGCATGACAGGGAGGAGCAACCATCGCACTGTGCATCCCACCCTGTCCCCCAGGCAAATGCGTGCTTTCTTCAGTTATCAATTGTGCAAGGAGCTGGTGGGGTGCCAGTGGAAACCGGTGACATTGAGACACGAGGCTGCACGAGGGTGTGGTGAGGCTTAAACCCCCCCCCCAGTGCCTAGTGGCTCTTGTAGGAAAGCTTCAAGGCTGCCCTGAACGAAGTGCAAACCATGCGAAAAATCAGTTTGCATCAGGCTTGGAACCGAGCGCCGTTTGGTTGTCACTCTCCAAAAATGTGCAAAGCTGTGCCAAGCTCTGCTGCCGGGGGACAGGACATTATCATTCATCCTTTCACTCTCCTGCAGCACGCAGCCATTTCTACAAATTGCCTTTGTGCAAAAACACATGGAACATAAAGGCAACAATGGAGTTCGGGGAGATGCGAGCCGCTCCTCCAGGGTTTCGGATTTCCTGGCAGAGCTCACATATCCTTTGTTGCTGAAAACAAGGATCAGCAGAGAGCACCACACCTTCCAGTGCGTGTGGTACCGGGGCTCCAGCTCCTGTGCTTCCTCCTTTGGGATTCGACAATAGCCAAAAGGTTGTGTTTTTCCCTGTTTCTGGATGGAATGAACCGACGCCGTGCCCACCTTTTGCATCTGTTAAATATAAATTGAAAATAGAATGCATAGAACGCATTGTTATATGTATTATAGCATGTAGAATGGATTAAGTTGGAAAGGATCTTAAAGAACGTGGAACAAAAGCTAGAGCAGATGGCATCTCAATCCCAAAATAATAAGGAGGAGAAAGAGGGGAGCAGGAGAAGCCCTTGGGTCCCTCCAGGCACACAGCCCAGCCCTGGCTGTGATGTTTGGGTGCATCGAGATGCTCTCGGAGGCACGGAAACACACAGGGAGCGCCCAGGAGGGTCCCCGGCCCCAGCACAGGGGGATGACAGATGGCACATCCTGCCTTTGTTTTCTGAGGGTGGAGGGCTGGGGAAGGCTGATAGCATCGTGCTGAGCTCGCTGCTATGCTGCGAGGGCCTGCTGCAAGAAAATAAAGCTTTTTTTCTATCTTTTTTTTTTTTTTTTCCTCTGGGTTATCTCCGGAAATCAGCCTAGGGACACATGCTGGAGGCTTCCAAAAGAGAAAGCTTTGCTGTGTCTGATGTCCATGCAGTAGAACCCAGCCCTCTCCTTCTGCCAAGGAGCCCTGGGCCAAGCAGCAGTGCAGTTCCCTGTGGCACATCGATTTGCATGGGGCAGGTCACACCTTGTGTCTTATTTTCCCCCCTCACTTCAGATGTCATAGCATGAAGCTAGGAAAACTCTTTGCCACGGACCCTCTGGTGTAAGCAGAGAGTGGGTGCATTCAGTGGTCAGCCTGAAAATCACGTTGAATTTTTGGTATTGTTCCAAAACATCTTTATGTTACAACTTTCCTCCTGTATCTACAAGTCCTCGCTCCTTTGTGGCCCCGTCAGTATTGCCAACTTCCCTTTATATGTATTTACTTTAGCTGGAGCAGAGTGAGGTCCTGGTCCTGTGGGAAACCTCAACCTCTCCAGACTGGATTTCTTTCCTTCTGTGGGGCATTTAAAGTGCAGAAATTAAAACCAGAGCCAACAGCAGGTGCTGTACTGCTCAAGGGGCTCTCCTTGTTCACATAGATGACTGCAAGTGAAACAGCTGCAAGTCAGCTGGAGGCTGGGAGATGGTTTTAGAAGCAAAATGTTCATAAAATCCTAGAATTGTTAAGGTTGGAAAAGACTACTAAGATCATCAAATCCAACCATTAGTCCATTACATTTATGCCCACTCAATCACATCACACAATTCACATTGGTATTCAACCAGCCAAGATGCCTGGCTGGGTTGGAGACAGTGGGTAACAGGAGGAGGATGGTGAGGATTTGGGGCAGTCCAGCACAGCCTTAGGGTTGCAAAGAACCTTAACAGCACCTCCAGCATCAGCAGTGATGCTCTGAGCATCAGCATCAGCAGTGGGGATGGTTGGCTCCGATCACATCATCTTCCCACGTGTTGCTTTGGATGGGGTCCATCCTTATGTCAAATATTGGGAAACAGGAGAGGGAGGTTCAAAATCCTGCCTGGTCAAGGTGAGCCCATGGGGTCAGCGTGGGGAGGGGGGAGGGAAGTGGTGGAACACAGATCCCTGATAGAGGCTGTGGTTCCCCAAGGCAGAGCCCCACTGGCTTTTTAGGAAAAGGAAAAAAAAAAAAGAAAAAAGAAAAAAAAGAAAAAAAAAAAGAAAAAGAAAAAGAAAACCTGATTTTCCTGATATTGTTCTGCACCTTTAAAGGAAATTCCAGGACTGGGGCCGTCAGTGGAACAATGAAGAGAGATGGGGAGCGGGAAGGGCTGGCGGGCAGCTCGCTGTGCCCCCACCTCTGTGCTGTGTCAGAAAGGAACCAGGTCCATCAGATTGGTGCTGTACCCAGGGGTGGGATGTGGGCATGCTACTTCTACACCCCGCACTGGAAAGACGTGCTGCGAGGCAAGTGTTAACCTCCTGGCTTAGCAACTTGGGCTTTGGTGTCAAATGATTCATTTCAGAGCTTTTTTTTTTTTTTTTTGCAAGGAGCCAGTTCATTTACAAATCACCAGCTGGAAGTTATTAGGCCCTTAAAACAAAATAAATTACGACCAAATTGCGTTTCCCCGCGGTCGGTCTGCTGTTAATCTGTGCAAAAGGCTGGAGCCAGCCAAATTCTGGCACGACGGCTCGCTGCTTCCCCTTTGGCATTTTCCTGTGCTGCTGCAAAGGAGACGGCCTGCAAAGCCTTTAGGAAATGGCACCGAGGTGGAGGGGTGCTCTGGGGGGAAGCTGGGATGTGGGGCTCTCTGTTTTGCTCAGCGTTGGTGCTGTGCTGTGGCGAGGAGCTGCTACCTTGGTGGCGTTGCATGGGTTGTGCAGGGGCTGGTAGGGAAGATAGTGCAACATGGGTTAAACATGCTTCAAAATTCTTCAGTTCTGCTTTATCTGCGCTGTTTAAAGAGATAGGTTTGCTCCTCAGGCTTGCTCCCCGGTTTTTATCTGCACCACCATCACGTGTGTGGCACAGGTCATTTCTTCCAACTGACAGCAGCAGTGCCATCTGGTGACGCAGAATGACAGCAGGTCGGGCACGTCGTGTCAGAAATGCATAAACGGGTCTCGTCTGTAACCCTAAAGGCAGCCAAGCACATGCCCGGAGATGTGCAGGTTCTGCAAGGGTGACAGAGTTGTGCACAAGTGATGGATTTGTGTGTGAGCAATGTGGTTGTGCACGAGCAGTGCGGCTGTGCCCACCCTTCAGACCCAACGCCAGGCAGATGGACATAAAACTGAGTGCAAACATGGAGAGTGCTCTCCTGCTCCCAGGCTGCCAAGGTCGGTGTTACGTGCTGTAATTCTTACTTCAGGCAATAAATCCTCCATCCCAGACTTGCAGGAGCTTGCAAGGAGATGTAGGGATGCCGTGAGACTTCATTAAATAGAGGCTCTGCAATCAGCTCCCTCCACATGCCCTGCTATTGCAAGAACTCAGTGAAGACTGCTTCACCAGGGAGCATCTCATCATCCCAACATCTCAGTATCCTACAACATACCATCCCAACAGCTCAATACCCCAGCATCCCGCCACCCCAACAACCCAGCATCTCAAAATCTCAGCATCCCAGCATCTCAGCCCCTCTATGACCCAGCATCCCAATATCCCATGGTCCCAATATCCCATCATTCCAGTGTTGCAACTGTGGATTGTGACCCAAGCATAGCAGCTGAGGAAGGGGAGAGATCTTGCAACACTGGAGAATGAGGATGGGTATGGGTTTGTTAGCCATCCTCTGGCTGATAATGACACTGGCCCCTAGCTGTGCAGTCGGATAAGGCCATAGCTATGCTTCCATCACTCCTCTCACCTTATTTATGCCTGGCAATGTGAGGCCTGGTACTCATGTCTAGGGCCTGAGCTATGATCAGAAGTTACCAGAGAAAAGAGAAAGTGTCTCCTTTGGCAAAAGCACAGAGACCATAAAACTGTGAGATGATCAACGTGTAAACAATCCCACACGGTTTGGGGAACTGAAAACAAACTGAGCCAATGGAAGTTTCTCTGCCTTTCTGCAAAGTCCTGTGTTTTTCACATCCCTGCCTACATTTTAGTCTGCATACCTTGTAAAAGTTCATCACCCCTGCCTCTCTGCTTGTTCTGCAAACCATGTGTAAAAGGGCATTAAAATCAGGACACTGGAGTTTTTGAAGCTCCTCTCAGCCATCCTGAGGCCCTCCAGATTTCAGGTTCCACTCCCTTGGCCCCCTTCTCATGACAGATGCATTGATGAGACAGGCTCTTTAACCTTTCCTACCCTAATTTGCCTTCCCCAGAATTTGTATAACCATGCCCAACCTATTGTACCCTCATTTACCTCCCCTCTGCTCCAGAATACAGATTAGTCATAGGCTAATACATTCTTTGCTTAGAATATATGTGATTATGTATCATATGTGCAAAAGCTTGCTCAGAATATATTTAATACATTGTTTTGGTGAACCTGATGTGTCAGTGAAGAGCACTATTGTCATTGTCTTCTTGCTGGACAAAATAAACCAGGGAACAGGGTGTAACAGCAACTCCTCAGCATTCTGAAATCTCAGTATCCTTATATCCCAGCTCTGCAACATCTCATCATTCCAGCTCCCCAACACCCCAGCATTCCAACATGTCAGCATCTCGACATCTTGATATCCCAACACCCCAATTACCATCATCCCAACATCCCAGCATACCAACACACCAGCATCCCAACATCTTGACATCCCTATGTCCCAGCATACAAACACCCCAGCATTCCGGTATCTCTGCATCCCAACATCTCAACCTACCAATATCCCAACATCCCAATTTCCAAATATCTCAACATCCCAGCATCCCAATATTTTGACATCCCAACATCTCAGCATCCAAACACACTAGCATCCCAATATCCCAGCATCCCAACATCCCAGGATCCAAATATCCCTGCATCCCGAAAGACCAGCATCCCAATATCCCAGCATCCTATCCCAACATACTACCATCCCAGCATACCAACACCTTGACATCCAAGCATCTCATCATACTAGCTTCCCAATATCCCTACACCCTCGCATTCTAACACCCCAGCATTCCAACAAACAAGCATCCCAATAACCCAGCATCCCAATAGATCAGCATCCAAATATCCCAGCATCCCAACATTCCAACAGACCAGCATCCCAATATTTCATCATTCCAGCATCCCAACAGACCAGCATCCCAATATTTCATCATCCCAGCATCCCAGCATCCCAGCATCCCAGCATCCCAACATCTTGACACCCCAACATCCCAATTTCCCAGCACCACCACCAACATTCCAGCATCCCAACATCTTGATATCCCAACACGCCAGCGTTCCAATATACCAGCACACCATCATCCCACCATCCCAATATCACAACATGCCAGCATCCCAGTATTCCTATACCCTCGCATTCTAACACCCCAGCATTCCAAAACACAAGCATCCCAGTATCCCAGCATTCCAGTGCCCCATCATCTCAGAATCCCAATATCCTAGCATCCCAATATTCCAGCATCCCAATATCCCAGCATCCCAGCATCCCAACTGCGTTCCTCAATGCAGTGTATGTGTGTGGGACAGGCACTGGTGGCTGTGTGCTCCCCCAGCTGCAGGCTCACAGCACGGTGCTGGGACTGAAGCCTGGCTTGCACAGCAGCACGGATCCATCAGGCACAGCCACTCTTCACTCATCACTTGCTGTTGGCCAACACACACATTTCTAAGAGAGTAAACTGTTGGCAGAAGTATTTCCTAGAGCTCCCCCCATTCTGCGGTGTCAGACACATCCGCTTCATCCTTCCCACATCTTCCTCAGCAGCGGGTCGGGTTTCTTTCTTTTCATGCTCAGTTTGCTCTCGATTAAAAGAAAATAAATAAGCTGCAGTAATTTCTCTGACCTGATTCTGAACTGCTAATTCAGATGGACGGTTTGACTGCATTCTAACATCCCTCCAGCTTGCAAGAATGAAGTTCATGTGGCTCTGCAACGCCTGTCTGCCTCTCTCAGCAAAATTCTGTTTGTGACCCCAAACGTCTCTCCCATGTACCCTGCACTGCCCCCCAGTACAGCCCCACAACAGGAAGATCTGAACCCCAGGAGAGCCGTGTGTCAAAAAAGGAGAAGGAAATTGAGAAAAGCCACACTTGTGCTGAGGGCTTCTGACAGCACGCACTCAGCCCCAGCCAAGCTGGAACAAAACAAAGCCAGGGTTCAATGCCTTGAAAAGTGCTTGCTTTGCTAAACTGGGCAAAGTACCTTCCTTTCACTCAGCAGAAAGGGAGAGCAACCGCCTGGGATCCAGCAGCCCTCCCTCCCTCCCTCCCAAATATCTGGAGTTATAAAAAAGCCTGAACGGTTTCAGCTGAATCAGAGCAGCTCCTGGCAGTCGCTGAGATGTGGCTCAGAAGTGCAGTGTGGTGGTGCAGACAAATCCTACTGGCAGCAGGGCTCCGTGCTGCTGCCCTGTGGG
>NW_024884323.1:15723-20311 GCF_019232065.1 Centrocercus urophasianus
CGCTGGGCCCCTGCTGCTGCCATGCACCCCCCCCCCCCCCCCCCCCCTCCTCATCAAACCACCCCAGATGTGGGTGCAGGCTGGCTTCATTCGAGGCAGCCCAGCTTTGCAAACCCCAAAGCTTATGTGAGTTGTTTAAATGCAACTGTGCCTTAGATTTGGTGACAGTCAATGTAATTCGGGTTGTTTCGAGGCAGCTTTGGCAAACCCCGCACTTACATTTGAGTTGCTAAGAGGCACACGCTTCATCGTAGGCAAAAACCACTAGGAGCTGCCCTGGCTTTAGCGATCCCCAGGGAGGTCTGTGTCGCTAAGCCCCTCGTCTGGCACCAGCAGCGACCCATTTTCTGGCCATTGTCACCTGCTGACGAGCCTTTGGCACGGCGCTGAGCGGGGTGAGCCGCTGCTGGCTGGCTCCCAGGGCTCCGTCCTACGCACGCAGGTCCCAGGGATAAATAAATCTCTGCTGCCCTCTCCTGTTAGCTCTGTCCTAAACCCGACGCTTGCCCTGCCGTCAGCCCTACCCTCTATTCCACGGTCTAGAGCGCTTGCAAATGTGCTTCTGGCCCTGTGTGGCTTGCAAGCAAAGCAGGGAAAGAGCTACTTGGCATCCCGTCGATATTTTGCAAATATTTTGGATAGTGATAGGACAAGGGGGAATGGTGTTAAACAGAGACAGGGGAGGTTTAGGTTGGATATCAGGAGGACGTTTTTCACACAGAGGGTGGTGAGGCACTGGAACAGGTTGCCCAAGGAGGCTGTGGATGCCCCATCCCTGCAGGCATTCAAGGCCAGGCTGGATGTGGCTCTGGGCAGCCTGGGCTGCTGGTTGGTGACCTGCACACAGCAGGGGGTTGGAACTGGATGAGCACTGTGCTCCTTTTCAACCCAGGCCATTCTATGATTCTATGATACAATTCTATGATTTTCCATGTATCGTGACTCACGGTTGTTGTGACTGATGTCCCAGTGCCTATATCCCACTGTTCTGCAGGGCTTCAGCCCTGACTTCAGCTGATTTCATGAAGGGCAGCTCGATGGCTGCGGCTTGAGGACCTCCTTTGGCCAAGCTCCTTGTTGGCTGGAGGCTTTGGGCCAGCTGAGGGAAGGGCCCCAAGGTATGATCAAACCATAGGTCATAATATTGTTTGAGTTGGAAAGGACCCTTCAAGGTCCTCTGTTCCAACTCCCCTGCAACGATCAGCATCTGTGGGAATGCCTTCTTCAGTATATTACGGCTGTTTTGTCCGCCGCAGAATGGCATCTCAAACTCTCATCTCTCTTTTTAAGACTTTGCCTTCAGGTGCTTCGCAAGGAAAGAACATTCAGGAAAGCAGCCATTCTGAGCAAAGGAAAGAAATGAAAAGAAATATTATATATATATGTTCTTTTATATTTTAAGAGTCCTCCAAACCCGCCTCCTCTTCTGCATGTCACCCCTTCCATTTGCAAGAACAAGCAAGCAGCAGTGATGCTCACATCCCTTAGGCTTTATCCAGGCAACCTCGTGCCGGCGCTGGATGCGTTTCAGGTGGTGAGCAGGAGCAAGCAGGTATTTATTTACTCAGGTTGGGCATCACAGTGGTGTTACTTATTCCTGCCCTGGCTGCTGTCCCAGGAGCTCCTGGGCGCTGGCAGCCCCTCGGTGCCGCACAGACACTGCCACATTTCACAGCCCCACTCAATGCTGCTGTTTGTGCTCTCTGGAGCCTCGCGCCCGGGGATGGGAGGCTGCCAGCGTAGGGTGCGCAGGGTGGGGGGCAACCGGGGGTCCCCAAATCTGCTGAGGTCATCCCCGACCTTCCATACCAGCAGTTTGGAAGGGTCAGAGCTGCGGTGATGGGGTTGTGGCACACATCTGGGCCGCTGGATTGCAGTGGGGCAGTGGCCAAAGTACACAGGAGCCGTGCCGGGGCACATCCCTGCAGAGGATGGGCAGACGTGGCACTGCGGGCTGCAGGGCATGGCCATCAGTATTTAGGGATTGCTATCAGGTCTGGATTTTGCCATCAGTATTAAGGATCTGCCATCAATATTTGGGGCTTGCCATCAACGTCTGGGGGGTTGTCATCTATATTCAGGGTTTCCCATTGATATCTGGAGCTTGCTGTGAGTATTGGGGCGTGCCGTCAGTGTTAGGGGCTTGCCATCAATATTAGGGATTTGCCATCAATAATTGGGGCTTACCATTAGTATTTGGGGCATGCCATCAGTGTTAGGGACTTGCCATCAGTATTAGGGATTTGCCATCCGTGTTTCAGACTTGTCATCAATATCTGGGGCTTACCAGCAGTATTTGAGGCTTGCCATCAATCTATGGCATTAGCTATCAATATTTGGGACTTGCCATTAGTATTTAAGGTTTGCCATCAGTGTTTGGCATTTGCTATCAATATTTGGGGCTTGACATAAATTTTTCAGGTCTGCCATCAATATTTCTGGTTTGGAATATTTGGAGCTTGCTATCAATATCAGGGGTTTTCAATCCATATTAGGGACTTGCCATCAGTACTTGGGGTTTGCCATCAATATTAGAGATTTGCTATCAATGTTTGGATCTTGTCATCCATATTTGTTGTTTGCCACCAATATAAAGGGATTGCCATCAATGTCTAGATTTTGCCATCCATCTTAGGGGTTTGCCATTAATATTCAGGGTTTGCCATGAACATTTGGGGATGGCCATCCAATGCTGAATAAGGGTCCCAGAAGAAGAACCCTGGCTACGTGGGGAAGGGACATAGCCTGGCAATAAGCAGGGGGTTTATGCTCCTGGAAACCTGTGGATCAGCAGGGCTCATGCCCACAGGTGTGGATAACAAGAGGAGGGAAGCAGTGAGCAGATGGCTTTGCCAGGCACCTCGGATCACTCTGGCACCGGGATGTGCCAGGCTGTGCCTCCTGTTTGCCATGGAGCTCCTCAGAAAATGCCTCCCAGCTTTGGAGGGATGAAAGCTGTTTGAGAGGATATGCAGAATGCACCGGTTGAGAGAGCTTAATTAATATTTAAACAGCGTGGTGGAATTTGTCTAAATCCTGCTAGATTAATCGTGGGCATGGTAATGGACGAACTTGAATTGCTGATGGAAATTGCAGCGAGTCATGCTATACACAAATGGAACAGCCAAATTAGTGCTCGAGAGCTCTAGTGTCTGATCAGTGTGCTGTGGTACAACAGCACGGAGCCTTTCATGATGGGGATCATGTTTGTAATTTCTCCTTTCAGCTATGGGCAGAGCCAACAGAAGGGAGCAGAGCACTGAAAGCAGGTGGAACCCAAATAGGGCCTGCAATCCCTGCACCTCATTGCTGCCCTGCTTATGGAAGAGACTGGGGCTTCTTGTCAAGCCCCTGGCTGCTGTGGGAGGGTTTCTCTCTTTGGTAAAAACAAACAGAACCTGGGCAGAGCGGCACGCAGCCGGCACAGAGATGCATTTATCCCATGGAGCTGCTCGCCCTAAGGTGACATCATGTAGCCACTCACTCACACCATATTAATTTAGCTGCACCTTATTTTGGAGGGCTGGGGCCTGAGGTTTTGCCATTTCCTATGGTCTCCTAAAGCCAGCTTAGGTTTCCTGGCTGCCAACACAGGCAACTTTTATGACCGGGCACCACCGAAACCCGATGGCAGATGAATAGAGCCCTAAATAGCAAAGCTGGAGCAGCTCCCTTTGCAGAGCTGCTCTGCCCGAGCTGCAGAAATCACATGGCCCTGTGGGGACAGAAGCTGCTGGCCACAGGAACGGGCTCCAGCCCCCCAGATCGCCCCCAGCTGGCCCACAGCTCCCCCAGCTTCAGCCATGGGCTGAGCTGAGCTGCTGGTGCTGGAGCCATCCATCGTGCTGCCAGCACCACTGAGCACTGCTGCATCACAGCCCACTGCTGCATCAATGTGCACTGCTGCACTGTTGTGCACTGCTGCATCAATGTGCATTGCTGCACTGTTGTGTGCTGCTGCATCACCATGCACTGCTGCAGCAGTGTTCATTGCTGCATCATTGTGCAACACTGTATGACCGAGCGCTGCTACATCACTGCACGCTGCCAGCATTCAGTCACACTTGTGTCAAAGCATGCTGCTGAATCTCTATGCACTGCTGCATTGCCACATGCTGCTGCATCACTGTATGCACCCACATCATTGCACGCTTGCATCGCTGCACGCTGCTGCATCACTCTGCAGCACTGCATCACCATGCACCGCTGCATCATGTGCTACTGTGTTGCTGTGCGCTGCTGCATCAGTTTGCATCATTGCATTGCTGTGCAATGCTGCATCACTGTGCACTGCTGCATCACTGTGCACTGTTGCATCTCCATGTGCTGCAGCAGCACTGTGCACTGCTGCATCACCATGCACTACTGCACTGTTGCGCTCTGCTGCACTGCTGTGCACTATCAGATCACCACGCGCTTCTGCATCACCGTGCATTGCTTCATCCCTTCATGCTTGTGTCACAGCACACTGCTGCATCTCTATGCACTGCTACACCACCGTGCACTGCTGCATTACCACACAGCACACTGCTGCATCACCGTGCACTGCTGCATTACCACACAGCACACTGCTGCATCACCGTGCACT
>NW_024884323.1:20321-30183 GCF_019232065.1 Centrocercus urophasianus
TGCACTGCTGCATTACCACACAGCACACTGCTGCATCACCGTGCACTCCCAAGTCACTGCACGCTCCTCCATCCCTGCACTCCGCTGCATCACCACGCGCTGCTGCATTGCTGTGCGCTGCAGTGCCACCTTCCCTGTGCTGCAGACTGCTGCTCTGCTGCTTGTGCATGGGGCAGAACAGCTGCATCTCCCCCCTCCAACCCACTCCCACCCCCACCAGCAGCCGGTGCAGCCCCAGCCACCTGCTTCACATCTCACCGTTTGCACTGCGCCGGGCTGAGGAAACACCCCTCCGCTTTCTGCAGTTTCTGGCACTGGCAGAGGAAGGCCGCTACCACCTCAAAACCATTTGCAAATAGCTGCTGTTTGCGCAGACAAACACTGCGAAAAATATTTTCTTTCCTCCCAGCCGTGTGTTTATTGCCCACCACACGAGTTAGCACGGATTTAGCCCCCGAGTGCCGCTGAGCTCCATCTCTGCTGCTTCGCTTTCAACGTGGCCGCAGCCCCGGTGCACTTTAATTCATTTCATCCAAGAGCTGAGAAGCCTGCCTTTAACCTTGGCTGCTCTGCCTGGGTTGTGTGCAGGAGGTGCTCTGGAACCCTGGAGCATTTTGGTGGCTTTGGGGGCTATAAATCCCTTGAAAATCTCTATGAAAGGGCTTTCCGTGGCAGCATTGGGTATTTTTTCCTCCCCCTGTCTTTTTATCTAGCAGATGGAAACAACAAGCAAGCAATGGGAAGACGATGCAAGGGGCTGGAGGCTGCTATCTGAGCTGTGTTATTACAGAAAAAAAATGACCTGGCACTGAAAGAATTAAAATAATGTCATTCCTGTTTGCTCTGGCTCATTTTTAATACGCCAGTCACCTTGACATTTCTAAAAGAATTTTTCAAGTATGCAAGTTCAAAAATTATGCAACTTGACAAAAGGTGGGGGGTTGAGGGAGGATGGGGGAATACATTGGGAGATGGAGGCTGGACGGGGCAGGGAGGGGCAAGGGGATGGCTGTCATCTCCTGGGGTGATGCTGCCATTGATGCAAGCCCAGCCTGGATATCTAAGGCATTAATTGCTGTTGCAATTAAAATATGGCACGTGAAAAAAAGAGGAGCAGTTAGAAGCCTTGCTCTAACATCCCAGTATCTCATTTCCCAACATCTCAGCATGCCAGCATCCCAGCATCCCACTACTTCTGCATTCCAGCACCCCAGCATCTCAGTGTCCCAATTGGTCAGCATGCCAGTGTCCCAGCATCCCAATGTCCCAGCATCCCAACATCCCAGCATCCCAGTTGGTCAGCATCCCAGTGGTATCCCAGCATGCCAGCACCCCAGCATCCCACTACTTCTGCATTCCAGCATCCCAACATCTCAGCATCCCAGCGTCCCTGCATCTGAGCACCCCAGCATCCCAATATCCCAGCATCCCAGTATCTCCTCATCCCAACATCTCAGCATCCAAACATCCCAGCGTCCCAATATCCCAGCATCCCAATGTCCCAGCATCCCACACCCCAACATCCCATCACCCCAGCATCCCCAAATCCCAGCATTCTGGCATTTCAGCATCCCCACATTCGTGCTTCCCCCATGCCCTGCAACCATGGCTGGCACAGGGGATGGGCAGCCTCAATGGGTCAGACCAGCACCCCGTGACCCAAGCCGAAGCCATACAATCACTCGTGCTCTGGCCACGGAGGAGATCATTTGCCTGTGTAATTGTATGCTTTGCAGTTAAGCGTATTGATTCTGAAAAGTTAATCAGACAATTTGGAAGTGCTATATCTAAAAACATAAAATCCCATTAAACTGATTAAATTAAAACTGAATCCATCTTAAATAATCACATGCAACTTAAAACTGTTGAAATAGCGTATTGTATTCAAATAAAATTATTTCAGTCAAACAAGGAGCCCAGAGCCGGGGATGCCTGCAGAGCGGGCACCGATCTCGGCGTCTCAGAGACAAGAAAAGGGTTTTATCTGCCCGGAGCCGGGTTCGGGATTGTTCCTGATCGCATCACTGCGGAGAGCTGCGTGCCTCGCGATGCTATCGCCCGGCTCCGGAGCAGCGGGGCCGTGACTCGGAGATAACCGGAGCGCTGCTCGGCGAGTTGGCTGCCAAATTTGTTTATTTTCTCCTTTCCGAGACTGCCATCTCTCCGACTTGATAAGTTCAGCTGGCGAGCCGGCCTCTATTTATTTCTAAAGACGGTGTTCCTTTTCACCTTTACAGCGAGCGACAGCGCGAATCAATGCCGGCCCCCGACAGCGACAGCGGGGAGCTTCCTCCCGGGGGGAGAAGCCCCATCGGCGTGGGAAGCGGAGGGGAAGCTCTCCCGTTGCAGCGGGTACCGCCGATGGGAATAATTACTAGCCCGGTGCCACGGGGTGCCATTAACATGTGCATGGCGGGGGGCTTTGGGGGGGGGGGGGGGCGCTTCCTGAATCCACATCCGTGCCCCCCCGCACACCAGCCCGCCTGCCCAGGTGCTGTTTGCCCACCCGAGGACGAGGAGGCAGGAAGCATCCTCCCGCCGCCCGCATCTCAAGGCCTCGGGCATTTCCTCGCCGGGCAGGCTGTGTTTGCTCTGGGCCCCGGGGAGCTGATGAGGTGCTAATGTGAGGGCTGCCGGCACCTGCGCGGCTTGGAAACCGGGGGGTGGGCAAGCAGCGAGGGGCTCCTGAACATCACCGCTATGAGGCCGGATCCCAGCTGCTCGCCTTCAGACCGCACAAATCAGAGGCTGTCAGCAAGGTGTGCTGCTGTGCGGGAAGCGCCCCGGGCAGGGGAAATGCCCTGGAGGGAAGGGGACGGCGGTGGGCCGCGCTGTTGTCACTCGGTTTTTGAGTGACCCTTCGGGATGCCTGTAGGCAAGCAGAAAGCATAAAGCCGGGGATCCACGTAGGGATGGACAAGGCTGTGCACCCAGCAGATGTGTATCTGGGAGATAAGGGCCCGGCCCTGCCTGCACGCGGAGCCAGGGCTGATGAGCTGCCAGGCGGCCCCGTGTCCCCATCGCCATTCAAGGGGAGCTCTGTCTCCTGCGCACAGATTAAATCACGAGGCCAATGGCACAGCCAAACTTTCTTCCTGATCTCTTCTTTTCCAGCTTGTGGGCTCGTCTGAGTATTCATAGGAAAGGGAAACCAAAAATCACATCCCTTCAATCACGTCCCTTCAATCACAGCTCTTCGATCGCGTCTCCTCCATCAATCACAGATCTACATTCACGTCTTTGGGGCTTTGGGAAAAACATCCAGACCATACGGGGCTGTTTGGCTCAGGGTGCTGCCATGTGGGTCCATCAGGACCCACAGCCACTGGGGGGGTCTCACCTCGCGCTGCCACATCCCCTGGCAAGGGGACACATCCCTCTGCGTGGCACACGTGGGCAGGGGACACGTGGGCACTGCCCCACTCGTCGCCTGGCAGATGGAAATAGCAGCAGCTCTATTGATTTACAGCCGCAGCCCTGACTTTAATGGGCTGTTTTTGCTCCCCAACAGCTTCGGCTCTGGTCTCTTTGCAACAAACCTCTCTTTTTTCCCTGCGCTCGCCCCGTGAAACAAGGGGAGGCGACGCTTCGCCCCGCTCACCGTCGGCACGCCGCGCGTCTCCCCTCGGAGAAAACAAACCCCAATCCCACGAGCATAAAAGGGCTTTGTGGTGGGGACATCAGTGCCGTGCCGCGGGCCGGGGCTCGCCGCCCGCCTGCCAACCCGCCTAGGAATGCTTGCTGCCACCGCAGCCTGCGGGTAGGAAATAGTTTCCAGGCAAAAAGGCCTCCCAGTGTATTCCGGCCCGACAGCTTCCAGCAGCCCTCTGTAGGCGTCTTGTTCTGCCGCCGCCGGGACACCTACCCGGAGGAAGAGCGGAGACGAAGGTGGGAGAGCTTTTAAAAGCTCTGGGTAATTTTGTTCCAGCCCCGTGTCCACGCTTTGAGGCTTTGGTGGATGCTTGGGCTTGGCGTTTGGGGCAGCGTTCCCAATAGATGAGTGTCGGCCCCGCGATAAACCCCATAAAGCAAAGTGGGGCGATGCTGAGGGTTTTGGGGAGCCCCTATGCAGGCTGGGCTGCAAATGTAGGTCACAGCCCTCTCCTCACTCAAATCCGGCGATGACGAGGGTGTTGCAGGTTGGGCTGAAATATGTACCTCCAGCTCTTTACTCTGGCACCGAAACAAAACCCAACTCAGAAAACTGCGAAAAATAAACCCAGCTTGTGAATGCTGCTGATTGGAAGTTTTTCCAGCAGGCAGCAAGCTCCGTCCTACCCGTGTAAAATCACTCCTCGGGAGCGTGTTGATCTGGGCAATGTTTCCTCTGCGAAAAGAAAAAGGAAAAGATCAGAGCGAGGGGAGAGAAATATTTGGAGGGGAGCTTTCCACCGGCTCCTGGGATGCGCTTTATTTAGCAGCCTGCCACCTGGGACACGCTGCGGGGACACTGCTGTGGCTGTGCTCCCCCAAAAGGGCCGGGGATGCTGTGGGAAGGGATGGGTTATTTTTAGGGGGAGAGGTCCCCCGGGGAGGGCGGGCATTTCCAGGCAGAGCACCGCCCCGAGCAGGTGTCCTGAGGAAAAAAAAAATAGGGGATTACTGAGTCAGATAAAAGCTTGTTTGGCCAAAGTTATGGCAATCCTACAGCTGGAGCTGGAGATTTTCACCTGGCAGTGGGATCCGCTGAGGCGTGGGGTGCCCATCTGAGACCCAAATCTCCCCCCGGCCCATCACCGCAGCAGTTTTGTGCTAATTAAACAGAACCGTGCTTGTGTGCCCGCGTCTGACCCACGTCAGATTTATGGGGTGATCCTGCAGGGCACAGGGCTGCTATTAGTGGTCACAAAACCGCAGGCTCACAGACGGGCTCCCAGCCCCAGGCAGCTCCGTGTTTTTGGGAGCAGAAATCTCCGCTCTGGCTGTTTTGCCGGTAGCACTGCCAGGGACACAGAGTTCCTGAGAGCTGCTGCTCCCCATCCCAAAGGGGACGGGGTCCCTGGGGGCTTGTCTCAGCACCGTGGGGATGGGGACACACTGGGGGTGCCAGCTGGGCTTTGAGCCATGCGTGCTGCCCTGCTCCCCGCGCTTGATGCTCTGCGAGCGGTTCGCCCTGCTATTTATACCCCAGCAGCCTTTCGGGATAAATGAGGCTATTTTAAAGGTCTTGGCCAGGTAAAACTGGTTTAAACAAGGCTGGTAATGACTCAGAAGGCTATAAATGTCCGTCAGGCAGGCGCTCAGCCTGCGAAGGGTTTGATCTGCTCAGCGCACAGGAGCAGCATCACGTATCACTCAAGCATCCTGCATCTCCCGAGCATCTCTTATCTCCTAAGCATCCCTCACCAGCTGAGCATCCCTTATCTCCCGAGCATGGAATCATAGAAGAATTAAGGTTGGAAAAGACCCCTAAGATCACCAAGCCCAAACCCAGCCCACCCCCACCATGCCCACTGACCTCATTCCTCACTGCCACATCCCCACAGTTCTCGAACACCTCCAGGGATGGTGACCCTGGGCAGCCTGTGCCACCCTCCATTGCCCAGGCATCTCACACCCCACAGCCCATGGGGTGCAGCATGATGGAGGTGACCAGCAACAACACGGTGAGGGCTGTTTTGCACCCATGTAGTGCTGAAAGCTGCTGCTTCCTCCTGCCGTACCTTCCGCCACTGGATGCTCTCCAGCAAAAAAGGGGTTTTGTTGGAAAATAACAGGGAGGTTTTAAAGCAGGGCTGTTTGGGAGGAGTATCCACATTCAATTTTTTCTGTTTGTTTTCTCATTGTAAAACCAAAGGCATTTCAGTTTTCAGAAACTGATCATTAAACATAAAAAAAAATATTTCCTCTAACAGCAGCCGCAGCCTGAACACTTTGGGAGGCCAGGTGATTTTGTTGTGGAGTCCTTCCAGAAGGCATCATCTTGTCCATGGGTTGTGCATGGCTTCCTTGTCCCCTGGTGTCCTCAAGCATCCTGAAGTGCCACCAAACTGTCCCCCACTCACCATCCAAAGTTGTTTCCCCAGGTGCATCCTTTGAGTGCTTCCAGTGCTTTATGGCACCTTGTGGTACAGCAGCTCAGAGCCTTGAATAATTAGAGAGTGGGGAGGGATGCAAAAATAACACCTGGATACGGCAAAAATAGAGATGGCGGCCAGGCCAGGGTGGCAGCCACAGGGTTGTGTGTGGATGAGGCACGGCACAGCTGCACTAGGTTTGCTCTGTGACAACTGGCTTTGTGTCGGAGCCCTGGGAAGGATAAGTGCAGGAGGCAGAACATGTGGAGCATCCCTCAAAGGTGTCACTTCCAAAAGTTTCCATGGGTGACAACTGCTGACAAAGCAGTTCCTCTGCTTTTAGGGCTGTGTCGAGACCAGGATGGGCATCTGGATCTTCTTGTTAAGGACTGTAAGGACCTGACAGCCAAGCTCAGGCTGGATGGGGCTCTGAGCACTGCTGGAGATGTGGGTGTCCTTGTCCAGTGCAGGGACCACACGGCTTTTAAGTGTCCCTTCCAACTCAGATAACGCCTTGATCTATGACCTCTGTAAGAATGAAAGGCATCTCCTGGTACTTCCCAGCTAGGTGACAACCAAGTTCCAGCAGTATCTGCTGCCAGAAGGGTTCCAACATTCAAACCACAGCATCTCCTTGGGCTGCGAGTTAGATTAAAATCACTAAATTTCGGCATGCTCTGGATTTGTCTTTTGTTAGACTTGTTAAAACCTTGGAAAACATTTTTTTTTTTTTTTAAATGAATTAAGAAGCCCCATTAAACGTTGAATCTAATTAGGAAAGACTAGGTGGGAGAATTTGTCAAGTAGTTCAGTCAATACAGCAGAGTGTAATTGCTGTCGTTGCCTGCGGGGCCGAGGCTGATGGCCAGCATCATTGGGTGGGTGATGGAGACGGGAGGATCCCTTCTATATGGGATGCCATTGATTTCAGTGCTCCTATCTGAGTCCTTGAGAGAGCAAAGAATATCAGCTCCTGCAATGCCCCACAGAAATGATAGGACAAAGGGAAACGGTTTCAAACTAAAAGAGGCGAGATGTAGGCTGGATATGAGGAAGAAGTCTTTACCATAAGGGCGGTGAGGCAGTGGCACAGGTTGCACAGAGAGGTGATGGTGTCCCATCCTTGCACGAGGTCAGGTTGGACGGGGGCTGTGAGCACTGCTGGAGCTGTGGGTGTCCCTGTGCACTGCAAGGGAGTTGAAACGGATGGCCTTCAAGGATCCCTTCCAACTCAGATGGTTCTATGAAATGGCAGCGCACCATAGGGACCCCACAAGCACCCCCTTGCACACATCCTGCCCTTCAGCCCTGACCTTGGGAGCAGAAATATGGCACTAGCAATGACCCCAGGGTCTGTTCTGCCTGCCTGAGTGAGAGCTGCGTGGGATGCCCTCAGCCCCACAGAGCCCTTTGGTTGCTTCCAGGGATCTTATGGGGGAAAGTGCCATCACTCAGTGCTGTGATGTCTGCTCCTTCTCCTTCCTGTTATTAAAATGCTTCTGTTCCACAGGGCAGTGAGTGCTCCTGTCTTGCAGTTCCTCAGCTACAGGGGAAAAAAAAAAAACAAAACAAAACAACCACCGCATTTAGTCTGAAACAGCAGGGCAATTGGGAGAGTTCATTATATTGGATTAATTATGATAATTATCAGTAGAAGGGAGATAATTACCCTGTTTGTTGTCAAGAATAAGGTACAGTTGTAAAGGAGGGGGGGTGGGAGGGATGGGAGGGGCTGATTTTTGATTTTCCTTTGCAGGGAAATGCCTTCACCCAGCAAGAAGAGCAGGGGATGTGCTTGTCACCATCACCAGTCAGTGGTGGAGGTGGCCCAGAATGGTGGCAAATGCTGCCCAGGGTGGCCCAACCCCTGCCTCCTGCCTGCAGGAAGGGGACACCGGCTCCTCCAGGCATGGCTCCCAACGCAAATAGAAATGCAATTTAAAAAATTAAATTTAAAATAAATATTACTTAAATATTAAAGAGAAGAAGTCATTTTTTAAATGGCCGGTGCGTTTCTCCAGAGCCCACGCAGGTGTGTTTAAACAAGACGCCGCTGAACATTTTCAATTTTTATCATCTGGGGTATTTAAAAAAATGTTTTAAGGCAAGACTGTCTACTCCACTGCTTCTTTCCCTGCTCTCTTAAGATATTAATTTTATTGGGCTGCCCAAGGGTAGCGGCATAGCAGTTAGACTTGTGAGATAAGGGATGGGAGATGGAGGACCCCATGATGTGCCAACGGGGCTCCCATTTAGGACCACAAGATGACGGTACAAAGGGAAGGCTCGGCCTCGCCCAGCACATGTGCTCGCTGGTGATGCTCCTAGGTGATGCACGAGAAGGTGACCTCCGCCGTCGGGGGGTCCCCCGGGGGGCAGGCGGGGTGCCCCTCCACCCCCGGCCCTCCGGGATTGGGGACAGCAGGCGACAGGGGGCGCCGCGCCACCGCTCTTAGACCTGGGGACAGCCCTACCCGGCCTCCTCCCCCCCCCCCCCCCCTTCCCCCTTTTTTGGGGGCAAATCCCCCTTTTCCCGGCGCGTCCCCGCCCTGAGGGCAGCCCCCCTGGGGTCTCCCCCTTCGCTTCCAGCCAGCCCCCATCTCCCCTAAATATGGGCGGGAGGAGGCGGGCTGCTTCTATCGCCGCGGCTATCGCGATAGGAGGCTAGTTTCGTTTGGAGACGGCTGCCGAGGGCGTTGGGACGAGGGGAAAAGCCCTCCGGCGAAGCCCCTCGGCAGTTGGGTTTGTGTTAATGTTTAAAAGCTCCCGCTAACCTCGCCGAGCGGTGCTGGGGTTAACGCCGGGAGAGAACCCAAATAAATAACCGAGGGAAAAGGTCGGTGCCGCGCTGCCCCGCCTGGTGCCCGGGCAGGTAGGTACAGGGCGCACGGCACGGGGAGGGAGGCAGCTCCGTGTCCCTCACCGGGCGGGGGGGGAATACTGCGGGGCCGGGAGGTGTCGGGCACCCGGAGGGGGCTGCGCTTCCTCTCTGGAAGGAGGGAAGGAGAGAAGGAAGGAGGGAGGGACGGACGGAGACAGCCGCTCAGCCGCTCCCCGACGGCTACACTCGAGCAGCGTCCGTGGGTCTGTCCGTGGGTGCGGAGCGGCGCTACCCAGACGGAAACACCGGGCCCCGCTCCGGCTGCGTGTCCCCCGACGGCGCTGAGCCCGGCCCCGCCGCGCTCCCCTCTCCCAGCTCCCGCCTTCCCCTGCCCTTCCTGTTTGTTTTAGTTACGAAATTGTTGTAGGTACCTGAGGCAGAGCCGCGGGAAGGCATGAGGCAGAGCCGGGCCACGGCCGGGAGGAAGGCGGCCTGAGGCCGAGCAGCCGCGGGGAGAAAGGTGCGTGCGGCTCGGGGGGCTGCGGCCGTCGGGGGGGGCTGACTGGGGGACCGCTCTCTTTGGGCATTGCGAGGGGACACCTCCCGTCGGAGTGAGGGTGGAATGGGGGTCCCGTAGGACCCCTCCCGTTGCGGGGGGCGGGGGGAGACCCGGGAGCCGCGCCGGGGTGCTGGTCGGGGGGCCGCGGAGCAGCCGCTCCCGCCTAGGTGTGAGCTGATTATTCAAATGGGCAGCCGAGGACCTGGGGATTGGAGGCTCGCCCGGCCGCTCCGTGCTATATCACTCGGGCACCCACGTCACTGCAGCACTTGTACTCCTCTTCCTCCCTCCTCCTCTTCTTCCTCCCTCCTCCCTCCTCCTCCTCCTCCTCCTCCTCCTCCTCCGTCTCCTCCATCGCCTCCGGGCGACTCTTCGCCGCGAAGCGCTGCGGAAACCCACCCAAGGAGCGGCGGCGAAAAAAAAACCCCGGCCCCGGCGGTGCCCCCTCCCTTCCTCCCTCCCTCC
>NW_024884324.1:0-67076 GCF_019232065.1 Centrocercus urophasianus
CCCCCCCACCCGGAAGGGCCAGATCCCGTGACTGCTGTAATGTACAGGGATAGGTAGCTGGGATTGGGGCAGTGACACTTTAATGCCCCGTACACTACGTGATGTTTTGATGTGGAATACTGAAACCATAAAAAACAAAAACAAAAACATAGAACCATGACAACATAATAGAATACTTTTATCTTCTGCCTCAAATACTTTGCCTCATGAGAAGTACTGGAATCACTATAGAATACTTTTATGTTTTGCCTCAGAACATGCAAGGGCATTTTCCTCAGGTTCCACATAACACTGTTTTTAAAAAGTGGCTCACTATGGCCTAACAAGCAATGGAAATCTTCCAAAATGGGGAAAAGTGGATGGAATTGGGTCAAAGGGTTCAGTGATTAAGCTGATGGTGAAAAAAGAGGAAGACATAGGTGGGCACTCAACCACCCTAGATACCACTGAGCATGCCCAAAGGGTCATTAGCACACATATCTATGAGACCTTGAAAAAGAGCGAATATATATGCCAAAGTACTGCATATGTATGTCTTAACTGTATGAATGTAGAACCTGAACTCTGAGAGGGCGTGCTTGCTTGTCAAGTCACCCAGTGCACATCATGAGGAATAAAGGAATGCCGCTTTCTAAGACTACATTAGAGTTAGAGAGTTTTCTTCCCAGATTTCGGATAACAACATCAAGAGAACGTATACTTGAGAACAAAAACAAACTTCACACTGTATTTTGCCCACCATCTGACACTTAGTCCTTCTGTCGTGCTTAAGGGACTACTTCCACTCCTCTGAGGACGCAGATTATTTAAGTAGTCTGATAAAATAAATTTGCCATGGAAATCATTAAGCTTTCCCTTTCCTCTTCAGCATATCATTGTTCTGTTTCTTTAAATTCTGCTAAATTAGAAATAGGTAGGATTTTTTGACCATCGGGCAGTTTATTTGGCATCTGGCCTGATGTCTGTCGATGGGTTTCACCTATCTTGAAGGGGGAAATGTATCCTAGCCCAGGAGCTGGCAGGACTCATTGAGAGGGTTTTAAACTAGGTATGAAGGGGGAAGGGGATAAAACCAGGCCCACTAGAGATGAGCCTAGGGAAACGATGATGGGATTGGGGCTGAGGCAAGGGGCTCAGATGAAGTGCATCTACACCAATACACACAGTTTGGGCAACAAACAGGAGGAGCCGGAAGCCATTGTGTGACAGGCAAACTGACTTAGTTGCCATTAAGGAAACATGGTAGAATTGCTCCCACAAATGGAATGCTGCAGTGGATAGCCATAAGCCATCCAGTGGAGATCTAATGGGATGAAGTTCAACAAGACCAAGTGCTGGGTCCTGCACTTTGGCCACAACAACGCCAGGCAATGCTACAAGCTTGGGGCAAAGTGGCTGGATGAGTGTGTGGAAGAAAAGAACCTGGAGGTGTTGGTTGACGCTTGGCTGAACATGAGCCAGCAGTATGCCCAGGAGGCCAAGAAGGCCAATGGCATCCTGGCTTGTATCAGAAATAGTGTTGCCAGCGGGAGGAAAGAAATGATCATCTCTCTGTACTCAGCACTGGTGGGGGTGTACCTTGATTATTGCGTTCAGTTTTGGGCCCCTCACTGGAAGAAAGACATTGAGGCCCTGGATCATGTCCAGAGAAGGGCAATGAAACTGGTGAGGGGTCTAGAGCACAAGTCTTATGAGGAGTGGCTGAGGGAGCTGGGATTGTTTAGTCTCGAGAAGAGGAGGCTCAGGGGAGACTTTATCACTCTCTACAATTACCTGAAAGGAGGTTGTGGTGAGATGGGGGGGGTCAGCCTTTTTTCCCACATAACTAGTGATAGGACTTGAGGGAAAGGCCTCAAGTTGCTCCGGGGGCGATTCAGGTTGGATGTTAGGAAATACTTCTACTGTAATAGAGTGGTTAGGTGCTGGAAGGGCCTGCCCAGGGGAGTGATGGAGTCACTGTCCCTGGAGGTATTCAAGAAATGTTTAGATGTTGTTCTAAGGGACATTATTTTGTGGGGGAATATTAGTGGTAGTTGGACACTTGGACTGGATGATCTTGTAGGTCTTTTCCAACCTTGGTGATTCTATAATGATTCACATAACTGGAAGACCACCATTGAGGGCTATAAACTTTTTAGAAGGGATAGGCATGGTAGGAAGGGCTGGGGAGTTGCTCTCTATGTTAAGAAGTAGATAGACTGTGAGGATCTCCCTCTGAGAAGCAGTCAGGAACAGGTGGAAAGCCTGTGGTTTAAAATTAGGGATCAGACCAGTAAAGGACAACTGGTGGTTGAGGTCTACTACAGGCACCTGATCAAGACAAGCCTATTAATCAGGCCTTCCTGTGTCAGCTACAAGCAGTTTCATGCTCACAGGCTCTAATTCTTATGGGGGATTTCAACCATACGTATATGCACTGGCAAGACAACGTGGTGAGCTGTAAGTGATCCAGGAGACTCCTGGAGTCCATTGACAACATTTTGGTTCAAGTATTGGACAGATTGACCAGAGGTGAAGTGCTGGCGGATCTGGTGCTCAACAACGAGGATCGTTAAAGATATTAAGATCAGAGGCAGCCTTGGCTGCATTGATCACGCTGTGGTTGAGTTTGTGATCTTGAGAAACATGGGCCTGGGAAAGAGTGGAGTCAGGACCCTGGATTTCAAGTGTGCAAACTTCAGATTGTTTAAGAAACTGTTAAACAAAATGTCCTGGGAAGAAGTCCTTAGAGACGTGGGAGTGGAACAAAGCTGTCTACTCTTTAAGGATGCCTTTCTGAGAGTGCAAGAGCTCTCCATCCCTCAGAATAAGCAAGCAAGCAGGGGAGGCAGGAAAACAGCATGGCTTGGCAAGGGCCTGCTGGTCAAATTGAGGGAAAAGAAGGGCAGATACAGACAGTGGAAGCAAGGGCATGTCACCTGGGAAGAATACGGGGATGCTGTCTGGACTTGAAGAGATGGGATTAGGAAAGCCAAGGCGCAGATGGAACTAAACTTGATGAAGGATATTAAAAACAAGAAGGGGTTCTACAGGTACGTAGGTCAGAAGAGACAGGCCAAAGAGGGCACACCTCCCCTGCTAAATGTGAAAGGAGAACAGACTACAACAGATATGGAGAAGGCTGAGATACTCAATGAGCTCATTGCCTCAGTCTTCACTGGCAGCCAGGATTCTCACATCCCTGAACTTCACATACCTGAATCTGAACCTATATATGGGAACTAGGGGAGCAAACTCCCCCCCCCCACTGTAAGGGCGGAGCAAGTCTGAGACTCATAGAATCATAGAATCACCAAGGTTGGAAAAGACCTAAAAGATCATCCAGTTAAACCGTATGCCTAACACCAATAGTTCTCATTAAACCATGTCCCTCAACGCAATGTCTGAACATTCCTTGAACACATCCGGGGTTGGTGACTCCGCCACCTCTCTGGGGAGCTCATTCCAGCGCCTGATCACTCTTTCGGAGAAGTAGTATTTCCTAACGTCCAACCTAATGAGACTGAATGTGTACAACTTCATGGGGCTGGATGATATGCATCCCAGGGTCCTAAGGGAGCAGGCTGAGGTGTTTGCCAAGCTGCTCTCCATCACATTTGAAAAGTTGTGGCTGTCAGACACAGTTCCCAGGGACTGGAAAATAAGAAACATCACTCCCATTTATAAGAAAGGGAGAAAGAAGGACCCAGGAAACTACAGGATGGTGAGCTTCACCTCTGTGCCTGGGAAGATCATGGAACAGATCCTCCTAGAATATGTGTTAAGGCACATGAGGGACAAGGAAGTGATCCAAGACAGCCAGCATAGCTTCACCAAGGGAAGGTCATGCCTGACCAATCCGGTAGCCTTCTATGATGGAGTGATGGCATCAGTGGACAAAGGGAAGGCAATGGATGTCATCTACCTGGACTTGTGCAAGACCTTTGACATGGTCCCCCACCACATCCTTATCTCTAAATTGAAAAGAGATGGATTTGAAGGGTGGACTATTAGGTGGATAAGGAATTGGTTGGAAGGTTGCAGACAGAGGGTTGTGGTCAATGTCCAGGTAGAGGCCAGTGATGAGTGGTGTCCCCCAGGGATCTATCTTGGGTCCAGTACTCTTTAACATCTTTATCAGTGACATAGATTATGGAATTGAGTGTGCCCTCAGCAAGTTTGCAGATAACACCAAGCTGAGTGGTGCAGTTGATAAAGCAGAAGGAAGGGATGCCATCCAGAGAGATCTCGATAAACTCAAAAGGTGGGCCCTTATGAACCTAATGAGGTTCAACAAAACAAAGTGCAAGGTGCTGTGCTTGGGTTGAGGTAATCCCAGATATGTATACAAGCTGGGAGAAGAACTTGAGAGTAGCCCTGCTGAGAAGGACTTAGGGGTTCTGGTTGATGGAAAAACTTAACATGAGCCAGCAGTGTGTTCTTGCAGCTCGGAAGGCCCATGGTATCCTGAGTTCCGTTAGAAGAGGGGTGGCCAGCTGCCCTTGTGAGGCCCCGTCTGGAGTACTGCATCTAAGTCTGGGGCCCCCAACACAGGAAAGGTGTGGATCTTTTGGTCCAGAGGAGGGCCACGAAGATTATCCAAGGGCTGGAGCACCTCTCCTATGAGGACAGACTGAAGAAACTGGGCTTGTTCATCCTGGAAAAGGCTGCAGGAAGACCTCATTGTGGCCTTCCAGTATTTAAGGAGAGTTTATAAACATGAGGGAAATCAACTTTTTACATGGGTAGATAGCGATAGTAATAAGGGGGAATGGTTTTAAACTAAAGGAAAGGAGGTTTAGATTACATGTCAGGGTGAAGTTTTTTACTTAGAGAGTGGTCAGGTGCTGGAACATGTTGCCCAGAGAGGCTGTGGATGCCCCATCCCTGGAGGTGTTTAAGGCCAGGTTGGATGGGGCCCTGGGCAATCTGATCTAGTATTTGATGTAGTGGCTGACAACCCTGCCTGTGGCAGAGGGGTTGCAACTTGATGATACTTGAGGTCCCTTCCAACTCAAGCCATTCTATGATTCTATTATTTATTTATTTACACCACTAAGAAATTCTTGTACTCTATGACACTACATTAGTGCACAATGCCAGATGGGTTAAAACATAAAACCAAATTTAGCTTCCACGGCAGTATTCTCTGTCAAGATTCAAATCGATTTCCTTTGGCAAGGAACTGTTTAGTCTTACCCCAACCTATTTATGCTTGACTGAAAATATAGTATTGCCCTGGTTTTATCAGTATTCTGTGTCATGACATCATGCGCTAGGCTGTTGGGTGGAGAGGCACAGTGCACTGTGGAGCTGTACTTCCTAGTTCTCTAGCAGTCTCGTGAGTTCTGACTCTCCAAGAGGAAGATACACTAAGATGTACTACATTCCCCAAGAGCCTCCACATGATTTCCGATTCTGAATGACGGGGAAGTGCTCTGCTTTTCCAGGAGGCCAGCCATGAGAGCCTACCGATGAAGACTCCAATTCTCTCTCTCTCTCTCCTCTCGTTTATTTTTGGTTTGTTTGATTTATTATTCTTAATTATTCTGTATTATTTCACATTCTGTTTCATAAAATTAGTTTCTCCTATTTCAGTCAAGTTTTTTCCTCTTCCTTCCTCCCCTTCTGAGGGGAGGGAGGGATGTCGCTTGATTAATTCTTCAAACTATGACACTGATTTGGTACCCAATGGGGGGTGATGACATGATTGAGATTAAGAGGTTTACCAATCCAATTAAGATAACAGATATGCCAGACTTACATTAAAATCTCCATTTAGGTTTTTGGCACTGTGCTAACTTTTTTTTGAGAAAATTTTGGGCATCAACTAGTTTTTTTTTGTTTTGTTTTTGTAAGGAGACAAAACTGAAACTGTTTTCTCTTTTAAAACAGTTCTTTAAGGGATTACATTCCATCACGTTCTGGATTTTAGTACTTAGAACATACTGGATCTTTATTAAGTCCACCACTCTGCTCATTGGAGTTACATGTTGAGATACTGTACAAAAACTCCTTTTGTCTCAAAGATTGCTGTGGAGTGCAAGGACAACTAGAGGTGTCTCTGACTACACAGGGGTGTCAGAAACAAGGAAGATAAGGGGAATGTCCTGACGCTTATCACCTTCTGGGCTATTCCCAAGATGCAGTGGCTCGGCCTTTTGGAGGCCTCAGCTTCTCTGATGTGGATAAGCCTGCACCAGACTGTTGCATCTGTGTTGGACATGCCAATTACTATGGGCAACCCAAGAGGAACCAGACAGTGTAAATATATGGACTCGGCAAAAATTGGATGTGCACTTTTCCCTTGTAGTGTTTTTCTTCTGCCTGTAATCAAATAAGAAAGAAAATCTGCACCCCCACCCCGCTGCCAACCAGACTCATAAAACATCGTGACACTGCAATGGTAACTATCTCTGCATTCCTATAACAAATTCTTGCTTCTATTTTGTCTTTACTATCTCTTTCTATGTCCTATATCCCATCCCCAGGCCTAGCTAACCAAAACTTTTATAATAAACTGTTTGGGCAAATATTTGACTCCTTTCTGAGGAGTCAAATCAGGTATATATTTATCACAAACCATCTCGCCACTGATAATTGGAGTGAGACATATGTATATATGAAAAATCAGAAGCACTGATGGAAACACCTATCTGGTGCCTGTATACGAAGTGGTATGGTGTGAACATAAAAAGTTATGCCCCAGAGGAAGTTACTAATTTTACAGAACAACTGACTTTTAAACAGGTTTCTATTTTCTCTTTTGACGGTTGAGGCTGACGGTAGATTACCGTGGCCTGAATGAAGTCACACCCCCACTGAGTGCTGCTGTGCCGGACATGTTAGAACTCCAGTATGAACTGGAGTCAAAAGCAGCCAAATGGTATGCCACCATTGACATTGCTAATGCCTTTTTCTCCATTCCTTTGGCCAAAGAATGTAGGCCACAGTTTGCTTTCACATGGAGGGGCATTCAGTATACCTGGAATCGTTTGCCCCAGAGGTGGAAACATAGCCCAACCATTTGCCATGGGCTGATCCAAGCTGCACTGGAACAGGGCAGTGCTCCTGAGCACTTACAGTACATTGATGACATCATTGTGTGGGGCAACACAGCAAAGGAAGTTTTTGAGAAAGGAGAGCAAATAATCCAGATCCTTCTGCGTGCTGGTTTTGCTATTAAGCGAAGCAAAGTGAAAGGACCTGCCCAGGAAATTCAGTTCCTAGGCATAAAATGGCAAGATGGCCGTCGTCACATCCCGACAGATGTGGTTGACAAAATCATTGCCATGTCTCCGCCCACTAATAAGGAAGAGACACAATCGTTTCTGGGCGTAGTGGGTTTTTGGAGAATGCATGTTCCAAACTACAGCCTCATTGTAAGCCCCCTTTATCATGTGATGCGAATGCGAAATGAGTTTACATGGGGTCCTGAGCAGCAGCAAGCTTTTGAACAGATTAAGCAGGAGATAGCCTGTGCCGTGGCCCTAGGGCCAGTACGGACGGGACAGGGTATAAAGAACATCCTCTATACTGCTGCTGGAGAGAACGGTCCCACTTGGAGTTTGTGGCAAAGAGCCTCAGGAGAGACCCGAGGCCGACCCCTGGGATTCTGGAGTCGAGCCTACAGAGAGTCTGAAGAGCGCTACACTCCAACTGAAAAGGAGATCTTAGCTGCATATGAGGGGGTTCGGGCTGCTTCTGAAGTAGTCGGTACTGAAACACAGCTCATTCTGGCACCTCGACTGCCAGTATTGAACTGGATGTTTAAGGGAAAGGTTCCCTCCACCCATCATGCTACTGATGCCACTTGGAGTAAGTGGATTGCGTTGATTACGCAGCGAGCGCGGATGGGGAACCTCAGCCGTCCAGGAATCCTAGAGGTGATCATGGACTGGCCTGAAGGTAAAAAGTTTGGAACACCACCAGCAGAAGAGGTATCTCGTGCTAAAGAAGCCCCACCATACAATGAACTATCAGAGAATGAAAATAAATATGCCCTGTTCACAGATGGATCGTGTCGTATTGTGGGAAAGCATCGCAGATGGAAATCTGCTGTGTGGAGCCCCACACGACAAGTCGCAGAGGCCACTGAAGGGAAAGGAGAATCAAGCCAATTTGCAGAGGTAAAGGCTGTCCAGCTGGCCTTAGATGTCGCTGAACGGGAGAGGTGGCCAATGCTCTATCTTTACACTGACTCATGGATGGTAGCGAATGCCTTATGGGGGTGGTTACAGCAGTGGGAGCAAAATAACTGACAAAGAAGGGGTAAACCTATTTGGGCTGCTGAACTGTGGAAAGACATTGCTGCCCGAACAAAGAATATGGTTGTGAAGGTGCGTCATGTAGATGCTCATGTGCCCAAGAGTCGGGCTACTGAAGAACAGCAAAACAACCATCAGGTAGACTGAGCTGCCAGAATTGAGGTGGCTCAAATAGACTTGGACTGGCAGAACAAGGGTGAATTATTTATAGCTCGGTGGGCCCATGAGACCTCAGGTCATCAAGGAAGAGATGCAACATACAAATGGGCCAGAGACCGAGGGGTGGACTTAACTATGGATGCCATTGCACAGGTTATCCATGACTGTGACACATGCGCCACGATTAAACAAGCCAAGAGGATGAAACCTCTCTGGGAGGAAGGGCGATGGCAAAAGTACAAATATGGGGAGGCATGGCAGGTTGATTATATCACCTTGCCACGATCTCGCAATGGTAAGCGTGATGTGCTCACCATGGTGGAGGCAACCACCGGGTGGCTTGAAACATTTGCAGTACCCCATGCTACCGCCTGAAATACCATATTAGGGCTTGAGAAACAAGTCCTATGGCGACATGGCACCCCGGAAAGAATTGAGTCAGATAATGGGACTCATTTCAAAAATTCTCTTGTAAACACTTGGGCCAAAGATCATGGCATTGAGTGGATTTATCATATCCCCTATCATGCACCAGCTTCTGGTAAAATTGAACGATACAATGGGTTGCTAAAAACCATGTTGAAAGCAATGGGTGGCGGAACTTTTAAGCACTGGGAGAAGCATTTGGCAGAAGCCACCTGGTTAGTCAATACTAGAGGATCAATTAATCGCGATGGTTCTGCTAGCTCCCTACATACTGTCAAGGGAGATAAGGTTCCTGTAGTACATGTAAAGAACATGCTGGGAAAAGCGGTTTGGGTCTTTCCAGGTTCTGGGAAGGGCAAACCTCTTCCTGGAACTGTTTTTGCCCAGGGGCCTGGGTCCACTTGGTGGGTGATGCAGAGAAATGGGGATGTTCAATGTGTACCACAAGGTAGTTTGATGTTGGGGGAGTGAAGCCAGTAATTCCATGTAAATACACAGATTTTTTGTGTGTGCGTGTGTTTAATGTTTGGTAATTACTGTTTGTATGTATATTAAGCATGATGTAGTGATGTAGAATAAGGGGTGGAATGTCATGGTTTTGTGATTTTTGGCATTTGGTATTCCACATCATAACATCATGTGGGGCACTGGGACTTTAACTGTTAATGCTCAAGTCCTGGGTACCTGCCCTGAAGAGAAGAAGAACTACATTCCCCAGGGGACCTTGCGGTCAGGGAGAGGAGGTTTAACTCCTGGCAAGGCCACCTGATTTCTCTTTCTTGCCTGCCCTTCGTCGTGGACACTGCTCCCGTCTCCCTGCTGCTCAACTGGACTGCGCATCTCACCTCAGTGTTGTGGTGAGGCCTATCCACCTTTCAGACATTCTCTCTCTCATTAAATTTGATTTATTAGCTTCAATTCTGATTATATTGTATTATAGTGTGTTATCTTGCATTCCGATAATATACTTAGTAAATTAGTTTGTTTCTCCTCAGATCGGTGCCGCTGTTTTAATTATTTTGGGGTCTCCTGTTTCCTTTTTTCCGGAGGCGCGGATCTGCGGATCCCTCCGCCCCGCTCGTCACGGAACTGGGCCGAACCAGCCCGTAATTGTTGACACCTGTGGCAACGCCAGAGTTCTGTTCAGATCCCCTTTGGTTTCTGTTCTCAGGTTTGGCAGGGAAAAGATACAGTATGATTGACAAACAGTTATGGGCTGCATATTGGCCAATTACGCGCTGTAGAGCCAATAACTCAAACAGCTGAAGTTATAGTCAAGTCCACTCTGCCAATTCAGGGGTGGGTGAAAGATCTGACCCACCTTCCTAAGACAGGGGTGGCCCAAGCCCAAAAAGTGGCACGATGGGTCGCTTATCTCAGCCAAAGGAGCAGTCTGTCTTCATCACCCTTGAAAGAAGAACTCCAGAAGATCCTAGGCCCAGTGACGTATCACAGTGATGCACCAAAAGAAATACTGGTCGCTCCACCAGAGAAGAGTCCCGTTCAGGAGGGAAAATATCCTATCCCTGAAGATGCCTGGTACACAGATGGGTCCAGCAAGGGCAACCCGAGCAAGTGGAGAGCAATAGCATACCATCCTTCCACCGAGACAATCTGGTTCGACGAGGGGGATGGGAGGAACTGCGAGCCGTGTGGATGGTTATAACCAAGGAACCTGGTGATGGTATCCTGAACATCTGCACTGATAGTTGGGCTGTGTACCGGGGGCTCACTCTTTGGATTGCACAGTGGGCCACCCAGGAATGGACTATCCACGCCCTACCGATCTGGGGCAAAGTCATGTGGTTGGTCATAAGGAATACGGTCCAACACAGGACTGTACGTGTCTACCATGTTTCTGGTCGTCAGCCCCTACAGTCACTGGGAAACGATGAAGCCAACACGCTGGCCTGAGTTCGATGGGTTGAGAATTCACCATCTGAGAACATCGCCCGTTGGTTACATCAGAAGCTATGCCATGCTGGACAAAAGACAATGTGGGCAGCTGCAAAAGCATGGGGACTGCCCATAAAACTACCAGTTATCGTCCAGGCATGCCAGGATTGTGACACTTGATCCAAGTCGAGATCGTTGCCTGTAACAACAGCTCATCTTGCTAGAGGACACAATCCTCTCCAGCGATGGCAGGTTGATTACATCGGGCTTCTTCCTCGCTCCGAGGGGGCAAGATTTGCCCTGACCTGCGTAGAGGGCAAACCCAGTGCCCTGAGAATATTGCAGACAACATGGGCTGCCCCGCTTAGTATCCAAGTTACGGGCACTGATAATGCCGTGCTGATAAAGATCCCCGATTGGTAACAAAATTAATATTTTGCCCCCTGCCCCTGAGAATTTAGATCCTGGTACCCATGAAATGAAATGGTCCTACCTGCTCCTTCCAGGGCCCATATGGTGTAGCCTACTTGCATCTTCTGGGAGATTATTGGAGGTGGGAGGCTCAGCAGTCCCTCCAGTAATAGGTGCATGGCCTACTGATGTTGTGGTCAACACTCCCATTTTCATTGCTAGAGGGACCCCCATCATGTCCCTGTGGCAGATCAGGACACCTCCTTTGGTGCCTGATATCGTTATGTAGCCACAGACATCCGGCCAGAAGGTGTGGTACAGGCGGCCAGGACGTGCCCCAGTACAAGCGGAAGTGTTGACCCACGATAGATATACGGCCTGTATCTTGCCCTGGAGAGCAGACCTTCCCCTCCTTGTACCTCCGAAACATCTGTATTACTCCCCGTGAGTCTGCGAGCCTTCAGGACTACCGGAAGGAACAAAATGCCATCAAGCATTCCAGTGTTGCTGTCAGATCACGTACAACAGCCGGTGATGGTCTGCATGGGACTGATGGAACATAGAACGGACCTGCATCTCAGGACCTCATGCCTCCAGTTAAATCATCGAGCACTGGCCCATAGAAGAGTATGGACATTAACTGATCATCGCTCGTCTTGAATTGTACCAACACGCATCGCAATAAAAATTGTATAAGCATCGCGATATACCGGATCTCTGTATTAGGGAAAGCTTACCCTTTTGTTAACCTGATCACTGGTTCACGCCGTGAAGGGGTAGAGTGTATGGGAACTGCTGAGTCAGGGCCTGAACCTCTGATTGACCACCTGAGGCGAGCCATGAGTCAGCCAGAGGAGCACAGGTGAAGGCAATTCACCTGTGCTGCTGGAAAGAGGGGAGCCAGGCTCCACTCCTCCTAGACCTGTTTAAGAGCTGGCTACCAGTGAGGAAGGATCTCTCCTGGTGATTGCCTCTGCTGGTGTTTTGTGAGTGAGCCCAGGATATGGGTAAGCCTTCCATTTATTCTTTTTTGTTATCATAGCCTATTTTGCTTAACTTTATTGTTTGTTTTGTGGTTTTAACACCCTAATATTCTTTGATTATACACCTCGGTTCTGGGGGAAGTTATGGAGCAAATCATCTTGGATGAGATTTCACAGCATGTGCATGGTGTCCTGGGGATCAGGCCCAGTCAGCATGGGTTTGTGAAAGGCAGGTCATGCTTGATCAACTTCATCTCCTTCTATGACTGGGTGACCAGTCTGATAGATGAGGGAAAGGCTGTTGATGTAGTCTATCTAGACTTTAGCAAAGCCTTTGACACGGTCCCTCACAGGCTGCTTCTGGGGAAACTGGCTGTCTGTGGTCTGAATGGGTATACACTTCTTTGGGTAAGGAATTGGCTACAGTGCCATGCCCAGCGGGTAGTGGTGAATGGAGTCAAGTCCAGCTGGTGACCCGTTTCAAGTGGTGTCCCCCAGGGGTCGGTACTGCGGCCCATCCTGTTTAATATCCTTATTGATGACCTAGATGAGGGGGTTGAGTGCACCCTTAGTAAGTTTGCAGATAGTGCCAAGCTGGGAGGTGGTGTCAATCTGCCTGAGGGTAGGGAGGCCCTTCAGAGGGATTTAGATAAGCTGGATTGCTGGGCTGAGGTGAATGGGATGAGGTTCAACAAGGCCAAGTGCCTGGTCCTGCACAACAACCCCATGCAGTGTTACAGGCTTGGGGATGAGTGGCGGGATGAGTGGCTGGATGAGTGTGAAGAAGAGAGGGACCTGGGGGTGTTGGTTGATCCTTGGCTGAGCATGAGCCTGACAGCGTGGCCAAGAGGGCCAACGGCATCCTGGCCTGCATTAGAAATGGTGTGGCCAGCAGGAGCAGGGAGGTGGTCATCCCCTTCTACTCAGCACTGATGAGGCCGCACCTTGAGTATTGTATTCAGTTTTGGGCCCCTCACTACAAGAAAGACGTTGAGGTCCTGGAGTGTGTCCAGAGAAGGGCAAGGAAACTGGTGAGGGGTCTGGAGCACAAACGTTATGAGGAGTGGCTGAGGGAGCTGGGATTGTTGAGTCTGGAGAAGAGGAGGCTCGGGGAAGACCTCATTGCACTCTACAACCTCCTGAAGGGACGCTGTGGTGAAGAGGGATTTGGCCTCTTCTCCCAGGCCACAAGCAGGAAACAGGGAAATGACCACAAGTTCTTTCAGAGGAGGTTTAGATTAGACATAAGGAAGAACTATTTCTCTCAGAGTGGTCAGGCACTGGAATGGCTGCCCAGGGAGGTGGTTAAGTCACCGTCCCTGGCAGTGTTCAGGAGGCGCTTGGATGACGTGCTGCATGATATGGTTTAGTAGCTTGTGGTAGCAATGGTGATGAGGAGATGGTTGGACTAGATGATCTTATAGGTTGTTTCCAGCCTTGTAATTCTAATTCTAATTTACAGAAAGAGTGGTGAAACATTGGAATAGGCTCCCCATGGGGGTGGTTGAGTCACCGTTCCTGGATTTGTTTAAGAGCAGTTTCGATGTGGTGCTCGGAGATATGATTTAGCAGAGGGTTGTCAGAGTTAGGGTACTATGGTTAGGCTGTGGTTGGACTTGATGACCCACGAGGTCCCTTCCAACCTGAGTAATTCTATGATTCTATGACAGGTAAAAGCATCCTATAGTGACTGGCCTAGGGGTTCCATGTATCCTTGGTATCCATTACCTAAGGAGGGGGTAATTTAAGGATCCTGAGGGATATCGATGTGCATTTGGATAGCTGCTGTAGACACAGAAGATGTTAAGCAGCTGTCTCTTCTGACAGGTCTGTCAGAAGATCAGTCTGTTGTGGTGTTGGTACAAGTTAAACAGCAACAGGTATATTGCTACAAAAACAGTACACAAACTTATTCAATCAGAAGAGGGAGTTGAGGGAGGGAAGATTTGGATGTCAGGCTGTAGTTATTTACTAGGAGAGAGGTGAGGTGCTAGAACAGGCTACCCAGAGAGGTTGTGGATGCCTTGTCCCTGGAGGTGTTCAAGGCTAGGTCGGACAGGGCCCTAGGCAGCCTGGTCTAGTATTAAATGGGGAGGTTGGTGGCCGTGCATGTGGCAGGGGGCTTGAAGATCCATGATCCTTGAGGTACCTTCCAACCCGGGCCATTATGTGATTCTGTGACAACAGCACTGCACCAACAGGGATTCCTTGCTTCCCATTCATAAGTTGATTTGTCATCTAGAGTGTTGGGGAGTAACCAGCAAAACTCACTAAACTTTTAACAGTCCCCTATGGCTGGTTGTACAATCAATGAATATACAGATGATATAGTATATTCAAGAGCTTGGCTTATGTAATTATTATACTAGAACAGAGAAGAACACTTACCCTACCCTGGGCTCACATAAAAAAAAACTACAGTGGAGTGGATGTCCAGAAAAGAACCTTCGCCCCTGGTAATCAGCTTTTAAATGGGTCTAGAAGAGGTGGAGTGAGGCTCCACCCCTTCCAGCAGCACAGGTGAATTGCCTTCACCTGTGCTCCTCTGGCTGAATCATTGCTCACCTCAGGTGATCAATCACAGGTTCAGGCCGTGACTCAGCAGTTCCCATACACTCCACCCCTTCACAGCGTGAACCAATGATTAGGTTGACTAAAGGGTAAGCTTTTCCTGCTACGGAGATCCAATATGCTGTGGTGTTGATACAATTTCATCACTATACATGTTGGTAAAATTCATGATGAGTGATGATTGGTGAACGTTTATATTCTTCTATGGGCAAGTGCTCGATGATTTAACTGGAGGCATGAGGTCTTGAGGTGCAAGTCCGTTCTATGTTCCATCAGTCCCATGCAGACCATCACCGGCTGTTGTACGTGATCTGACAGCAACACTGGAATGCTTGATGGCATTTTGTTCCTTCCGGTGGTCCTGAAGGCTCGCAGACTCACGGGGAGTAATACAGATGTTTCACAGGTACCAGGAGGGGAAGGTCTGCTCTCCAGGGCAAGATACAGGCTGTATTTCTATCGTGGGTCGACACTCCCGGTTGTACTGGGGCACATCCTGGCCGCCTGTACCACACCTTCTGGCCGGATGTCTGTGGCTACATAACGATATCAGGCACCAAAGGAGGTGTCCTGATCTGCCACAGGGACATGATGGGGGTCCCTTTAGCAATAAAGATTGGAGTGTTGACCACAATATCAGTAGGCCATGCACCTATTACTGGAGGAACTACTGAGCCTCCCACCTCCAATAATCTCCCCCGAGGTAGGCCACAGCACTTGGGTCCTACCTGCACCATCCAAGGCCATTTTATTTTATGGGTACCAGGATTTAAATTCTCAGGGGCAGGGAGCAGAAGATTATTTTCGTTACCAGTCTGGGATCTTACCTGATGATCAGTACCCGTAATTTGGATTCTAAGCAGGGTGGACCGTGTCATCTGCAACATTCTCAGCGCACTGGGTCTGCCATCTCGAGGTCTTTCATTCAGGTCCCGCAGGGTTTCATACAGTCTTTTTGTCCACCCCTGCCAGGGTCTGGGCGTCTGTCTTCAGGGCAGCCTTAAGAATACCGTTATCACAGAATTGTTGGGGTTGGAAGGGACCTCCAGAGATCATTGAGTCCAACCCCCCTCCCAAAGCAGGTTCCCTGCACCAGGTCACACTAGAAGGTGTCCAGGCAAGTCTTGAACATCTCCAGAGAAGGAGAATCCGCAATCTCCCTGAGCAGCCTGTTCCAGTGCTCCATCACCCTCACTGTGAAGAAGTTCTTGCGCACATTTGTGCGGAACTTCCTATGCTGCAGTTTCCGTCTGTTTCCCCTTGTCCTGTGTCACTCATCACTGAAAATAGTCCGGCCTCGCCATTCTGCCCCCCACACCTTAGGTAAATAAAGACCTGGATCAGGTCCCCTCTCAGTTGTCTTTTCTCAAGGCTGAACAGACCCAGTTCACGCAGCCTTTCTTCATAAGAGAGATAATCCAGGCCCTTCACCATCTTCGTGGCCCTCCTCTGGACTCTTTCCAAGAGATCCTTGTCTTTTTGGTACTGGGGAGCCCAGAACTGGACGCCGTACTGCAGATGAGGCCTTACCAGGGCAGAGTTGTCATGGTTCTATGTTTTTTTTTGTTTTTGTTTTTTGTTTTTGGGTTTCATTATTCCACATCAAAACATCATGTAGTGTACGGGCATTAAAGTGTCACTGCCCTGATTCCAAATAGCTATCCCTGTACATTACAGAAGTCACGGGATCTGGCCCTTCCGGGTGGGGGGGCGCTCTCTTGCTGCCTTGCAGTGGGTGCTGGAGGGTGCTTTCCTAGCCGTTCCAAGCTTTTCAGGTTTGAATCGGTCTCGGGAACTCTCTCTCTCATATTGTCTGATTTATTAATCTCAATTTGAATTGATTGTATAATATTTTGTTATCTTGTATTCCAATATTATAGTAAAATAAGTTTTTCTCCATAGATTATTGCCGCTGTTCTTTTCCTCCCTTACTTCATTCTTATTTTTGTGGGACTGGGGTGGGGGGGGGGAGGGCAGAGGCCTGTCGCCTCTGTCACGGACATAGATTGATCTGGTCAACTCCGTGACAGATTTTTGGCGCCCAACGTGGGGCAAGCTGCTTTTTACCTTTTAGAACGAGTCTCTTTTTCTCTCTGCTCTTAGAGAGCTTCGTTAGTAGTCCAGTAGTCCATTATCGGTAGTCCAGGTTTCTGTGCTGGAAAACGTGACCTTGAAAGATTAGGCATACTGCCAGTGTTTTGGGATATTTGTAAACTTTGAGCACTACTTTGTCTGTGTAGTGCCTTTTTTTTTTTTTTTTTTTTTTTTCCCACCTCTTCTTAGCTTCAATTCATTAACACCTTTTTAGCAAGCACCAGTGATGAACCCACTCATTATCGTGGGGGTGCTGGGTAAAGGATTTAAAGCAATGGTGTTACTCACAACCTATTGGCCAATAATCCAGCTCACACTTGTGTGTTGTGGAATTGCATTCATATATAACTACCTAAGGGCACTGATGTAGACACCTATGTTTTAGAATCATAGAATCATAGAATCACCAAGGTTGGAAAAGACTTAAAAGATCACCCAGTCCAACCGTTCACCTATTCCCAATAGCTCCCACTAAACCATGTCCCTCAACACAACATCCAGTCTTTCCTTGAACACCCCCAGGATCGGTGACTCCACCACCTCCCTGGGCAGTCCGCTCCAGTGCCTGACCACCCTTTCTGAAAAGTAATACTTCCTCATGTCCAGCCTGAATCTCCCCTACTCCCCTTTACCTACTTGCAATGTGATATGATTTGAATTTTGACATTTACATCCCAGAAGGAATGGCTAATTTCACAAACAGCTACATCTCAAATGGAATAGCTAATTTTACAAACAACACGATGTTCAGACCAGTCTCCGGGTTTTCTTCTCGGTATATCAAACGTTTTACGAATCCTGAATTAATATTCATGTTGATGTGCATGTCGTTAATTTTCGTGAATGTACTCCAACGCATTAGTAATAGGGAGTCTTCTCCAAAACTGGAGTATGATGACTGGCAGGGAATATGGAGAGGTTTAAGAAAGGTTTTAGAAGCATGGGGACCCGCAGTGTCATGGGATTTTACTCTTGAACACCTGTGGGATCCTGAGAAACTAAGCCAGTGTTTGAGTCAGGGACTATGCGGCTTACATAAATCTAAGGAGGTACAACTTATTTGGGGTTTGGCTTGTGCTTACCGTGCCCTATATAATACCATTCTGGAGAGAGAGAGTTTCTGAGCTGAGGTTCAAGCCAAAGGGGAAAATCCCCAAGTCAAATCTAATCGATCACAGGAGACACCAGTAACAATACCAGTTGCTCCTGTGGAGGGCAAGAAATGGAAACGAGTGTCTTCGCATCTTGAACGAAAAAGAGAAGAAGAGGAGGAGGAGGTGGAGGAAGATCCAGGCGAGGGGCCCTCCTCAGAACCACCACCATTGCGAAAGGCAAAAGGGAAAACTAAGAGACATGCAGAAGAGAGTGATGAAGAGGAAGTCTCTATTACTACTCGCCGGCCTCTAAAGATGACTGAAATCCAAGGTTCAAGAAAGGAGTTTACACGGCGCCAGTATGAAACTCTTGTTTCCTGGTTGGTTCGCTGTTGGGACAGTGGGGCCCATAGCTTGTCTCTGGATGGTAATGAAGCTCGCCAACTAGGTGCCATTGCCAGAGATCCAGCTATTGATAGAGGAATTAGTCGATGTTCGGATGAGGCTGCCTCCCTCTGGGAGCGAGTGTTAACAGCCGTGAAGGAAAAGTATCCCTTCAAAAATGGCTTGAAGATTGCGACGGAAAAAATGGGATACAGTTGAAAAGGGTATCCAGTATTTGAGGGAAATAGGCGCGGTGGAAATGTTTTATGACCCTGACTTTGTTCCTGATCACCCACACCAAAACCGTGACCCTGAAAAAGTGAGGACAACGCCTGAGATATGGCAGAAAATCGTGACAACAGCACTGGACAAATATGCCTCTACACTGATGTCAGCGTGTGACAGATTCAACGAACAACAGAGAACGCCCTTAGTTTATGAATTAATTGTTACGCTCCAAAACTACAAACAATTGCTGTCCCCAATTCATGCTGCCGTGGCTGCTATATCAAAAATGACGGAGCAAGCGTCTTAACTGTTTAACTGTGACAAAACTGTAGCAGTATCAGAAACGCTTGATGAAGATCAGGATAATCAGAAGAGTCTAATGAAGGAGATCAAGGAGATGAAGGAGATGATGAAATTTTTGCGAGCCCACCTAACTAAAGACGATGAACCTTCCTTCTCACGTGCACCATCAAAGATCTCAGCTGTTAGAAGCAAACGCTCTCCGGCTCAAGTAAGGGGTAATACACCGCAAATTGCGTTATGGTATTACCTACGTGACCATGGAGAAGACATGGGGAAGTGGCACGGTCAACCTACTCCTGTACTACGAGCCCGGGTGAAAGAATTACAAAGCAGATCAACCACCAGTGCAGTTGCTCCAGTTACCACAGGTAATGAATAGTGGGGCCCTGCCCTCAGTCAAGGGGGGGAAAGGGATAATAGAGTATATTGGACTGTGTGGATTCGATGGCCTGGCACATCAGAACCACTGAAATATAACGCACTGGTGGACACTGGTGCACAGTGCACTCTGATGCCCTTGAGTCACCAAGGGACGGAATCAATCCCTATTTCTGGAGTGACGGGGGGCTCTCAAGAACTGACTGTGTTGGAGGCTGAGATAAGCCTCACTGGTAAGGACTGGCAAAAACATCCTATTGTGACGGGCCCAGGGGCTCCATGTATACTAGGTATTGATTATCTCAGAAGGGGGCATTTCAAGGATCCTAAGGGGTATCGACGGGCCTTTGGAATAGCTGCTGTGGACACAGACAACATTAAGCAGCTGTCTGTTTTGCCTGGCCTGTCAGATGATCCGACTGCTGTGGGGCTGCTGCGAGTAAAAGAGCAACAGGTACCAATTGCTACAAAAATGGTGCACAGGCGTCAGTAGCTCAACAACAGGGATTCCTTGCTTCCCATTCATAAGTTAATTCGTCAACTAGAGAGCCAGGGAGTGATCAGCAAGACTCACTCGCCTTTTAACAGCCCCATATGGCCAGTGCATAAAGCCAGTGGAGAATGGAGGCTGACGGTGGACTACAGTGGCCTGAATGAAGTCACACCCCCACTGAGTGCTGCTGTGCCGGACATGTTAGAACTCCAGTATGAAATGGAGTCAAAAGTAGCCAAATGGTATGCCGCCATTGACATTGCTAATGCCTGCTTTTCCATTCCTTTGGCCAAAGATTGTAAGTCACAGTTTGCTTTCACCTGGAGGGGCATTCAGTCTACCTGGAACCGTTTGCCCCAGGGGTGGAAACACAGCCCGACCATTTCCCATGGGTTGATCCAAACTGTACTGGAACAGGGCAGTGCTCCTGAGCACCTGCAGTACATTGATGACATCATTGTGTGGGGCAATACAGCAGAAGAATTCTTTACAAAAGGAGAGCTAATAATCCAAATTCTTCTGTGTGCTGGTTTAGCTATTCAGTGAAGCAAAGTGAAAGGACCTGCCCAGGAGATTCAGTTCCTAGGTATAAAGTGGCAAGATGGCCGTCGTCACATCCCGTCAGATGTGATCGACAAAATCACTGCTATGTCTCCACCCACTAGCAAAAGAGAGACACAATCTTTTCTGGGCGCAGTGGGCTTTTGGAGAATGCATGTTCCAAACTACAGACTCATTGTAAGCCCCCTTTATTATGTGACGCGAATGAGAAATGAGTTTACGTGGTGCCCTGAGCAGCAGCAGGGTTTTGAACAGATTAAACAGGAGATAGCCCGTGCCGTGGCCCTAGGGCCAGTATGGATGGGACAGGGTATAATGAACATCCTCTACACTGCTGCTGGAGAGAACGGTCCCACTTGGAGTTTGTGGCAAAGAGCCTCAGGAGAGACCCGAGGCCGACCCCTGGGATTCTGGAGTCGGGCGTACAGAGGGTCGGAAGAGCACTACACTCCAACTGAGAAGGGGATCTTAGCTGCTTATGAGGGGGTTCGGGCTGCTTCCGAAGTAGTAGGTACTGAAACACAGCTCCTTCTGGCACCTTGACTGCCAGTGCTGAACTGGATGTTCAAAGGAAAGGTTCCCTCCACCCATCATGCTACTGATGCCACTTGGAGCAAGTGGATTGCACTGATTACACAACGAGCACGGATGGGGAACCTCAGTTGTCCAGGAATCCTAGAGGTCATCATGGACTGGCCTGAAGGTAAAAAGTTTGGAACACCACCGGGAGAAGAGGTAGCTCGTGCTAAAGAAGCCCCACCATACAATGAACTACCAGAGAATGAAAAGAAGTATGCCCTGTTCTCAGGTGGATCGTGTCGTATTGTGGGAAAGCATCGCAGATGGAAATCTGCTGTATGGAGCCCCACACGACAAGTCGCTGAGGCCACTGAAGGGAAAGGAGAATCAAGCCAATTTGCAGAGGTAAAGGCTGTCCAACTGGCCTTAGATGTCACTGAACGGGAGAGGTGGCCAATGCTCTATCTTTACACTGGCTCGTGGATGGTGGCAAATGCCTTATGGGGGTGGTTACAGCAGTGGGAGCAAAATAACTGGCAAAGAAGGGGTAAACCTATTTGGGCTGCTGAACTGTGGAAAGACATTGCTGCCCAAACAAAGAATATGGTTGTAAAGGTACGTCATGTAGATGCTCATGTGCCCAAGAGTCGGGCTACTGAACAACAGCAAAATAACCATCAGGTAGACCTAGCTGCCAAAATTGAGGTGGCCCAATTAGACCTGGACTGGCAGAACAAGGGTGAATTATTTCTAGCTCAGTGGGCCCATGAGACCTCAGGTCATCAAGGGAGAGATGCAACATACAAATGGGCTAGAGACCGAGGGGTGGACTTAACTATGGATGCCATTGCACAGGTTATTCATAACTGTGAAACATGTGCCATCATCAAACAAGCCAAGAGGATGAAACCTCTGTGGGAGGAAGGGCGATGGCAAAAGTACAAATATGGGGAGGCATGGCAGGTTGATTATATCACCTTGCCACGATCTCGCAATGGTAAGCATTATGTGCTTACTATGGTGGAGGCAACCACTGGGTAGCTTGAAACATATGCAGTACAGTACCCTATGCTACCACCCAAAACACCATATTAGGTCTCAAAGAACAAGTCCGATGGCAACATGGCACTCCAGAAATAACTGAATCAGATAATGGGACCCATTTCAAAAATTCTCTTGTAAATACTTGGGCCAAAGATCATGGCATTGAGTGGATTTATCACATCCCCTATCATGCACCAACTTCTGGTAACATTGAACGATACAATGGATTGTTAAAAACTATGCTAAAAGCACTGGGTGGCGGAACATTCAAGCACTGGGAGAAGCATTTGGCAGAAGTCACCTGGTTAGTCAATACCAGAGGATCTATCAATCGTGATGGTCCTAACCAATCCAGTTCCCTACATACCGTAGAGGGAGATAAAGTCCCCGTTGTACATGTAAAGAACGTGTTAGGAAAGGCAGTTTGGCTTCTTCCAGCTTCTGGAAAGGGCAAACCTCTCCGTGGTACAGTTTTTGCCCAGGATCCACTTGGTGGGTAATGCAGAAGAATGGGGATGTCCAATGTGTACCACAAGGGAACTTGATGCCGGGGGAGTGCAGTTACTAATTCTATGTATATGCATACAACCATGTGTGTGTAATGCATTTTAATCATTTTTTTGTTTGTTTGTATATATGTATATATATTTTAAGCATGATGTAACGATGTAGAATAAGGGGTGGAATGTCATGATTCTATGTGGGTTTTTTTTGTTTGTTTTTTGTTTTTGGGTTTCAGTATTCCACATCAAAACATCATGTGGTGTACGGGGCATTGAAGTGTCACTGCCCCAATCCCAGGTACCTATCCCTGTACATTACAGAAGTCACGGGATCTGGCCCTTCCGGGTGGGGCCCCCCCCCCGCTCTCTTGCTGCCTGGCAGTGGGTGCTGGAGGGTGCTTTCCTAGCCGTTTCAAGATTTTCAGGTTTGATTCGGTCCCGGGAACTCTCTCTCTCTTACCTTGTCTGATTTATTAATCTCAATTTCAATTAAATTGTATATATTGTGTTATTTTGTATTCCGATATTATAGTAAAATAAGCTTTCCTCCATAGATTGTTGCCGCTGCTTTTTTCCTCCCTTCCTTCCTTCCCATTTTTGTGGGACTAGGGCTGGGGGGGGAAGGCAGAGGCCTGCCGCCCCTGTCACGGATATAGATTCATCTGGTCAACTCCGTGACAATACCTCACCTAGTGCAGCTGCTAAGGCCGCTATACAGAGTCACAAAAAAGGGGCAGCAATGGGACTGGGGGAAAACCGAACAGGATGCTTTCCATCAAGCAAAACTGGCAGTTAAACAACCTCAGGCATTGTGTATATTTGATCCTACCCTCCCAGCCGAGTTGTATGTTCATGTTACTCAAGATGGCTTCGGTTGGGGCCTGTGGCAACGCCAGAGCTCTGTTCGGACCCCCATTGGTTTCTGGTCTCAGGTTTGGCACGGAGCAGAAGAAAGATACAGTATGATTGACAAACAGTTACTGGCTGCCTATTTGGCATTACAGGCAGTAGAGCCAATAACTCAAACAGCTGCAGTTATAGTCAAGACCACTCTGCCAATTCAGGGGTGGGTGAAAGATCTGACCCACCTTCCTAAGACAGTCTGTCTTCATCACCCTTGAAAGAAGAACTCCAGAAGATCCTAGGCCCAGTGACGTATCACAGTGGTGCACCAAAAGAAACATTGATCACACCACCAGAGAAGAGTCCCATTCAGGAGGATAAATATCCTATCCCTGAAGATGCCTGGTACACTGATGGGTCCAGCAAGGGCAATCTGAGCCAGTCGAGAGCTATAGCATACTAGCATACCATCTCCACTGAAAGAATCTGGTTTGAAGAGGGGGATGGTCAGAGTAACCAATGGGCAGAACTACAAGCCATGTGGATGGTTATAACCAAGGAACCTGGTGATGGTATCCTGAACATCTGCACAGATAGTTAGGCTGTGTACTGGGGGCTCACTCTTTGGATTGCACAGTGGGCCACCCAGGAATGGACTATCCACACCCTACCAATCTGGGGCAGAGATTTGTGGTTAGACATATGGAATGTGGTTAAACACAGGACTGTACGTGTCTACCATGTTTCTGGTCACCAACTCCTGCAGTCACCAGGAACTGATGAAGCTGACACGCTGGCCCAAGTTCAATGGATTGAGAATTCACCATCTGAGAACATCACTAGTTGGTTACATCAGAAGCTGCAGCATGCAGGCAAAAACACAATATGGGCAGCTGGTAATACATGCCTGTCACCCATACAACTATCTGACATTGCCCGGGCATGCTGAGACTGAGATTGTTGCCCAAAACAACAGCCCATCTTGCTAGAGGACACAATCCTCTCCAGTGATGGCAGGTCCATTACATTGGGCCCCTTCCTCGGTCTGAGGGGGCAAGATATGCCTTAACCTGCATTGATACTGCAAGTGGGCTAATGCAGGCCTATCCAGTGCCGAGAGCAAACCAGGCATATACCATCAAGGCACTTACCAAGCTGATGGCTGCCTATGGGACACCTCAAGTCATCGAGAGCAACCAAGGGACTCATTTTATAGGTACCACGATACAACGCTGGACAGAAGAAAACAACATGGAATGGCAATTCCACCTGCCATATAAATCAAAGGGGGCATGCCTTATTGAACACTATAACAGTATTCTTAAGGCTGCCCTGAAGACAGACTCTCAGTCCCTGCAGGGGTGGACAAAGAGATTCTATGAAACCGTGCGGGACCTGAATGAAAGACCTCGACACGGCAGACCCAGTGCCCTGAAAATGGTACAGACAACATGAGCCTCCCCACTTAGAATCCAAATTATGGGCACCGATAAATGGGTAAGAACCCAGACTGGCAACGAAAATATTCTTCTGTTCTCTGCCCCTGAGAATTTAGATCCAGGTACCCATACACTAAAATGGCCTTGGAAGGTGCAGGTAGGACCCAAGTGGTCTGGCCTACTTGCACCTTGGGGGAGATTATTGGAGGTGGGAGGCTCAGTAGTCCCTCCAGTAATAGGTACATGGCCTACTGATACTGTGGTCAGCACTCCAATCTCCATTGCTGAAGGGACCCCCATCATGTCCCTATGGCAGATCAGTATTCTGCCTTTTGTGCTTGATATAGTTATGCAGCTGCAGATATTTGGCTAAAGGCTATAGTACAGGCAGCCTGGGCATGCCCTAGTGCAGGCCTGTGTTGACCCAGGATGTGATTACAACCTGTATCTTGCCTTGGAGGGCAGGCCTTCCTCTCCTGTTACCCCTGAAACATTTGTACTACTCTCTGTGAGTCTTTGAATCTCTAGGATCACTGGTAGGAACAAAATGTCATTGAAGTGTTTCAGTGTAGATGTGAGATCAAGCATGACACCTGGTGAGCCTATGTGGGACTGATGAACCATAAGATGGACCTTCACCAAACAACTACGTGCCTCCAGTAATGCCACCAAGCACTGGCCCATGAAAGAGCATGAACCTCAACCATACACTGGTCAGCACTCATCTTAAATTGTGTCAACCTGCATCTCAACGGGCAATTGTATAAGTGTTGTGATGCGTCAGATCTTTATATTAGGGAAGGCTCACCCTTAAACCAACTCAATCACTGGTTGACACTGTGAAGGGGTGGAGTGTATGGTAACTGTTGAGTCAAGGCCTCAACCACTGATTGAGCACCTGGGGAAAGGACTGAGTCAGCAGGGTCTGTGGGTCCCTCTGCCCCATTAATCATGGAACCAGGCTGAACCAGCCCTTAAACCACTGACATTTTTGGTGGGGAATGTGGGCAGGCCATCTTGGCTGGGAAAAGATGTACTTTTAGAATGAATCTCTCCACTTTTGGAAAACATTAGAAATCTTATCAGTATTGCAGCACTTGTACTGAAAAAAAGGCTTTGAAGTCCAAGCAGACTTAGAATCATAGAACTGCAAGGTTGGAAATGACCTGCAAGATCATTTAGTCCAACCACCCTCCCACTACCATTGTTACCACAAGCCTCTAAACCATATCTTGTAGCTCCTCATCCAGATGCCTCTTGAAGGCAGCTGGGAACAACAACTCCACAACCTCCTTGGGCAGGTCATTCCAGTGCCTGACCACTCTCTGAGGGAAAAAAAGTGTTTTTTTTTATGTCTAACCTAAACCTCCTCTGGTACAACTTGTGGCCATTTCCTTGGGTCCTGTTTGTTGTCTGGGAGAAGAGGCCAAACCCCTCCTCATCACAACCTCCCTTCAGGAAGTTGTAGAGAGCAATAAGGTCTCCTCTGAGCCGCCTCTTCCCCAGACTAAACAATCCCAGCTCCCTCAGCCACTCCTCATAAGACTTGTGCTCCAGACCCCTCATCAGTTTCATTGCCCTTCTCTGGACACGCTCCAGGGCCTCAACGTCTTTCTTGTAGTGAGGGGCCCAAAACTGAATGCAGTACTCAAGGTGAGGCCTCACCAGTGCTGAGTAGAGGGGGACGATTACCTCCCTGCTCCTGCTGGCCACACTATTTCTAACGCATGCCAGGATGGCATTTGTCCTCTTGGCCACCTGGGCACACTGTCGGCTCACGTTCAGCCGAGCATCAACCAACACCCCCAGGTCCCTTTCCTCTTCACAGTCATCCAACCACTCATCCCCAAGCTTATAGCACTGCATGGGGTTGTTGTGCCCAAAGTGCAGGACCCGACACTTGGCCTTGTTGAACCCCATCCCATTCACCTCAGCCCAGTGATCCAGCTTATCTAGATCCCTCTGAAGGGCCTCTCTATCCTCAGGCAGATCCACACCACCTCCCAATTTGGTGTCATCTGCAAACTTACTGAGGGTACACTCAATCCCTTCATCTAGGTCATAAATAAAAATATTAAACAAGATGGGCCCCAGTACTGACCGCTGGGGGACACCGCTTGTAATGGGTTGCCAGCTGGACCATTAACCACTACCCGCTGGGCACAGCCCTCTAGTCAATTCTTTACCCAAAGAAGAGTATTCCTGTCCAGGCCACAGGCAGCCAGTTTCTCCAGAATACTGTGAGAGACCATGTCAAAGGCTTTGCTGAAGTCTAGGTACACATCAACAGCCTTTCCCTTATCTATCAGACTGGTCACCCAGTCATAGAAGGAGGTGAGGTTGGTCAAGCACGACCTGCCTTTCATGAACCAGTGCTGGCTGGGCCTGAACCCCTGGATGCCACGCACACGCCGTGTGATCTCACCCAAGATGATTTACTCAATAACTTTCCTTGGTACCGAGGTCAGGCTGACAGGCCTGTAGTTCCCCAGATCCTCCTCATGGCCCTTCTTGTAGATGGGAGTCACATCAGCAAGCCTCCAGTCCTCTGGGATCTCTCCAGATAACCAGAAATGCTGGTAGATGGCTGCGAGCAGCTCAGCAATCACCCCCACCAGCTCCCTCAGCACCCTAGGATGAAGCCCGTCTGGTCCCATGGACTTGTGACAGTCCAGACGGAGGAGGAGCTCTCTGACTGTCTCCACCTGAATCACCAGGGGTGTATTCTGCACAGCATCCCAGACTTCCAGATCAGGGCGTGAAGTGCCCTGAGGATAACTGATCTGCCTATTAAAGGCAGATGTAAAGAAGGCATTGAGGACCTCAGCCTTCTCCTTGTCCTCAGTGGTCACATTCCCTGCTGCATCAAGTAAAGAATAGAAATTCTCCCCAGTTCTTCTATTACCGTTGATATATTTATAAAAAGATTTCTTATTCTCTTTTACTGCAGTGGCCAATCTGAGTTCAAGTTTGCACTCCTAACTTCTTCCCTGCATACCTTAGCAACATCCTTGTAATCTCCCCAAGTAGCCTGTCCCTTCTTCCAGAGGACGTAGACTCTTTTTCTTCCAGAGTCTCAACAATAGTTGTCGGCTCATCCACACCGGTCTTCTTCCCCTATGACTCACCTTACAGCATTCAGGGACAGCCTGTTCTTGTGCCTTTAAGATTTCCATCTTGAGGAGCATCCAGGCTTCCTGGACCCCTTTACCCTGAAGGAGTAACTCCCAAGGGACCCATGCTACAAGCATCCTGAGTCTGCCCTCTTGAAGTTCAAGATAGCAGTTTTGCCAGTCACCCTTCTGACATCTCCAAGAATAGAGAATTCTACCATTTCATGGTCGCTCTGCCTAAAACATTCCCCAACCTTCAATATTCTGAGGTACTTTCTGGGTGCTGTGCCAACTTTTTTAATGTTTTTTTTTTTGGTTCTGTAAAGAGAAAAAAAATGTTTTTTCTTTCTCTTTTGAAACTGTTCTTCAAGAGATTGCATTCCATCATTTTTTCTCTTTTAATATTTAGAATGTACTGGGCCTTTATTAAGTTTATGACTATGCTCTAAGGAGCAATATGTATATATAATCAACTAAATACACAAACTGTAATACTTGGTGTCTGCACAGAATGTGGCATTAATTGGGCATTGAAAGTTATGTCCCAGAAGAAAGTGCTAATTTTACAGAACTTTTGATTTTTAAACAGGCTTCTAGTCTCTCCCCTGAATCTTTGTGCATCTTTGGAATGCTTATCCAAGGATCATGTTGAGAGTCTACCTGAGTGTATTCATTATCATTTCACTCAGTATCTATATTTATGATTTTTTGCGGAAGCCTTCCCCAAAGCCAGAGAATATTGAGTGGCAGGGAGTATGGAGGCACTTAGGAGAGACTTTAGAAAGATGGGTATCTCTGGTGTAATGGGGCTTTACTCCTTAACACCTGCAAGATCCTGAGAAACTAAGCAGATATTTGCGACAGGGATGTTGTGGCTCAGGCAGATCTGAGGAGACACAAATTATTTGAGGTCTGGATTATGATTATTGGCCCTTATTCAATATTATCCCAGAGAAGGAGAGAGTCTCTGAGCTGAAAGGAAGAGTTTCCAAGAGAGAATCCGAGCTGAGGGAGAATCTCCAGGTCCAGAGAGTCTTCCAGCATAGAAACAGAATCACCAGACTGAGAGAGTCTCCAAGCTGAGAAGGAAAGCCTCCAATCCAAGTGAGACACCTTCCAATCTGAACGAGGCACCCTCCAATCCAAACTGACAGTCTCCAAACCAAATGCGACACCCACCAATCCAAACTAAACAGCCTCCAAACCGAACAAGACAACCTCCAATCTCAACAAGACACCCTCCAAACAAAAAGAGACAGCCTCTGAGTCAAGCTGGAGAGAGAGAGCATTGAAACTGAGCAACCTGATCAATCACAGAAGGCACCAGAATTGATGTCAGTTGCCCCTGTGAAAAGACAGAAATTGAAACGAACATCACCTCGTTTGGAACGGAAGGAAGGGGAGAAGAGGAAGAGAAAGGAGAGGAAGAAGAAAAGAGGAAGAAGAGGAAGGAGATCCAGGGGAGGGGCCCTCAACAATACCGCTGACACTGACGCCAAGGAAGACAACAACCAGGACAAAAAGAGAAGATGACGAAGGTGAGGAAGACATTGTCACCATTACTACTCGACCTCTGAAAATGAATGAAATTCAAGGTCTGATAAAAGACTTTTCATGGCACCCAAATGAACTCATTGTCACCTGGTTACTTCAGTGTTGGGACAATGGGGCCAACAGTGTGTTGCTAGATAGAGAAGCTCACCAACTAGAAAGCATTGCTAAGGACTCAGCCATTGACAGAGGTATGAGTAGATGTCAGGATGAGGCCTTTACTCTCTGAAAGCAGATGCTGTTATCCGTAAAAGAAAAATGCCCCCTTCAAAGACGATCTGATGCCTGCGATAAAGAAATGGACTACTATGGAAAAAGGCATCCATTCTTTCAGAGGTAGCAATGTTACATGATCCCATGTTCATTCCTGACGATCCACACCAAGGGCATGATCCTGAGAGAGTCAGGTGTACACCAAATATGTGGAATAAATTCACAAGATCTGCACCAGAAAAATACACCGGTTCATAAGCAGAAATGTACGGCAGAGGGCAAAGAAGACCCCTTTTAAATGAGTTGATTACTAGACTTAATGACATTGAGCTACATTTAACCCCTCTACAAGCTTATGTTCCAGCTATTTCAAAAGTAACTGAAAGACTGGACAGAATAGAGAGTAAGTAAACAGGATTATACGATGGAGGAACTGCCTACTGTGCTTCAATGTGATGAAACCGATGAACCTGTGGTGGTATCAAAATACCTGATGAGGATCAGGATTATCAAAACAGTCTACTGTAGGGGCTGATCAAATTCCTTTCCTCCCTATCTGTATCGTCCAATATCTCAGCTACTAAAAGCAGACATCCTCCTGCTCAAGCAAGTGACAACAGGAAGTCTATGTCACATATTGCCTTGCGGAATTACCTGAGCATGAGGAAGATATGAAGCAGTGGCATAAAAAAAAACACTTCGCCACTTTGAGCAAGGGTAAAAGAATTACAAGAGAAATCAATCACCAAGGTGAACTCCTTTAAGAAGGTGACTGCTCCAGTTGCTGTGAGACACAGCAAAAGCCATAAGGACCCTGATAATGACTCATGGGAGAAGAACGAAAGAGATAACAATTAGAGAGGCCCTGACCCCAGCCAGAGGGGAGAAATGGATAAATGTTTTAGACTGCGTGGATTTGAAGGCCTTGCACATCAGACCCAAAGAAATACGAGGCACAGGTAGATACCGGCACGCAGTGCACTCTAATGTCCTCAAGTCATAAAGGGACATAATCAATTTTTATTTCTGGGGTGACTGGGGATTCTCAAGAATTGAGAGGCCGAAATAAGCCTCACTGGTAAAGACTGGCAAAAACATCCTGTTGTGGCAGGCCCAGGGGCTCCATGTAAACTTGGTATCTATTACCTCAAAAGGGGATATTTTAAGGATCCTAAGGGGTATCAACGTGCCTTCAGAATAGCTGCTTTAGACACAGAAGATGTTAAGCAGCTGTCTGTTCTGCCTGGTCTGTCAGAAGATCTGTCTGTTCTGGGGTTGCTACAAGTAAAATACCAACAGGTACCGATTGCTACAAAAACGGTGAACAGATGGCAGTACTGCACTAACAGAGATTCCTTGCTCCCCATTCATAAGTTGATTTGTCAACTAGAAAGTCATGGAGTAATAAGCAAAACTTACTCACCTTTTAACAGCCCCATATAGCCAGAGCATAAAACCAGGGGAGAGTGGAGGCTGACGGTAGACTACTGAATTAAGGAAAGTAAGTTAGGTTACAAGTTATGTGCCTTCATGGAGTATTGAATCGGTAGCTTCAGATTTGACCTTGCTAAGCCAGGTTCTCACTGCCCATAACAGATGCTTTTCTACAGACTTAGACAATTAGTGCAGACAGCGGGTCTCCTGTTTTTCCAAATAACATTGTTAGCTCCCCTATCTCTGGAATGCGAGACAGTAGACTAAGATGGCAAACCACAAATTAATGAAGAAGCAGCGGATTGGTGAATGGAGTTGTGGCTGATGAGACGACCACTTAGAGCCAGCCAAGTGCCCTCCAATCTAACCCAGGTCCAAGAAAATAACATGACGACCTTCATCAGAAAGACCATTGAGAGATACGCATGTGTAAAACAGCTGAGACTTGGGGTGAGGCCACCGAAGGAAAAGGAGAATCAAGCCAATTTGCAGAGGTAAAGGCTGTCCAACTGGCCTTAGATGTTGCTGAATGGGAGAGGTGACCAATGCTTTATCTTTACACTTACTCATGGATGGTAGCAAATGCTCTATAGGGGTGGTTAACAGCAGTGGGAACAAAACAACTGGCAACGGAAGGGTAAACCTATTTGAGCTGCTGAACTGTGGAAAGACATTGCTGCCCAAATAAAGGATACGGTTGTAAAGGTGTGCCATGTAGATACTCAAGTGCCCAAGAGTCAGGCTACTGAAGAAATAATTTTTTTTTTTTTTTTTTTTTTTTTTTAAACAAAATAACCATCAGGTAGATTGAGCTGCCAAAATTGAGGTGGCTCAAATAGACTTGGACTGGCAACACAAAGGTGAATTATTTCTAGCTCGGTGGGCTCATGACACCTCGGGCAAGAGGAAGAGATGTGACATATAAGTGGGCTAGGGACCGAGGGGCAGACTTAACTATGGATGCTATTGCACAGGTTATTCATGACTGTGAAACATGCACCACAAATGAAACCTCTTCGGGGGGAAGGGCGAGGGCAAAGGTATAAATATGGAGAAGCACAGCCAGTTCATTTTATCACCTTGCCACAAACCCACAATGGTGTTATTTGCTTACTATGGTGGAGGCAACCACTGGGTAGCTTGAAACATATGCAGTACAGTACCCTATGCTACCACCCAAAACACCATATTAGGTCTCAAAGAACAAGTCCGATGGCAACATGGCACTCCAGAAATAACTGAATCAGATAATGGGACCCATTTCAAAAATTCTCTTGTAAATACTTGGGCCAAAGATCATGGCATTGAGTGGATTTATCACATCCCCTATCATGCACCAACTTCTGGTAAAATTGAACAATACAATGGGTTGTTAAAAACGATGCTGAAAGCAATGAGTGGTGGAACATTTAAGCACTGGGAAAAGCATTTGGCAGAAGCCACCTGGTTGGTCAATACCAAAGGATCTATCACTTGTGATGGTCCTACTGTGAGAATCCTTCTTTGCTTTTTTTGGCTCAAAGCTTGCTTCCTGAGGTAGTTTGTTGAGGAGGCAAGTGATGGGTGTTGTGTGGCAATCAGCATTGCTGTGTGGACAATTTTACATCTTTGGAGCTGTTTGCCTTCGGAAGATAGTGCTCAGGACTGTTTACTGGCGGAAGACCTAGCCTGTGACCAAATAACTCCTGTTTGCTATGGGAGGCTGGGGGATGATACCATTGTATCCTGCGAAGGCAAGATACAAGTTGGTGCCTCCCTGCTTCCTCTATCTGCTGGCAAGGCCAGGAAGATAAGAACAAAGGAGTTTTCTGCTGAGATCCCAGAGCCAGAAGCTGCCACTCAAAGGAGAGCTGACTCAACCACTTTGGATTTGAGCTGTCACTGCAAAGACCGCTGATTCAACCACTTTGAAACCATTGAAAAGGGGCCATCATCGCCATGGTCGTCATCATCGTTGTCAACAGGACAACTTTGCCTGACAACCCACCGCTACTGAAGATCAAAGACTGAACTACGAACCTCGCTGGATCCATGGTGGTGACTATGCCCCTCTTGCTTCCTATAAAGACTCCTTGCTTCTTCTTTTCTATCGCCCTCCTTCCCCATTACCCTAATTCATAATAGTGTCCATCCTCCCCTTCCCCATTTCCCCGATTAAGATTTGTAATAAACTGGTTGGACCAACATTTGAACCGTTGCTTCTTAATCTCACGCCGGGTATATAGATAATAAAAGAACCTCCTCTCCCTCCTAGTAATTGGAGCGAGACACCTACCCAATCCAGTTCCCTACATATTGTCAAGGGAGATAAGGTCCCTGTAGTACATGTCAAGAACATGTTGGGAAAAGCGCTTTGGATCTTTCCAGCTTCTGGAAAGGGCAAAACTCTCAGTGGAACAGTTTTTGCTCAGGGACCTAGGTCCACTTGATAGGTGATGCAAAATGTTGGGGATGTTCAATGTGTACCACAAGGGAATCAGATGTTGAGAGAGTGCAGTCAGTAATTCGATGTATATATACACATGTGTGTGTTTAATGCATGTTAATTATTGTTTGTATATATATACTTTGCACTACTGAATGTAGTGATGTGGAATGTCATGGCTTTATGATTTTTGTTACCAGTATTCTACATCATAACATCACGTAGAGCACTGGGAGTTTAAGTGTTAATGCTCCAGCTCCATGTATTGCCAATAGTTCTGAGTATTCCTGTCTCAGAAGAGAACTACATATCGCAGAGGACTTTTCACTGTTGTTTCCATTCAAAGGGAAAGATAAAACTGTTTCCAAGTAATGAGACATCCCTTCCCCCCCCCCCCCCTCAGCTCATCTGCAGTATGTGCTCCCTAGCCCTCTCGTCTTAAGCATTAGAGTAAAGCCTTTGTTTTTTGAACACTCTCACTCATTTTGTTTGTTATCCTCAATTTTAATTATGTTGTATTTTATTTTGTTATCTTGCATTCCAATATCTTACTTAGTATATTAGTTTTGCTCTTCAAATTGTTGCCACTGTTTTTGTTTTTAGGCCCATCTCCCTGTCCTTCCCCATTTTCCCTTTTTCCAGGGTGTGGGTCCATGTGTTCCCCCTCTGCATTAGTCACAAAACCAGGTGAAACCAGCCTGTAAACTAATGACATGAGGATAACTTCCTGAGTCAAGTAATAGACAGTTCCAACATAGGGGGGATGCATTACTGAACCTGTTACACACTAATGCAAGTGAACTGATTGGTGATATAGGCATTAGAGGCTTTCCGGGATGTATTGACAGTGCTATGGTGGAGTTCACACTCGTGAGGGATATCAGACAGACAAAGAGTTAAATCAGGATGCTAAGTTTTAGGAAAGCTAACTTCCATCTTCTCAGGGAGTTAGCCAACAAAAAACCCTGGGAAACTGTCCTCAAGGGCAAAAGAGCAGAGCAGAGCTTGCAGATCTTTAAGAAAGCTTTCCTTAGGGCCCAAGAGCTCTCCAATCCCCAGATGTAGGAAGTCAGGAAAGGAAAGCAAGAGATCAGCGTAGCTGAATTGGGACCTTCTGGTCAAACTGGAGAACAAGAAGAAAATGCACAGGCAGTGGAAGCAGGGACAGGTAACCTGGGAGGAGTATAGGGATGCTGCTAGACTGTGTAGGGATAGGGTCAGGAAGGCCAAGGCCTAACTGCAACTCAACCTGGCAAAGGGTGCAAAGAAGAACAAGAAAGGCTTTTACCGGTACACCAACCATAAATGGAAAGTCCAGGAAAATGTACCCCCCCCTCCCCAGAGAGCAATACAGACAGGCTAGTAACAGACAAGAAAGGCTAAGATACTCAACATCTTAGTCTCAGTCTTCACTGGTGACTGCTCTTTATACAGCCCTCAAGTGGATGGTTCAGAAGGCAGGGACAAGGGCAGCAGTATCCCTCCTGCTGTAAGCAAAGATCAAATTTGCAACCACCTGAAGAACCTGAACATCCATAAGCCTATGGGTCCCAATGAGATGCATCCTAGAGTCCTGAAGGAATTAACTAACATAGTCACCAAACCACTCTCAGTGATATTTGAAGTCACAGCAGTCAGGTGAAGTCACAGAATCACAGAATTGTAGGGACTAGAAGGGACCTCCAAAGATCATCGAGTCCAACCTCCCTGCAAAGCAGGCCCCCTACAGCAGGCTACACAGGTAGGCATCCAGGCAGGTCTTGAATATCTCCAGAGAAAGAGAATCCACAACCCCACTGGGTAGCCTGTTCCAGTACTCCATCACCCTTACCGTGAAGAAGTTCCTTCACATATTGGTGCAGAACTTCCTATGCTCAAGTTTATGGCTGTTTCCTCTTGTCCTGTCCACATCCATTTTTAAAGGTAGAAAGGACGACCCAGGGAACTACAGACTTGTAAACCTCATCTCTGTACTAGGGAAGGTCACAGAAAAGATCCTCCTGGAAACTATGCTAAGGCACACATAAGACAGGGAGGTGATACTGAACAAACATGGCTTCACTAAGGGCAGGCCCTGCCTGACCAAACTAGTGGCATTCTGTGATGGCATAACTGCATCAGTGCACAAGGGAAGAGCTGCTGATATCCTTCTATCTGGATTTCAGTAAGGCCTTTGACACAGTCCCCCACAACATCCTTCTCTCCAAATTGGAAATATATTGATTTGACAGGTGCACTGTTCAATAAACATAGAACTGTTTGCAAGATTGTACCCAGAGAGTGATGGTCAAAGGCTCAACGTCCAGATGGAGATCAGAGACAAGTGGTATCCCTTGGGGGGCCGTACTGGTACCAGTGCTCTTTAAAATTTTCATCAATGACAACCAGTGGAATCAAATGCACCCTCAGCAAGTTCATGGATGACACCAAGCTGTGTGGTGCAATAAACATGCCTGAAGGATGGGATGCCATCCAGAGATACCTAGACAGGCTTGAGCAGTGGGCCTGGAAGAACTTCATAAGGTTCAAGAAATACAAATGTAAGATCTTGCACCTGGATCACAGCAATCCCCACTACCAGTACAAGCTAGGAGACGTAAGGATTGAGCACAGTCCTGTCAAAAACGACTTGAGGGTACTGATGGATGGCAAACTAGGCGAGAACCAGCAATGTGACCTCACAGCCCAGAAAGCCAACTGTATCCTGGGCTGCATCAGAAGCATGGTAAGCAGGTTGAGGGAGGTGATCCTGCTCTTCTACTCTGCACTGGTGAGACCTCACCTAGAGTACCAGGTCTAGATGTGGAGTCCACAGTACATGAGACACGGACCTGTTGGAGCACATCCAGAGGAGGACCACAAAAATAATACAAGTGATAGAACACCTTCCCTATGAGGACAGGCTGAGAGTGCTGGAGCTGTTCAGTCTGGAAAAGGCTTCAAGGAGACCTGATAGGAGCCTTCCAGTACTTAAAGGTGGGCTATAAGAAGGAAGGGGCTAGACTAGCAGGGTCTGTTGTGATAAGACAAGGGTAGTTATTTCAAACTAAAAGAGGGGAGATTTATCTTGGATATAAGGAAAAACAAGTTTTTCTGGGTTTTTTTTTTTTTTTTTTTTTTTTTAAAGGGATGTGATGGATGCTGTATAATCAATAGATATCAAGATGTTATAATCACAATATAATCAAGAGAGTTAGGCAAAGTAGATAACGATAACAAAAGAGAATAAGTGGAAGAGCTTACCCTTCGGCTGAGCTCACCACAAAACACCAAGAGAGATGATCTCCAGAAGAGATCCTTCCCCTCTGGTAGCCAGCTCTTAAATAGGTCTAGGAGGGGTGGAGCCTGGCTCCCCTCTTTCTGGCAGCACAGGTGAATTGCCTTCACCTGTGCTCCTCTGGCTGACTCATGGCTCGCCTCAGGTGATTAATCAGAGGTTCAGGCTGTGACTCAGCTGTTCCCATACAGATGCCCTGTCCCTGCAGTCATACAAGGGCAGGCTGGACCAGGCTCTGAGCAAACTGATCTAGCTGTAGATGTCCTTGTTCCCTGCAGGGGAGTTGGAATAGGTGACCTTTAAGGGTCCCTTCCAATTCAAACCATTCTATGAGTATAAGCTGGGAGAACTCACTGAAAGGATCCCTGCAGAGACAGACTTGGGAGTTCTGGTGGATTAAAGTCTTGACACAAGACAAGTCTTGACACAGTGTGCACTTGCAGCCTGCAAGGCGAACTGCATCCCAGACTGTATTAAGAGAGATGGCCAGCAGGGTGAGGGAGGTGATTGCCCCCCCTCTACTCTGCTCTCCTCTCGTGAAACTATCTGGAGTACTGCATGCAGGTCTGGGGCACTCAGCACAAGAAATATATGGAGCTATTGGAGTAGGTACAGAAGAGGGCCATGAAACTTGATGAGAGGGCTAGAGCACCCCTCCCACAAAACAAGGCTGAGACACTGGAACAGGTTGCCCAGAGAAGCTGCATATATCCCATCCCCAAAGGTGCTCAAGGTCACATTAGATGGGCCCCTGGGCAACAAGATCTAGTGGGCAGCAACCCTGTCCACAGCATGAGGGGGGTTGGAATTATAACATCTTTAAGGTTTCTTACAACCCAAGCCTTTCAGTAATTCTACTAACTCATCTATCCATAACTCTCTGAATCTTCCTGTAAACCTCTCCTAAGAGCAAAGGCTCTTCCACCTACTTGTATAAATGGATAATAATAAATAAATAATAAATAAATGGACAATAATAAATAATATAATAATAATAATTATATTATAATTATTAATATTGTATATAGCATATATAATATATTAAATATATAATAAATTAATAATAATAACAAATGGATAATAATAAATAATAAATACATGCACTGTTCCAGTGCATCATCACCCTCTGTGCGAAGAGCTTCTTCCTAATATCTAACCTAATAATAAACGGAGGCTACTTGGACGTGAGGCTTTTTGTATACAGTTTACATCATGTTATACCATATTCACCACTGCTTAAGGTTAGAAAAAAGTTACCCCCAAAACCCTCAAAGCAAAGTTAACAACACAGTTATCAGTAACTTTTCTGGGAGAAAGCATTTTTAGGGAAACATTCTCACAGCAACTCAAGGCTTGTATTTTATTCCAACAGGATAAAATAATTTAATGCTCATTTAAATAAAACAGGCCTTGTCAGCTTTAGATTTACTGGCTCTTAATTGAGCTTAAAACTTGTATACCTACTTTTATCTTTCCCTTACACACACTTCGCATAGTTTCACAATTATACTTAAAGATCTTTTATTGCTTTTCATTGCTGGCTGTCATGAAAAAGCCTCACATAAATGCCATTGGGAACCAATCCTATTGCAAGTAAAAAAACTTCATAAAAAGCATTCCCAATTGCATAAATTTGTTTTCCTTATCATCAAAATAATAGAGAACTAGAATTGATCTTAAAGCTACAGATTCATTTTTTAAGTTAAAAAATAAAAATAAAAAAGAGCTATACTAAGTATAAAAGAAATGGGTGCAAGGAGACAAAAGCTAAACACAAACCCTACTGATTCATGTCCAACAAAACTCAGAAACTGCACATGCTAGTTTGTGCACATTAAGCTCCCATCCTAGAGATGACATCATCAATCTAGTCTGATATTTCAACTGCAAAATCTCAAGCTAGACATGAATACTCATGTCACTGTAATCAGTTCTTTTCTCAGTACAAATACTGAAGTATTTTTAGCAAGTGCCACGGCAGCTCTTAATACAGTTAGATGATTTATCATTTAGATGCAGACCAGTGCAAAGCTAGATTTTTTTTTTTTAATTACTAACATTTAATAGAATCATAGAATGGCCCAGGCTGAAAAGGACCACAACGATCATCTAGTTTCAACCCTCCTGCTACATGCAGGGTCGCCAACCACTAGACCAGGCTGCCCAGAGCCACATCCAGCCTGACCTTGAATGCTTCCAGGGATGGGGCATCCACAACCTCCTTGGGCAAACTGTTCCAGTGCATCACTACCCTCTGTGCGAAGAGCTTCTTCCTAATATCTAACCTAAACCTCCCCTGACTCAGTTTAAGACCATTCCCCCTTGTCCTATCACTAACCACCCTCATAAACAGCTGTTCCCCCTCCTGTTGATATGCTTCCTTCAAGCATTGCAAGGCTGCAATGAGGTCTCCCCAGAGCCTTCTCTTCTCCAAGCTAAACAAGCCCAGTTCCCTCAACCTTTCCTCACAGCAGAGCTGCTCCAGCCCACTGATCATCTCAGTGGCCCTCCTCTGGAACCGCTCCAAGAGCTCCACATCCTTCCTGCACTGGGGGCCCTAGGCCTTGACACAGTTCTCCAGATGGGGCCTCACAAAAGCCAAGTAGAGGGGGACAATCACCTCCCTCTCCCTGCTGGCCACCCCTTTTTTAATGCAGCCCAGGATATAGTTGGCCTTCCAGGCTGCAAGAGCACACTGCTGGCTCATGTCCAGCCTCTTGTCCACCAGCACCACCAAGCCCTTCTCCACAGGGCTGTTCTCAATATCTACCCCCAGTTTGTATAAAGACCTGGGATTGCCCCAACCCAAGTGTAGCACCCTGCACTTGGCCTTATTGAACCTCATTAGGCTTTCATGGGCCCACTTCTCCAGCCTGTCCAGGTCCCTCCAGATGGCTTCCCTTCCTTCCAATGTATCAACTGCACCACTCAGCTTGGTGCCATCCACAAACTTGCTGAGGGTGCACTCGATGCCATCGTCTATGTCATAGATAAAGATGCTGAAGAGCACTGGTCTCAAGACTGACCCCTGAGGGACACTGCTTGTGACCGGCCTCCATCCTGACACAACCATTGATCGCCACCCTTTGGCTGTGTCCAGAAAACCAATTCCTAATCCATCAAACAGTCCATCCTTGAAATTCACACCTCTCCAACTTAGAGAGAAAGATGTGATGAGCAACCATGTCAAAGGCCTTGCAGAAGTCCAGGTAGATGACATCCACCGCCCTTCCCCTGTCCACCAAAGCTGTCACTCCATCATAGAAGGCCACCAGATTGGTGAGGCGCGATCTGCCCTTGGTGAAGCCATGCTAGCTGTTTCAAATCACCTCTGTCTCATATGTGCCTTAACATAGCTTCTAGGAGGATCTGTTCCACAATCTTCCCAGGCACAGAGGTGAGGCTCACTGTCCTATAGTTCCCCGGGTCTTGCTTTCTCCCTTTCTTAAAAATGGGCATAATGTTTCCCTTTTTCCAGTCAAAGGGGACTTCAGCAGACAGCCATGATTTTTCAAATATGATGGAGAGCACCTCAGCTCTTTTGATATATTAGGAACACTTGTGCTCTGTGTTCTTTCTAGGCAGACAGAATACTTCCTAATTTGAAATCTTTACAGTCTAACATCCACAAATTCAGCAGGTTTACCACACATTCATGGAAAATCTGGGCTCAAAGACCACCCAGTCTATCCCATCTTCCTCAAATGAAGACCTCCTATCCTGACAGATAGTTGTCTTGGCACATCTAATACTTCCCTGCAACTGTTCAGGTAAGTTGGAAGAAAAACCTGCATAGGCACATCTTTGAAGTCAATAGGTAGAAGCACACATCATTGTGAAAATCTACTGACTTAATCAAGATGTAATGGCAAGGTCCACCTGAAAAAAATAATGGGATTATAAGAATATGACCTAGAGCACATAGAAAAATAAAGAACGTTATTGTAGCAGATATATACACACAGAGATGTACTGTTACACATTAAAAAATGAGCATTAAGCAGGAAAGCTACTCTTCAGTGTATTCATCATCATCCCGCACATTTATTTTAGATGCAATGCACTGTCAAAAATTATATTACTTAGCAGCTTTCTCCCTCCCACTCTTTTTTTGTCCTCATGAACAGGTACAGCTTTAAGATACTTCCATCCAAATCATTTGTCTCCATCAGCTCACTTGCAACAACAGCAAAAAATAAAGCAAGTCACTTCAATATTATATTATGCTTCACCGCATTAAATTATTTCCCCTGATAAGGATGGATTTCTTCAATGTACTTTTTTGTTTTATATATTGAGTAACTCTTCCAAACAATAATCAATGTAAAATTGACTACCTCATTAGTAGTAATATACCTAGTTATTCACAGTACCATGACAAACAAGTCATAAATTCAGTAAAATTATAATTACATAAAAATGCAATTTTGTTCATTTTGACTCACGATTCAAGGCCCATTTTTGTTACATTGTATCTCCCCAAATTTTAAGACATTTTTCACATACATTAGTCTAAAGAGTCTTTCTAAAAAGGGCTGCTAAACATCCTAAAGCCCCGTAAGTACAATATAGCTACATCTGACATAAAAGTAGACATCTCCCACATAAAAGCCACAGGTAAGTTACAAGAGAAGTATAACAACCATAGGTCTATTCAGGCCAAGTCAACAATGAACGCTGTCTAGAGGCCTTGACCCTTATCACTGTCTTTCCCCCACGCTGCCTTCCTTGAGTTGCTACGTATTTAAAAACCCCCCCCAAGAGCTCCATATCCAAAGGGTATCCCAAAACCTCTGCCAGGCTCCCTCTCCTCCAACACCCAAGCACCTTTCCCACCTCTTCCAAAAATCTGTTGGGGCACACACCCCTGCCTCTACCACCATCACAACCTCCCCAGCAACATCCCTGCCCCAAATCCCCCCCAACTCACCCAGCAGCCTCCTTGCCCCCATGCCACTTGCACCTTCCAGCCTCCTGCACCACCAATCCCCTCCCACGAGTTTTCTTTCCTCCTCAATATCCTCCATAAGACTCCGAATAATCAGCGTCCCCTCAAGCCCCCTCTCCTCGGGGCCACTAACACCACCGGGACTCCCTCAGTCCCAAAGGCTAAACCCGCCCCAGCCTCACCGCACCTCACGATCCTTAAGGCCCAGAAGCAGCACCTCCTCCATGAGAGTGAATCGTGTTTGCTTGGAATCTCCCTTCTCGTCGTCGCCCAGCTCGTCCCGGCGGCCTTCGTTCACTGGGCCACCCTTAGCTCCTCGCTCCTCGTCGTCAGCGCTGCGGGAAGCCTCGATCCGGCGCTGCACCAGACCGGAACAGCGCTGGGTGAGAGAAGTCATGGCCGGAGGCGGCAGAAGAGCAAAGACCCGCCAGAAAGAGACTTGATGACAGCTCAGGAGTCCGGAAAAGGCACGACAACCACTCTCACCTCGGCCCTATGCACACCGCAGCTACGACCAGCCAGGGGACCTCATGAGGAACAGGCCTCGACCGCGGCAAGAGAGGCGGAGACGATGGAAACCAGCGTTCCACGCTACGGCAGCCGAGCTAGTACAGGCTGCTTCCCTTTTCAATATGGCGGCACGAGATGATGTCAGCAAAGGATATGGCAACGGCAGACAGGAAAAAGAGCACCGGAAAGGGCCACAGGTGGGAGGAGACTGCACAGGGATAGGCGTGGAATAGCACTCACTACGCCTTGAGGGAGGGTTGCTGTTGTAAGCTATTACCGGAAGAGAACGATAAACAACACTTGGGCGACACGGGAAAGGGAGTGGGATAGTTATCTAATACTAACCTTACTAATACTTCACTTTATGCTCTTAAGGCAGACTTAGGTCAAAAGAAAATAGGGTATGGTAACGCCTGCTGTTTTTACTAGAAGAGAAGTTAGGAGTTTCAAAAAGAATTCCTTAACTGAAGATCCTGTAAGTGTAGCAGAACATTTAGATCAATTTCTAGGGCCGAATTTCTACTCATGGATGAAAATGATGTTTATCATTGATATGTTGATTATTGGAGAAGGAGGTTGGCAGCTACGCAAGTGTGGGAAATGAATACAGAGAGAAGGTTGGGCTCTGGAGGGAGGCAGAGAGGAAGGATCCTGAGGATAAATTGTACTGATTATTGTCACTGTTTTTGTGATTGTTAAATGTTTATGTCCTGAAAGTGTTATGTTATGTCATGTACGAGGCTGTTATGGAACAAGGGGTGTCTAAAGTGATACGAGAAGACCCCCTGGGTTTTATTTTGGCTCACTGGAGAAACATTGTTGGTGAACCAGGGGAAATATTGAATAAGAAACCAGGAACGTAAATGGAGTAACAGGACTAGTTTTATAATTGAGAACCCTAATCATGAGACCAAGTGCTGGGTGTTTGTGGAAGTTGAGGAATTGTGTTCTTTCATTTGTGGATTTTGAAGGCACTGGGAGAAACTGTCTTAATGGTATGTGGAAATTATGCGGAAATGCAATTTTTAATGGTATGTGGAATTGCAGTTGAGGGTACAAATAGTGGAATTGTGGAAAAACAAACAAAAAAATGGCAAAAAGGTTAAGGAAAACAGTGAGTTTGGGATATTAGAGTTGGGCCGGCGCGAGAACACATCCCCTGCACACACCCCCACTGCAGCTTGTAAGAACAACTTGGAGTAGGAGAAAGAACTGGGGGCTGGAGCCTCCCGCTGTAACTGTGAAGGGTGTGTTACTTGTGAATGGGAATGGGACGGGACATTCGAAGTGAGAATAGCTGGCATCTGTAGAGAGCTGGGGAAACCAGATATCCCAGTGTGAGCACTGGAAGCCTGGGGAGAGGAGGGGGTGAAACTGAAATATAATGTTAGTAATGTCTGTGATGATGAAAGTTTGGAAAGTGAAAAGGGTTTGGAAAAAACAAGCTGAGGAAGGCAAAGTTGAGCAAGGTGTAACTTCCTTACCTAGAAGAAGAGGTAAGGGGAGCCTGGAAGGACTCAGGGAGAGTTCCACCCCCACAGGACCAAAAGCAGCTGGGGAAGCAGGGTAAAGAGGTTTATTTTCTGATACGGGTGCCTCTTAACTGTGTGCTACATCAAGAATTATTACCCGTAGATGATTTCTGTAATAGTTGTAGGAGCCACTGGCAAGAGAAGTTTACTTTTTTCGGACCAATTAAATACAGGCTAGGAGAACAAGTAGGAATATATAAATTCTTGTACATGCCAGGTTCTCCAAAATGATTATTTGGGCATGACATGTTAGAATAGTTGAATGTAGACATTAAATTCAGTAGAGACGATTGGAACTACTTGTCAAGCAAGACCAATGGACTGAAAATTTTAAGTCTGGCTTTAACCCAAACTGGGAAAAGCAATGCTGTACTCCCAGAAGTTACGTAAATCCTACATTGGGTATACACAGGATTGCAGGCATCAGGGATGCCTGGCAGAGCCAAAAATGCAGCCCAATGAAAGTTAAGTTAAAGATGGGAGCCAGCCCAACCAGGGTAAAGCAATGCCCTTTGAGGATACAAGATTGTAGCAGGATAAAAGAAATAATAAATAACTTTGGATTTTGGATTATTAATAGGATAGAAATCCAGATACAACACCCAATCTTGCAAATGAAAAATTGGATGGCAAGAGCTATAGTTTGGTACAAGATTTGAGGGCAATTAATAGAAATGTTGAATATATACAGCCCATGGTGTATATCTTTATTAACCAAGTTAAGGAATAAGTAGGTGGGGTTTACCGTTCTGGACTTGAAGTACACCTTTTTCAGCCTGGTTTTGCAAAAGAAAGTCTAAAATTATTTGCCTTTGAATAGGAAAACTCAAATATGGAAAGAAGAAAAAAAAAAAAAATTAATAATAATTCAGTTAACCTGCACAGTGTTACCCAGGGTTGTGAGAACAGCCCAATGATTTTTGAGAACTGGTCAACTCGTGAGCCTGAGATTTGGGTTCACCATCTCACAGTGGAACTTTACTGCAGTACGTGGATGCTACAGTAACAAAGGACTGTGTGCAATGGACTGTGAGCTTGCTGAATTTCTTGATTTAAATGGCTATCAAGTTTCTCAACAGAAAGCACAACTGATCAAAGAGAAGGAAGCAACTTGCTGAACACCCAGAACACCAACGTAGAGCTGCCTCCAAGCCAGCAGTGTGTGACTGCATGGAGACTGTCTGTGCCAGTTGGTCAGACCTACAGGAGGAACCGTTGGACGATGCTGAGGAGTCCTGGATTCATCAACGGAAGCAGTTTTGTGAAGACAAGGAAACTGTAAGGCAGGACATGCAGTAACTGCTACTGACAAGGTAACTGAAGCACAACCATTACCTGTGGGGACTTCCACTCAGAAGGCTGAAATAACTGCCTTGACAAGAACCTTAAATATATGGACAGGTGCTAAATATGCTTTTGGTGTGGTACCCACTCGTGGTACCATCTGGAAAGAGCAAGGATTGCTTACACACAGGGAAAACAAATTCAGCATGATGTAAATCTACCAAAGAACATCATGGCTGTTATACATTGTAAAGGACATCAGAAGAGTGACACTGTACAGGAAACTGGGAATATGATGGTGGATCAGTTGGCAAAACAGGCAGCTGAAGGAAAAGAAATTGGTGAACGGCTTTAATTCCAGACGGTAAACTTGAAATATCTGAACCTTAGTCAGAACCTATAAGGTACTCTAGGAAGGATAGGAATCTAATGAATGAAGGGAAGAGAGCAAGCTGACAGATGGGTGCATACCCAGATGGACACACTGTTGTGCCCGTTAGTGTTGTATAGAATTTGGTTCTAAGGGAACATAATAAAACATGGGCGGGTACAGACACCAGAAAGTAACTGTACAATCCTAGTACCAGGAACAGGGTACAAGTGGGGCTTGTTGGAAAGGGAACCTTCCAGGACAACAATTGCAAATTGATTTTTTTTCAAACTGCCAGGAAAAAGGAGGGTTTTGATATATGCTAGTTCTAACCAATACCCTTTCAGGGTGACCAGAAGCATTCCCTTGCAGGACCAATAGAGCCAAGGAAGTAACCAAGGTACTTTTGCAGGAGATTATTCCAAGGTTTGGGTGTCCTGCAACAATACCCTTCAACCAGGGAACTCATTTTATTGCAGAGATTGTCCAACAGGTCAGCAAGCATTGGGAATAAATTGGTAATTGCACATCGCATACAGACCACAAGCAAGTGGTCAGGGGGAAAAGATGAACTATCTAATTAAATCACAGGTTGTAAAACTGGGCCAGGAAGCTGGACTATCCTGACCACAGTTGTTGCCTTTGGCTCTCCTTAGTACCAGAACAAAACCTAGAGCCAAAGAGGGGTTAAGTCCTTTCAAAATACTGTACAGAAGGCCTTTTGTTGTACAAAAGGGGATTTCTACCCAAGTAGGGAGCGAAATACTAACTGAGCATGTGATAAGTCTACAGGAATGGCTTTGAGAAAAAGAGAAACTGGTTCTAGGAACTAGAGCCCAAGGCCTTGATATGGCTCGATATTATGTGTATAACAAATCTCTTTCAGATTCGCCCCCGGAACCAAGGTGGGTAGGTCTGTTCCAGGCGCTGCTAACATCCCACACAACAGTAAAAGCATTGTGGATACATCATACTAGAGTTAAGAAGGTCCCTCGAACACAGTGAGAACTGAAGTCAGCTGGACCTTAAAATTGTGAATCCAAGGACAGAAATGTGGGCTTTTGTAATTGTTAGAAATGTTGATTTGATGAGTGCAGCATTTGGTGTAAATACTTATGTATCTCTTGTGACAAACATCATTACATATCAGTATTGTTTGGTATGTGGGCAAGCTAAGGATTTAAACTTTTTTTCTTCTTGTTGTCCCTGATGATTTTAAGGCAAGAAATCAAACTGTTGCAGGGTTTGAGTCACTGTCCTGGTGGGTGATAATCAACAAGAATGTAGATTGGGTTAACTACATCTGTTATAATCAATGGAGATGTACAAATTATACAAAGAGTGCAATAAAGAGAATTGCAGGACAGTTAGATGCCACAAGTAGGATCTCCTAAGATATGATAAAAGAGTGTATATGTAACGCTGTATATGTAATATTATTTTTATGATATGATTATCATGATATGATTATGATTATTTTTATGATCTCCACTATCATAGTTCTTTTTGGGAGTCCTTCTACTTAACTTGGGGAAGATCTCTGATAAGTTTACATCACTTATCTTATAGACGAACCTTCCTAGGAACACGCTCTGTATATAGGTGTATATATGTATATTTTGTCAAACACACTGCAAGAATATCCTGCACGAGAGCAAACCAGAGAACAAGCCATGTCATGCCCGAGGAAGGGCCTGGAGAGACATTGGGAAGGCCTGACATCATCCCCCAGTGCTCTTTGTTTAACGATGTTGACTTTAAAGAAAATCACCATATCAATAGGACAAGGAGAGCACCGAGACATCTTGGAAACAACAGGATGACTCCTGACTGGCACCAGATAACAAATAAATTAACAAGTAAATAGCAAATGTAAACCTTCTGATAAGATTGTGAACCTGGAGTACCCAGCCAGTGGGGAAACAGGGGAGGGGGGAGGCAAGGGGGAGAAAACAGGGTCTAAAGGCTGTCATGTTGTGTCCATAGGCGCGCTCCTACTTGCGGGATGCCCGCCATTGCAATCGCGAATAAATTTTGCTTTTATCAGAGATACCGTCCTGACAAAAATTACTTTCCAACACCAGGAGTGCAGAGAACAGGACAGGCAAGCAGGGCATGGCGTAGCAGTACACACAGTGCTTTCAAGCATGGCATAGTATCTCTGCCTACTTGGGAAACTGAGTCACCTATCTGCTGCCACCCAAACAACAAATCTAGCCATGGTCTCCACTAGGCAGAAAGCTCTGGCAAAAAAGAAAAAAAGTATGTAGCGTCTTAAATTGAATACCTGCCTAAAATTGTGGAGGTTCAGGTCTTTGGTTGCAGGAAGTGCCTGAGCCTTTTGCTGCAGGTGAAGGGTGGCAGGTATTCCACCTGTGTGAGGTGTGAGCAGGTGGATTATCTGCTCAGTATGGTGACAGAGCTCAAGGAGAAAGTGGAGAGATTAAGGAGTATCAGAGAGTGCGAGCAGGAGATAAAATGGTGGAGTAACTTTCTGCCAAACTTCCAAGAAAGACACTGGGGTGATACCCCCCAAACAGTGGTGGACCCCCTGCCTTGTCAATGTCAAGCAGAGAGTGGTGATTTAAGACAAGAGGAACAGCAGTGTAGTGGAATTCCAAGGCCACAGCCTGATCCAATGGGTGAGCTACATGAGTACGTGAGTGCCTGGAGCGGGGGGGGGGGGGGGGGGGGTCTAGGGCCGCCCCTTCTGTCTCTGCGATACTTCCTGTGCAATCTGAGTCTGTGCAGGTCATCCTTTTCCCCCACCCTTCTCTGCTGCGTGCAAAGGTATGAACGGGGGAGGGTCACATGCCTCAGCTCGTCCTCTTCTCCAAACTGTTACTGGGAGGGGTGAGTTAATTCCTCTTGGATATCTTTTCCTATAGCACCTGTTTCTCAAATAAAGACTCTGTCATTGCCTTTGCTCTACATTTTGGCAATCCATCCCAGAGCAAATATCTTTAAAGGTACACAATAATAAGCCTGCTAAAGTAATTACTATGGCATTTTTGAACAATATCATGGGATGTTTTGTACAGGGAAAGACTAGCCCTGAGTGAAGTTTTACCAGGGCACATCCCAGGATTCCTAGGATCCCCATATCACAGGATTGCTTGTATCGCTGAAAAATGATGCCCCCTGTGGGATGGAGGAAATGTCCAGGAGTCACCAGCCCGTCTGGCTGAGAATTTCCATAGTCTTAACAAAAACTTACTACTCGAGAACGAGTTAGCTGCCTCCACGGTGGTGTGGCCACTGCTTATGGCCTTGAAACAGATAAATATAACTGAAGCAGCTCTGGCTGTTGAAAATCAACTACTGCGTGACCATATTGAAGAACTGGAAAGACAGGTCACAATTTTGAGGGGAAAAAACCTAATCCCATCATTTCCCTACAAAAAATACAGAATATCTCTCTAGAAATTACCGGGGACTCTGTTCAAGAGAATCCACAGAAACTGGACTCTGTAAATGAAAGCACTAAAAGGTCTTGAGGCCCCATTAGAGCTAGATCCCTTTGAGATCCAACCAGTTGTTACTCAAAAAGCAAAAAAAAATGCAGGATAGGCCAGCAGGGGTGCCCTCTGACCAGTGGCCCCCTGCCCAGAGCATGATACATGTAACAGCTCGCCCATACACAGCAGCTGAATTAATGGATTTAGTTCAGCACTTCAGATAAAAACTGAGAGAGCCTGCCAGCACGGCTGCTCCGATTATATGACATGGGGGCAGAAAGTGTTGTGGTGAATGGACCAGAAATTTCAAAACTGGCATCCATTACCACTCACCCTGCCCTCAGGCAAAGACTATATGCACCTGTACAACATAATGAAGAAAATCATTCATTGATTACATGGTTAATGGCTGCATGCCATGCAACATGGACAAATAAGGGTGATATACCATTAAATACTGGCCTATGGTGAAAGGTGAGAAGGGCCCCATAAGTGAAAGTAAAAAGGCAGGAAGGCTTCACAGTGGCTGAGAATATGGGGGGTGAATATGGGTGCTGCAGCATGATGGTACCAATGGGGGAGGGTCACATTCCTCAGCTTGTCCTTTTCTCTAAACTGTTACCAGGAGGGGTGAATTAATTCCTCTTGGATATCTTTTCCTATAGCACCTATTTCTCAAACAAAGGCTCTGTCATTGCCTTTGTTTGCTTTACAAGTGGAAAAAGGTCCCAGATCAGCATTACAGGCAACTCCCATCACTACCTAGTTTGGCTCCCCAGGTGCCCCTACAAAGTAGGTTTGAGGTGCTGGAAATTGAGAGAGAGTCAAGTGAGGATGTGGTGTGTTCTGAGAAGAATGGAGGGCCTTATGTGCTAGCCAGACCCTACCTGTAGGGAAATGTGCTGCCTCCCTGGGGTTCAACTCAGGGATATTTCTAGTGATAGAGGTTGATTTTCTTAGCAATAGCGATTAGTACATTAGTTTAAGAAACGATATGTTGGTTTAGCAAAAGGAATCCAGAAGTGATAGTTCTAAAACTTTCCGTTTCCACTGAAGTGGGTGAACAGTCTTGTTTATCCTTAATAATTTTGTACTGCGGACATATGTCATGGAGTAGACCAGATCAATCTATGTCTGTGACAGAGGAGACAGGCCTCTGCCCTCCCCCCCCCACCCCAGTCCCACAAAAAATGGGAAGGAAGAAAGGGAGGAAAAGAGCAGCGGCAACAATCTATGGAGGAAAACTTATTTTACTATAATATTGGAATACAAGATAACACAATATATACAATTTAATTGAAATTGAGATTAATAAATCAGACAAGATGAGAGAGAGAGAGAGTTCCCGGGACCGATTCAAACCTGAAAAGCTTGGAACGGCTAGGAAAGCACCCTCCAGCACCCACTGCAAGGCAGCAAGAGAGCGCCCCCCCCCACCCGGAAGGGCCAGATCCCGTGACTGCTGTAATGTACAGGGATAGGTAGCTGGGATTGGGGCAGTGACACTTTAATGCCCCGTACACTACGTGATGTTTTGATGTGGAATACTGAAACCATAAAAAACAAAAACAAAAACATAGAACCATGACAACATAATAGAATACTTTTATCTTCTGCCTCAAATACTTTGCCTCATGAGAAGTACTGGAATCACTATAGAATACTTTTATGTTTTGCCTCAGAACATGCAAGGGCATTTTCCTCAGGTTCCACATAACACTGTTTTTAAAAAGTGGCTCACTATGGCCTAACAAGCAATGGAAATCTTCCAAAATGGGGAAAAGTGGATGGAATTGGGTCAAAGGGTTCAGTGATTAAGCTGATGGTGAAAAAAGAGGAAGACATAGGTGGGCACTCAACCACCCTAGATACCACTGAGCATGCCCAAAGGGTCATTAGCACACATATCTATGAGACCTTGAAAAAGAGCGAATATATATGCCAAAGTACTGCATATGTATGTCTTAACTGTATGAATGTAGAACCTGAACTCTGAGAGGGCGTGCTTGCTTGTCAAGTCACCCAGTGCACATCATGAGGAATAAAGGAATGCCGCTTTCTAAGACTACATTAGAGTTAGAGAGTTTTCTTCCCAGATTTCGGATAACAACATCAAGAGAACGTATACTTGAGAACAAAAACAAACTTCACACTGTATTTTGCCCACCATCTGACACTTAGTCCTTCTGTCGTGCTTAAGGGACTACTTCCACTCCTCTGAGGACGCAGATTATTTAAGTAGTCTGATAAAATAAATTTGCCATGGAAATCATTAAGCTTTCCCTTTCCTCTTCAGCATATCATTGTTCTGTTTCTTTAAATTCTGCTAAATTAGAAATAGGTAGGATTTTTTGACCATCGGGCAGTTTATTTGGCATCTGGCCTGATGTCTGTCGATGGGTTTCACCTATCTTGAAGGGGGAAATGTATCCTAGCCCAGGAGCTGGCAGGACTCATTGAGAGGGTTTTAAACTAGGTATGAAGGGGGAAGGGGATAAAACCAGGCCCACTAGAGATGAGCCTAGGGAAACGATGATGGGATTGGGGCTGAGGCAAGGGGCTCAGATGAAGTGCATCTACACCAATACACACAGTTTGGGCAACAAACAGGAGGAGCCGGAAGCCATTGTGTGACAGGCAAACTGACTTAGTTGCCATTAAGGAAACATGGTAGAATTGCTCCCACAAATGGAATGCTGCAGTGGATAGCCATAAGCCATCCAGTGGAGATCTAATGGGATGAAGTTCAACAAGACCAAGTGCTGGGTCCTGCACTTTGGCCACAACAACGCCAGGCAATGCTACAAGCTTGGGGCAAAGTGGCTGGATGAGTGTGTGGAAGAAAAGAACCTGGAGGTGTTGGTTGACGCTTGGCTGAACATGAGCCAGCAGTATGCCCAGGAGGCCAAGAAGGCCAATGGCATCCTGGCTTGTATCAGAAATAGTGTTGCCAGCGGGAGGAAAGAAATGATCATCTCTCTGTACTCAGCACTGGTGGGGGTGTACCTTGATTATTGCGTTCAGTTTTGGGCCCCTCACTGGAAGAAAGACATTGAGGCCCTGGATCATGTCCAGAGAAGGGCAATGAAACTGGTGAGGGGTCTAGAGCACAAGTCTTATGAGGAGTGGCTGAGGGAGCTGGGATTGTTTAGTCTCGAGAAGAGGAGGCTCAGGGGAGACTTTATCACTCTCTACAATTACCTGAAAGGAGGTTGTGGTGAGATGGGGGGGGTCAGCCTTTTTTCCCACATAACTAGTGATAGGACTTGAGGGAAAGGCCTCAAGTTGCTCCGGGGGCGATTCAGGTTGGATGTTAGGAAATACTTCTACTGTAATAGAGTGGTTAGGTGCTGGAAGGGCCTGCCCAGGGGAGTGATGGAGTCACTGTCCCTGGAGGTATTCAAGAAATGTTTAGATGTTGTTCTAAGGGACATTATTTTGTGGGGGAATATTAGTGGTAGTTGGACACTTGGACTGGATGATCTTGTAGGTCTTTTCCAACCTTGGTGATTCTATAATGATTCACATAACTGGAAGACCACCATTGAGGGCTATAAACTTTTTAGAAGGGATAGGCATGGTAGGAAGGGCTGGGGAGTTGCTCTCTATGTTAAGAAGTAGATAGACTGTGAGGATCTCCCTCTGAGAAGCAGTCAGGAACAGGTGGAAAGCCTGTGGTTTAAAATTAGGGATCAGACCAGTAAAGGACAACTGGTGGTTGAGGTCTACTACAGGCACCTGATCAAGACAAGCCTATTAATCAGGCCTTCCTGTGTCAGCTACAAGCAGTTTCATGCTCACAGGCTCTAATTCTTATGGGGGATTTCAACCATACGTATATGCACTGGCAAGACAACGTGGTGAGCTGTAAGTGATCCAGGAGACTCCTGGAGTCCATTGACAACATTTTGGTTCAAGTATTGGACAGATTGACCAGAGGTGAAGTGCTGGCGGATCTGGTGCTCAACAACGAGGATCGTTAAAGATATTAAGATCAGAGGCAGCCTTGGCTGCATTGATCACGCTGTGGTTGAGTTTGTGATCTTGAGAAACATGGGCCTGGGAAAGAGTGGAGTCAGGACCCTGGATTTCAAGTGTGCAAACTTCAGATTGTTTAAGAAACTGTTAAACAAAATGTCCTGGGAAGAAGTCCTTAGAGACGTGGGAGTGGAACAAAGCTGTCTACTCTTTAAGGATGCCTTTCTGAGAGTGCAAGAGCTCTCCATCCCTCAGAATAAGCAAGCAAGCAGGGGAGGCAGGAAAACAGCATGGCTTGGCAAGGGCCTGCTGGTCAAATTGAGGGAAAAGAAGGGCAGATACAGACAGTGGAAGCAAGGGCATGTCACCTGGGAAGAATACGGGGATGCTGTCTGGACTTGAAGAGATGGGATTAGGAAAGCCAAGGCGCAGATGGAACTAAACTTGATGAAGGATATTAAAAACAAGAAGGGGTTCTACAGGTACGTAGGTCAGAAGAGACAGGCCAAAGAGGGCACACCTCCCCTGCTAAATGTGAAAGGAGAACAGACTACAACAGATATGGAGAAGGCTGAGATACTCAATGAGCTCATTGCCTCAGTCTTCACTGGCAGCCAGGATTCTCACATCCCTGAACTTCACATACCTGAATCTGAACCTATATATGGGAACTAGGGGAGCAAACTCCCCCCCCCCACTGTAAGGGCGGAGCAAGTCTGAGACTCATAGAATCATAGAATCACCAAGGTTGGAAAAGACCTAAAAGATCATCCAGTTAAACCGTATGCCTAACACCAATAGTTCTCATTAAACCATGTCCCTCAACGCAATGTCTGAACATTCCTTGAACACATCCGGGGTTGGTGACTCCGCCACCTCTCTGGGGAGCTCATTCCAGCGCCTGATCACTCTTTCGGAGAAGTAGTATTTCCTAACGTCCAACCTAATGAGACTGAATGTGTACAACTTCATGGGGCTGGATGATATGCATCCCAGGGTCCTAAGGGAGCAGGCTGAGGTGTTTGCCAAGCTGCTCTCCATCACATTTGAAAAGTTGTGGCTGTCAGACACAGTTCCCAGGGACTGGAAAATAAGAAACATCACTCCCATTTATAAGAAAGGGAGAAAGAAGGACCCAGGAAACTACAGGATGGTGAGCTTCACCTCTGTGCCTGGGAAGATCATGGAACAGATCCTCCTAGAATATGTGTTAAGGCACATGAGGGACAAGGAAGTGATCCAAGACAGCCAGCATAGCTTCACCAAGGGAAGGTCATGCCTGACCAATCCGGTAGCCTTCTATGATGGAGTGATGGCATCAGTGGACAAAGGGAAGGCAATGGATGTCATCTACCTGGACTTGTGCAAGACCTTTGACATGGTCCCCCACCACATCCTTATCTCTAAATTGAAAAGAGATGGATTTGAAGGGTGGACTATTAGGTGGATAAGGAATTGGTTGGAAGGTTGCAGACAGAGGGTTGTGGTCAATGTCCAGGTAGAGGCCAGTGATGAGTGGTGTCCCCCAGGGATCTATCTTGGGTCCAGTACTCTTTAACATCTTTATCAGTGACATAGATTATGGAATTGAGTGTGCCCTCAGCAAGTTTGCAGATAACACCAAGCTGAGTGGTGCAGTTGATAAAGCAGAAGGAAGGGATGCCATCCAGAGAGATCTCGATAAACTCAAAAGGTGGGCCCTTATGAACCTAATGAGGTTCAACAAAACAAAGTGCAAGGTGCTGTGCTTGGGTTGAGGTAATCCCAGATATGTATACAAGCTGGGAGAAGAACTTGAGAGTAGCCCTGCTGAGAAGGACTTAGGGGTTCTGGTTGATGGAAAAACTTAACATGAGCCAGCAGTGTGTTCTTGCAGCTCGGAAGGCCCATGGTATCCTGAGTTCCGTTAGAAGAGGGGTGGCCAGCTGCCCTTGTGAGGCCCCGTCTGGAGTACTGCATCTAAGTCTGGGGCCCCCAACACAGGAAAGGTGTGGATCTTTTGGTCCAGAGGAGGGCCACGAAGATTATCCAAGGGCTGGAGCACCTCTCCTATGAGGACAGACTGAAGAAACTGGGCTTGTTCATCCTGGAAAAGGCTGCAGGAAGACCTCATTGTGGCCTTCCAGTATTTAAGGAGAGTTTATAAACATGAGGGAAATCAACTTTTTACATGGGTAGATAGCGATAGTAATAAGGGGGAATGGTTTTAAACTAAAGGAAAGGAGGTTTAGATTACATGTCAGGGTGAAGTTTTTTACTTAGAGAGTGGTCAGGTGCTGGAACATGTTGCCCAGAGAGGCTGTGGATGCCCCATCCCTGGAGGTGTTTAAGGCCAGGTTGGATGGGGCCCTGGGCAATCTGATCTAGTATTTGATGTAGTGGCTGACAACCCTGCCTGTGGCAGAGGGGTTGCAACTTGATGATACTTGAGGTCCCTTCCAACTCAAGCCATTCTATGATTCTATTATTTATTTATTTACACCACTAAGAAATTCTTGTACTCTATGACACTACATTAGTGCACAATGCCAGATGGGTTAAAACATAAAACCAAATTTAGCTTCCACGGCAGTATTCTCTGTCAAGATTCAAATCGATTTCCTTTGGCAAGGAACTGTTTAGTCTTACCCCAACCTATTTATGCTTGACTGAAAATATAGTATTGCCCTGGTTTTATCAGTATTCTGTGTCATGACATCATGCGCTAGGCTGTTGGGTGGAGAGGCACAGTGCACTGTGGAGCTGTACTTCCTAGTTCTCTAGCAGTCTCGTGAGTTCTGACTCTCCAAGAGGAAGATACACTAAGATGTACTACATTCCCCAAGAGCCTCCACATGATTTCCGATTCTGAATGACGGGGAAGTGCTCTGCTTTTCCAGGAGGCCAGCCATGAGAGCCTACCGATGAAGACTCCAATTCTCTCTCTCTCTCTCCTCTCGTTTATTTTTGGTTTGTTTGATTTATTATTCTTAATTATTCTGTATTATTTCACATTCTGTTTCATAAAATTAGTTTCTCCTATTTCAGTCAAGTTTTTTCCTCTTCCTTCCTCCCCTTCTGAGGGGAGGGAGGGATGTCGCTTGATTAATTCTTCAAACTATGACACTGATTTGGTACCCAATGGGGGGTGATGACATGATTGAGATTAAGAGGTTTACCAATCCAATTAAGATAACAGATATGCCAGACTTACATTAAAATCTCCATTTAGGTTTTTGGCACTGTGCTAACTTTTTTTTGAGAAAATTTTGGGCATCAACTAGTTTTTTTTTGTTTTGTTTTTGTAAGGAGACAAAACTGAAACTGTTTTCTCTTTTAAAACAGTTCTTTAAGGGATTACATTCCATCACGTTCTGGATTTTAGTACTTAGAACATACTGGATCTTTATTAAGTCCACCACTCTGCTCATTGGAGTTACATGTTGAGATACTGTACAAAAACTCCTTTTGTCTCAAAGATTGCTGTGGAGTGCAAGGACAACTAGAGGTGTCTCTGACTACACAGGGGTGTCAGAAACAAGGAAGATAAGGGGAATGTCCTGACGCTTATCACCTTCTGGGCTATTCCCAAGATGCAGTGGCTCGGCCTTTTGGAGGCCTCAGCTTCTCTGATGTGGATAAGCCTGCACCAGACTGTTGCATCTGTGTTGGACATGCCAATTACTATGGGCAACCCAAGAGGAACCAGACAGTGTAAATATATGGACTCGGCAAAAATTGGATGTGCACTTTTCCCTTGTAGTGTTTTTCTTCTGCCTGTAATCAAATAAGAAAGAAAATCTGCACCCCCACCCCGCTGCCAACCAGACTCATAAAACATCGTGACACTGCAATGGTAACTATCTCTGCATTCCTATAACAAATTCTTGCTTCTATTTTGTCTTTACTATCTCTTTCTATGTCCTATATCCCATCCCCAGGCCTAGCTAACCAAAACTTTTATAATAAACTGTTTGGGCAAATATTTGACTCCTTTCTGAGGAGTCAAATCAGGTATATATTTATCACAAACCATCTCGCCACTGATAATTGGAGTGAGACATATGTATATATGAAAAATCAGAAGCACTGATGGAAACACCTATCTGGTGCCTGTATACGAAGTGGTATGGTGTGAACATAAAAAGTTATGCCCCAGAGGAAGTTACTAATTTTACAGAACAACTGACTTTTAAACAGGTTTCTATTTTCTCTTTTGACGGTTGAGGCTGACGGTAGATTACCGTGGCCTGAATGAAGTCACACCCCCACTGAGTGCTGCTGTGCCGGACATGTTAGAACTCCAGTATGAACTGGAGTCAAAAGCAGCCAAATGGTATGCCACCATTGACATTGCTAATGCCTTTTTCTCCATTCCTTTGGCCAAAGAATGTAGGCCACAGTTTGCTTTCACATGGAGGGGCATTCAGTATACCTGGAATCGTTTGCCCCAGAGGTGGAAACATAGCCCAACCATTTGCCATGGGCTGATCCAAGCTGCACTGGAACAGGGCAGTGCTCCTGAGCACTTACAGTACATTGATGACATCATTGTGTGGGGCAACACAGCAAAGGAAGTTTTTGAGAAAGGAGAGCAAATAATCCAGATCCTTCTGCGTGCTGGTTTTGCTATTAAGCGAAGCAAAGTGAAAGGACCTGCCCAGGAAATTCAGTTCCTAGGCATAAAATGGCAAGATGGCCGTCGTCACATCCCGACAGATGTGGTTGACAAAATCATTGCCATGTCTCCGCCCACTAATAAGGAAGAGACACAATCGTTTCTGGGCGTAGTGGGTTTTTGGAGAATGCATGTTCCAAACTACAGCCTCATTGTAAGCCCCCTTTATCATGTGATGCGAATGCGAAATGAGTTTACATGGGGTCCTGAGCAGCAGCAAGCTTTTGAACAGATTAAGCAGGAGATAGCCTGTGCCGTGGCCCTAGGGCCAGTACGGACGGGACAGGGTATAAAGAACATCCTCTATACTGCTGCTGGAGAGAACGGTCCCACTTGGAGTTTGTGGCAAAGAGCCTCAGGAGAGACCCGAGGCCGACCCCTGGGATTCTGGAGTCGAGCCTACAGAGAGTCTGAAGAGCGCTACACTCCAACTGAAAAGGAGATCTTAGCTGCATATGAGGGGGTTCGGGCTGCTTCTGAAGTAGTCGGTACTGAAACACAGCTCATTCTGGCACCTCGACTGCCAGTATTGAACTGGATGTTTAAGGGAAAGGTTCCCTCCACCCATCATGCTACTGATGCCACTTGGAGTAAGTGGATTGCGTTGATTACGCAGCGAGCGCGGATGGGGAACCTCAGCCGTCCAGGAATCCTAGAGGTGATCATGGACTGGCCTGAAGGTAAAAAGTTTGGAACACCACCAGCAGAAGAGGTATCTCGTGCTAAAGAAGCCCCACCATACAATGAACTATCAGAGAATGAAAATAAATATGCCCTGTTCACAGATGGATCGTGTCGTATTGTGGGAAAGCATCGCAGATGGAAATCTGCTGTGTGGAGCCCCACACGACAAGTCGCAGAGGCCACTGAAGGGAAAGGAGAATCAAGCCAATTTGCAGAGGTAAAGGCTGTCCAGCTGGCCTTAGATGTCGCTGAACGGGAGAGGTGGCCAATGCTCTATCTTTACACTGACTCATGGATGGTAGCGAATGCCTTATGGGGGTGGTTACAGCAGTGGGAGCAAAATAACTGACAAAGAAGGGGTAAACCTATTTGGGCTGCTGAACTGTGGAAAGACATTGCTGCCCGAACAAAGAATATGGTTGTGAAGGTGCGTCATGTAGATGCTCATGTGCCCAAGAGTCGGGCTACTGAAGAACAGCAAAACAACCATCAGGTAGACTGAGCTGCCAGAATTGAGGTGGCTCAAATAGACTTGGACTGGCAGAACAAGGGTGAATTATTTATAGCTCGGTGGGCCCATGAGACCTCAGGTCATCAAGGAAGAGATGCAACATACAAATGGGCCAGAGACCGAGGGGTGGACTTAACTATGGATGCCATTGCACAGGTTATCCATGACTGTGACACATGCGCCACGATTAAACAAGCCAAGAGGATGAAACCTCTCTGGGAGGAAGGGCGATGGCAAAAGTACAAATATGGGGAGGCATGGCAGGTTGATTATATCACCTTGCCACGATCTCGCAATGGTAAGCGTGATGTGCTCACCATGGTGGAGGCAACCACCGGGTGGCTTGAAACATTTGCAGTACCCCATGCTACCGCCTGAAATACCATATTAGGGCTTGAGAAACAAGTCCTATGGCGACATGGCACCCCGGAAAGAATTGAGTCAGATAATGGGACTCATTTCAAAAATTCTCTTGTAAACACTTGGGCCAAAGATCATGGCATTGAGTGGATTTATCATATCCCCTATCATGCACCAGCTTCTGGTAAAATTGAACGATACAATGGGTTGCTAAAAACCATGTTGAAAGCAATGGGTGGCGGAACTTTTAAGCACTGGGAGAAGCATTTGGCAGAAGCCACCTGGTTAGTCAATACTAGAGGATCAATTAATCGCGATGGTTCTGCTAGCTCCCTACATACTGTCAAGGGAGATAAGGTTCCTGTAGTACATGTAAAGAACATGCTGGGAAAAGCGGTTTGGGTCTTTCCAGGTTCTGGGAAGGGCAAACCTCTTCCTGGAACTGTTTTTGCCCAGGGGCCTGGGTCCACTTGGTGGGTGATGCAGAGAAATGGGGATGTTCAATGTGTACCACAAGGTAGTTTGATGTTGGGGGAGTGAAGCCAGTAATTCCATGTAAATACACAGATTTTTTGTGTGTGCGTGTGTTTAATGTTTGGTAATTACTGTTTGTATGTATATTAAGCATGATGTAGTGATGTAGAATAAGGGGTGGAATGTCATGGTTTTGTGATTTTTGGCATTTGGTATTCCACATCATAACATCATGTGGGGCACTGGGACTTTAACTGTTAATGCTCAAGTCCTGGGTACCTGCCCTGAAGAGAAGAAGAACTACATTCCCCAGGGGACCTTGCGGTCAGGGAGAGGAGGTTTAACTCCTGGCAAGGCCACCTGATTTCTCTTTCTTGCCTGCCCTTCGTCGTGGACACTGCTCCCGTCTCCCTGCTGCTCAACTGGACTGCGCATCTCACCTCAGTGTTGTGGTGAGGCCTATCCACCTTTCAGACATTCTCTCTCTCATTAAATTTGATTTATTAGCTTCAATTCTGATTATATTGTATTATAGTGTGTTATCTTGCATTCCGATAATATACTTAGTAAATTAGTTTGTTTCTCCTCAGATCGGTGCCGCTGTTTTAATTATTTTGGGGTCTCCTGTTTCCTTTTTTCCGGAGGCGCGGATCTGCGGATCCCTCCGCCCCGCTCGTCACGGAACTGGGCCGAACCAGCCCGTAATTGTTGACACCTGTGGCAACGCCAGAGTTCTGTTCAGATCCCCTTTGGTTTCTGTTCTCAGGTTTGGCAGGGAAAAGATACAGTATGATTGACAAACAGTTATGGGCTGCATATTGGCCAATTACGCGCTGTAGAGCCAATAACTCAAACAGCTGAAGTTATAGTCAAGTCCACTCTGCCAATTCAGGGGTGGGTGAAAGATCTGACCCACCTTCCTAAGACAGGGGTGGCCCAAGCCCAAAAAGTGGCACGATGGGTCGCTTATCTCAGCCAAAGGAGCAGTCTGTCTTCATCACCCTTGAAAGAAGAACTCCAGAAGATCCTAGGCCCAGTGACGTATCACAGTGATGCACCAAAAGAAATACTGGTCGCTCCACCAGAGAAGAGTCCCGTTCAGGAGGGAAAATATCCTATCCCTGAAGATGCCTGGTACACAGATGGGTCCAGCAAGGGCAACCCGAGCAAGTGGAGAGCAATAGCATACCATCCTTCCACCGAGACAATCTGGTTCGACGAGGGGGATGGGAGGAACTGCGAGCCGTGTGGATGGTTATAACCAAGGAACCTGGTGATGGTATCCTGAACATCTGCACTGATAGTTGGGCTGTGTACCGGGGGCTCACTCTTTGGATTGCACAGTGGGCCACCCAGGAATGGACTATCCACGCCCTACCGATCTGGGGCAAAGTCATGTGGTTGGTCATAAGGAATACGGTCCAACACAGGACTGTACGTGTCTACCATGTTTCTGGTCGTCAGCCCCTACAGTCACTGGGAAACGATGAAGCCAACACGCTGGCCTGAGTTCGATGGGTTGAGAATTCACCATCTGAGAACATCGCCCGTTGGTTACATCAGAAGCTATGCCATGCTGGACAAAAGACAATGTGGGCAGCTGCAAAAGCATGGGGACTGCCCATAAAACTACCAGTTATCGTCCAGGCATGCCAGGATTGTGACACTTGATCCAAGTCGAGATCGTTGCCTGTAACAACAGCTCATCTTGCTAGAGGACACAATCCTCTCCAGCGATGGCAGGTTGATTACATCGGGCTTCTTCCTCGCTCCGAGGGGGCAAGATTTGCCCTGACCTGCGTAGAGGGCAAACCCAGTGCCCTGAGAATATTGCAGACAACATGGGCTGCCCCGCTTAGTATCCAAGTTACGGGCACTGATAATGCCGTGCTGATAAAGATCCCCGATTGGTAACAAAATTAATATTTTGCCCCCTGCCCCTGAGAATTTAGATCCTGGTACCCATGAAATGAAATGGTCCTACCTGCTCCTTCCAGGGCCCATATGGTGTAGCCTACTTGCATCTTCTGGGAGATTATTGGAGGTGGGAGGCTCAGCAGTCCCTCCAGTAATAGGTGCATGGCCTACTGATGTTGTGGTCAACACTCCCATTTTCATTGCTAGAGGGACCCCCATCATGTCCCTGTGGCAGATCAGGACACCTCCTTTGGTGCCTGATATCGTTATGTAGCCACAGACATCCGGCCAGAAGGTGTGGTACAGGCGGCCAGGACGTGCCCCAGTACAAGCGGAAGTGTTGACCCACGATAGATATACGGCCTGTATCTTGCCCTGGAGAGCAGACCTTCCCCTCCTTGTACCTCCGAAACATCTGTATTACTCCCCGTGAGTCTGCGAGCCTTCAGGACTACCGGAAGGAACAAAATGCCATCAAGCATTCCAGTGTTGCTGTCAGATCACGTACAACAGCCGGTGATGGTCTGCATGGGACTGATGGAACATAGAACGGACCTGCATCTCAGGACCTCATGCCTCCAGTTAAATCATCGAGCACTGGCCCATAGAAGAGTATGGACATTAACTGATCATCGCTCGTCTTGAATTGTACCAACACGCATCGCAATAAAAATTGTATAAGCATCGCGATATACCGGATCTCTGTATTAGGGAAAGCTTACCCTTTTGTTAACCTGATCACTGGTTCACGCCGTGAAGGGGTAGAGTGTATGGGAACTGCTGAGTCAGGGCCTGAACCTCTGATTGACCACCTGAGGCGAGCCATGAGTCAGCCAGAGGAGCACAGGTGAAGGCAATTCACCTGTGCTGCTGGAAAGAGGGGAGCCAGGCTCCACTCCTCCTAGACCTGTTTAAGAGCTGGCTACCAGTGAGGAAGGATCTCTCCTGGTGATTGCCTCTGCTGGTGTTTTGTGAGTGAGCCCAGGATATGGGTAAGCCTTCCATTTATTCTTTTTTGTTATCATAGCCTATTTTGCTTAACTTTATTGTTTGTTTTGTGGTTTTAACACCCTAATATTCTTTGATTATACACCTCGGTTCTGGGGGAAGTTATGGAGCAAATCATCTTGGATGAGATTTCACAGCATGTGCATGGTGTCCTGGGGATCAGGCCCAGTCAGCATGGGTTTGTGAAAGGCAGGTCATGCTTGATCAACTTCATCTCCTTCTATGACTGGGTGACCAGTCTGATAGATGAGGGAAAGGCTGTTGATGTAGTCTATCTAGACTTTAGCAAAGCCTTTGACACGGTCCCTCACAGGCTGCTTCTGGGGAAACTGGCTGTCTGTGGTCTGAATGGGTATACACTTCTTTGGGTAAGGAATTGGCTACAGTGCCATGCCCAGCGGGTAGTGGTGAATGGAGTCAAGTCCAGCTGGTGACCCGTTTCAAGTGGTGTCCCCCAGGGGTCGGTACTGCGGCCCATCCTGTTTAATATCCTTATTGATGACCTAGATGAGGGGGTTGAGTGCACCCTTAGTAAGTTTGCAGATAGTGCCAAGCTGGGAGGTGGTGTCAATCTGCCTGAGGGTAGGGAGGCCCTTCAGAGGGATTTAGATAAGCTGGATTGCTGGGCTGAGGTGAATGGGATGAGGTTCAACAAGGCCAAGTGCCTGGTCCTGCACAACAACCCCATGCAGTGTTACAGGCTTGGGGATGAGTGGCGGGATGAGTGGCTGGATGAGTGTGAAGAAGAGAGGGACCTGGGGGTGTTGGTTGATCCTTGGCTGAGCATGAGCCTGACAGCGTGGCCAAGAGGGCCAACGGCATCCTGGCCTGCATTAGAAATGGTGTGGCCAGCAGGAGCAGGGAGGTGGTCATCCCCTTCTACTCAGCACTGATGAGGCCGCACCTTGAGTATTGTATTCAGTTTTGGGCCCCTCACTACAAGAAAGACGTTGAGGTCCTGGAGTGTGTCCAGAGAAGGGCAAGGAAACTGGTGAGGGGTCTGGAGCACAAACGTTATGAGGAGTGGCTGAGGGAGCTGGGATTGTTGAGTCTGGAGAAGAGGAGGCTCGGGGAAGACCTCATTGCACTCTACAACCTCCTGAAGGGACGCTGTGGTGAAGAGGGATTTGGCCTCTTCTCCCAGGCCACAAGCAGGAAACAGGGAAATGACCACAAGTTCTTTCAGAGGAGGTTTAGATTAGACATAAGGAAGAACTATTTCTCTCAGAGTGGTCAGGCACTGGAATGGCTGCCCAGGGAGGTGGTTAAGTCACCGTCCCTGGCAGTGTTCAGGAGGCGCTTGGATGACGTGCTGCATGATATGGTTTAGTAGCTTGTGGTAGCAATGGTGATGAGGAGATGGTTGGACTAGATGATCTTATAGGTTGTTTCCAGCCTTGTAATTCTAATTCTAATTTACAGAAAGAGTGGTGAAACATTGGAATAGGCTCCCCATGGGGGTGGTTGAGTCACCGTTCCTGGATTTGTTTAAGAGCAGTTTCGATGTGGTGCTCGGAGATATGATTTAGCAGAGGGTTGTCAGAGTTAGGGTACTATGGTTAGGCTGTGGTTGGACTTGATGACCCACGAGGTCCCTTCCAACCTGAGTAATTCTATGATTCTATGACAGGTAAAAGCATCCTATAGTGACTGGCCTAGGGGTTCCATGTATCCTTGGTATCCATTACCTAAGGAGGGGGTAATTTAAGGATCCTGAGGGATATCGATGTGCATTTGGATAGCTGCTGTAGACACAGAAGATGTTAAGCAGCTGTCTCTTCTGACAGGTCTGTCAGAAGATCAGTCTGTTGTGGTGTTGGTACAAGTTAAACAGCAACAGGTATATTGCTACAAAAACAGTACACAAACTTATTCAATCAGAAGAGGGAGTTGAGGGAGGGAAGATTTGGATGTCAGGCTGTAGTTATTTACTAGGAGAGAGGTGAGGTGCTAGAACAGGCTACCCAGAGAGGTTGTGGATGCCTTGTCCCTGGAGGTGTTCAAGGCTAGGTCGGACAGGGCCCTAGGCAGCCTGGTCTAGTATTAAATGGGGAGGTTGGTGGCCGTGCATGTGGCAGGGGGCTTGAAGATCCATGATCCTTGAGGTACCTTCCAACCCGGGCCATTATGTGATTCTGTGACAACAGCACTGCACCAACAGGGATTCCTTGCTTCCCATTCATAAGTTGATTTGTCATCTAGAGTGTTGGGGAGTAACCAGCAAAACTCACTAAACTTTTAACAGTCCCCTATGGCTGGTTGTACAATCAATGAATATACAGATGATATAGTATATTCAAGAGCTTGGCTTATGTAATTATTATACTAGAACAGAGAAGAACACTTACCCTACCCTGGGCTCACATAAAAAAAAACTACAGTGGAGTGGATGTCCAGAAAAGAACCTTCGCCCCTGGTAATCAGCTTTTAAATGGGTCTAGAAGAGGTGGAGTGAGGCTCCACCCCTTCCAGCAGCACAGGTGAATTGCCTTCACCTGTGCTCCTCTGGCTGAATCATTGCTCACCTCAGGTGATCAATCACAGGTTCAGGCCGTGACTCAGCAGTTCCCATACACTCCACCCCTTCACAGCGTGAACCAATGATTAGGTTGACTAAAGGGTAAGCTTTTCCTGCTACGGAGATCCAATATGCTGTGGTGTTGATACAATTTCATCACTATACATGTTGGTAAAATTCATGATGAGTGATGATTGGTGAACGTTTATATTCTTCTATGGGCAAGTGCTCGATGATTTAACTGGAGGCATGAGGTCTTGAGGTGCAAGTCCGTTCTATGTTCCATCAGTCCCATGCAGACCATCACCGGCTGTTGTACGTGATCTGACAGCAACACTGGAATGCTTGATGGCATTTTGTTCCTTCCGGTGGTCCTGAAGGCTCGCAGACTCACGGGGAGTAATACAGATGTTTCACAGGTACCAGGAGGGGAAGGTCTGCTCTCCAGGGCAAGATACAGGCTGTATTTCTATCGTGGGTCGACACTCCCGGTTGTACTGGGGCACATCCTGGCCGCCTGTACCACACCTTCTGGCCGGATGTCTGTGGCTACATAACGATATCAGGCACCAAAGGAGGTGTCCTGATCTGCCACAGGGACATGATGGGGGTCCCTTTAGCAATAAAGATTGGAGTGTTGACCACAATATCAGTAGGCCATGCACCTATTACTGGAGGAACTACTGAGCCTCCCACCTCCAATAATCTCCCCCGAGGTAGGCCACAGCACTTGGGTCCTACCTGCACCATCCAAGGCCATTTTATTTTATGGGTACCAGGATTTAAATTCTCAGGGGCAGGGAGCAGAAGATTATTTTCGTTACCAGTCTGGGATCTTACCTGATGATCAGTACCCGTAATTTGGATTCTAAGCAGGGTGGACCGTGTCATCTGCAACATTCTCAGCGCACTGGGTCTGCCATCTCGAGGTCTTTCATTCAGGTCCCGCAGGGTTTCATACAGTCTTTTTGTCCACCCCTGCCAGGGTCTGGGCGTCTGTCTTCAGGGCAGCCTTAAGAATACCGTTATCACAGAATTGTTGGGGTTGGAAGGGACCTCCAGAGATCATTGAGTCCAACCCCCCTCCCAAAGCAGGTTCCCTGCACCAGGTCACACTAGAAGGTGTCCAGGCAAGTCTTGAACATCTCCAGAGAAGGAGAATCCGCAATCTCCCTGAGCAGCCTGTTCCAGTGCTCCATCACCCTCACTGTGAAGAAGTTCTTGCGCACATTTGTGCGGAACTTCCTATGCTGCAGTTTCCGTCTGTTTCCCCTTGTCCTGTGTCACTCATCACTGAAAATAGTCCGGCCTCGCCATTCTGCCCCCCACACCTTAGGTAAATAAAGACCTGGATCAGGTCCCCTCTCAGTTGTCTTTTCTCAAGGCTGAACAGACCCAGTTCACGCAGCCTTTCTTCATAAGAGAGATAATCCAGGCCCTTCACCATCTTCGTGGCCCTCCTCTGGACTCTTTCCAAGAGATCCTTGTCTTTTTGGTACTGGGGAGCCCAGAACTGGACGCCGTACTGCAGATGAGGCCTTACCAGGGCAGAGTTGTCATGGTTCTATGTTTTTTTTTGTTTTTGTTTTTTGTTTTTGGGTTTCATTATTCCACATCAAAACATCATGTAGTGTACGGGCATTAAAGTGTCACTGCCCTGATTCCAAATAGCTATCCCTGTACATTACAGAAGTCACGGGATCTGGCCCTTCCGGGTGGGGGGGCGCTCTCTTGCTGCCTTGCAGTGGGTGCTGGAGGGTGCTTTCCTAGCCGTTCCAAGCTTTTCAGGTTTGAATCGGTCTCGGGAACTCTCTCTCTCATATTGTCTGATTTATTAATCTCAATTTGAATTGATTGTATAATATTTTGTTATCTTGTATTCCAATATTATAGTAAAATAAGTTTTTCTCCATAGATTATTGCCGCTGTTCTTTTCCTCCCTTACTTCATTCTTATTTTTGTGGGACTGGGGTGGGGGGGGGGAGGGCAGAGGCCTGTCGCCTCTGTCACGGACATAGATTGATCTGGTCAACTCCGTGACAGATTTTTGGCGCCCAACGTGGGGCAAGCTGCTTTTTACCTTTTAGAACGAGTCTCTTTTTCTCTCTGCTCTTAGAGAGCTTCGTTAGTAGTCCAGTAGTCCATTATCGGTAGTCCAGGTTTCTGTGCTGGAAAACGTGACCTTGAAAGATTAGGCATACTGCCAGTGTTTTGGGATATTTGTAAACTTTGAGCACTACTTTGTCTGTGTAGTGCCTTTTTTTTTTTTTTTTTTTTTT
>NW_024884325.1:0-20940 GCF_019232065.1 Centrocercus urophasianus
CCCCCTTGTCCCCCCTCATCCTCTCCCCGTTCCCCCCGGGGTTCTCCCGCACCCTCGCACAGGGCAGCGCCGCCCACTGCCGCACGGGGGCGCTGCGGGGCAGGTCGGCCGCAACGCACGAACGGTCCTGCCGCGAGCCCGCCGCCGCGGGGCGCCATGGGAGCTGCAGTCCTGAGCGGGGTGCGCCGGGAGGCGGGGGGAGGGGGTGTGTGCACTGGCGCGGGGCACGCCGGGAACACTTCCGTTTCCGGCGGCCGCCTGAGCGGAGCCCGCGTAAGCGCTCCGAGCGTCGGTGAGGACGCGCGGAGCCGGAAGTGGAACTAGGAGCAGCCGGAAGCGGAGCGCGCAGGGCCCGCCATGGCTCTCATCTGCTCCAGTGAGCGGGGGGTCGCCCGGGGGTGGCGGCGGCGGCGATGGGGAGACAGGGGGACGTCGGGACCACGCCGTGACCTGCGCCGCCCCCTACGCTGTCCCCACAGTCTCCAACGAGGTCCCCGAGCACCCGTGCGTGTCGCCGGTGTCCAACCACGTGTACGAGCGGCGGCTGATCGAGAAATACATTGCGGAGAACGGCACCGACCCCGTCAACAACCAGCCCTTGTCCGAAGAGCAGCTCATAGACATCAAAGGTGGGAGGGCACGGGGGGACACCGGGAGCCCGTCCCCGCGCTGCCGGCGGGGGGACGAGGGGCTGTGGCGAAGGGCAAGGAGCTGAGGGTGCATCTGTGTTGGCAGTTGCCCATCCCATCCGGCCCAAGCCACCATCGGCCACCAGCATCCCGGCCATCCTGAAGGCGCTGCAGGATGAGTGGGTAAGTTGCAGAGAGCTGAGGTGCGGGGCTGAGTGCCACCCCCTGACTCCCTTTCTGGTGCCCTTGTAGGATGCCGTCATGCTGCACAGCTTCACGCTGCGCCAGCAGCTGCAGACCACGCGCCAGGAGCTGTCCCACGCACTGTACCAGCATGATGCTGCCTGCCGTGTCATCGCACGGCTTACCAAGGAGGTCACTGCCGCCAGAGAAGGTGAGCTTGGATGAAGGGGGCTGCAAAACTCCAGGGAAAGAGAACCATAGAGCCACAGAATGGCCTGGGTTGAAAAGGTCCACAATGGCCATCTAGTTCCAACCCCCTGCTATGCGCAGGGTCGCCAGCTACTAGACTAGGCTGCCCGGAGCCACATGCAGCCTGGCCTTGAGTGCCTCCAGGGTGGAGAGTAGAACTCATAATGTTTCTCTGCTTCTGCAGCTCTGGCCACACTGAAACCGCAGGCCGGCCTTATCGTGCCACAGGCAGTGCCGTCCTCACAGCCTAATGTGTCGGTGAGTTTCTTCTACCTCACTATGTGTCTCTCTCCTATTTCCTACCTGCATATAACTGAGCCCTTCTCTGTTCCACGCAGGGAGCTGGGGAGTCCATGGAGCTGGGTGAGCTTGCAGGCATGACCCCTGAGATTATCCAGAAGGTAAGGACTTGTGCTACCTGTGCTGTTCCAGCTCTCAGCTCCTCCCTGTCCTGCTGCTGGGAGAGCCCAGGTTGGCTGTAACCACTGTCGTGCTGTTTCCTAGCTTCAAGACAAGGCCACTGTGCTGACCACAGAGCGCAAGAAGGTGAGCGGCCACATTTCATGCTTACATTTCACATTCAGGATACCACAGTGATCACAAGATATGCATGGTGTGTTCCTAGAGGACAAATGTTCATCCCCGTGCCATTTTCTGTTTGCAGAGGGGCAAAACAGTGCCAGAGGAGCTGGTGAAGCCAGAGGAGCTCAGCAAGTACCGGCAGGTTGCCTCGCACGTGGTGAGTTCTACAGTGCTTTCAAAAACTCACCCTCTGCTGGGCAGTGTGCAAACCCACAGTTCTGTTGCTGGTCAGTGCCAGGGCGGTCGTGGCTCTCTCCATGGAGACCAGTGCTGCAGTGGAGGTGGCTTCCAGCAAAGCCCCTTGCAAGACCTTTTGGGTTCACTTTGGGGTATTTTCCTGCTTGTGGCACCAACCTGGCCTCTTTCTGCCTCGCACAGGGGCTGCACAGTGCCAGCATTCCAGGAATCCTGGCCTTGGACCTCTGTCCTTCCGACACCAACAAGATCCTCACTGGTAAGGGAGCCACCTCCCTCTTTGTTGTCAGCACAGACCCTTCAGCTTCCTGGGAATGGGGCCCTTTCTCTGACCTTTTGTGAGGTTGGAGTGAGCAAAGGGGCATGAGGAATTCTCTTGGCTCACATCCTGAGAGCTTCTCAGGACAGAGATCTCAAAGAGCAGCAGGTGGATGTTGAAGTTGGCCAGCCACAAGTCCCATCTCTGATAGTTCCCTGCTTCATTTGCTAGGTGGGGCTGATAAAAATGTCATCGTCTTTGATAAGAGCTCGGAGCAGATCCTGGCGACACTCAAGGGCCACTCTAAGAAGGTCACCAGTGTTGTGTTCCACCCCTCACAGGTGTGCTGCTGCCCTCTTCACGCTTTCCCTTCCTGCCTGTAAAGGAGCTCGCGAACAGAGTCACGGCACTGTTTTGATGTTAAAGTTCCTTCTTTATCCCTTTATCTCTAGGATTTGGTGTTCTCAGCTTCTCCTGATGCCACCATCCGGATCTGGTCTGTGCCCAATGCTTCCTGTGTGCAGGTTGTCCGTGCCCATGAGGGCTCCGTGACAGGGCTTAGCCTGCATGCCACGGGTGATTACCTTCTGAGCTCTTCTGATGACCAGGTGAGAGGCAGCCTGGGCTCAGGACGCATGGACACCCTGCTTGGTGGCTGCGTGCTCAATGCCACGCGTGTCTCTTCCAGTACTGGGCCTTCTCAGACATCCAGACAGGCCGTGTTCTCACCAAGGTGACAGATGAGAGCTCTGGCTGCGGTAAGACAAAGAGTACCCGTGCTGTGGGGCTCCTGTGGCTGTGCGGAGGGGGGATTTTCTTCCCTGGGAGCTCCTGGTAGCAGGGTTCTCACAGGACAGAGCCTCCCCAACCCTCGTATGTCTCTCTGTCTCTGCAGCCCTCACCTGTGCCCAATTCCACCCAGATGGGCTCATCTTTGGAACGGGAACGATGGATTCTCAGATCAAAATCTGGGATCTGAAGGTAGGACTGGCCCTAGGCAGGCAGGAGTTGGGCAGCGGGTGCTGTGTTTTGCACAGAGCTTTGTGTGCTCCCTGGAGTGACAGCCCTGTGGCTTTCCTCATCCTTGCTTCTCTGGGCACGTGCGAATTCTGTCGTCTTTGTGCGCTGTTGTCTCTCTCCTCGCCAAGCTGCTGCCCTGGGGAGGCAGAGGATGCTTGAGGCCCATGTTTGATCCTCCTGTCCCCAGGAACGCACCAACGTGGCCAACTTCCCAGGGCACTCGGGCCCCATCACCAGCATTGCCTTCTCTGAGAACGGCTACTACCTGGCCACGGCTGCAGACGACTCCTCTGTCAAGCTCTGGGACTTGCGTAAACTGAAGAACTTCAAGACGTTGCAGCTGGACAACAACTTCGAGGTGCGGTGGCTCCCTTGTCCCAGCGTTGGCCACCCGAGCCCTGCCGTTTTGCTCTGCTTGGGGTGCCGGAGGACAGAGAGGGCGCTGCACCTCTGGCACGGTGTCTGGAGGGAACTTCCTGGGCCTGGCCTGAAGCTTTGTTTCCTCTGCTCCTCCCCAGGTGAAGTCCCTCATCTTTGACCAGAGTGGCACCTACCTGGCGCTGGGTGGCACAGACGTCCAGATCTACATCTGCAAGCAGTGGACAGAAATCCTCCACTTCACTGGTACGGGGCTGTGGGGCTGAGAGTGGCAGGGAAGCCTCTCCCACCTCTTCGTGACATAACCATATGCTGTCTTCCCTCTGCAGAGCACAGTGGCCTCACCACAGGGGTGGCTTTTGGCCACCATGCCAAGTTCATCGCCTCGACAGGCATGGACCGCAGCCTGAAGTTCTACAGCCTGTAGCCTCGGGTGTGGGGCTGGCAGTGCTCACTGCAGTGCTGGGATTTGGGGTGGGGGTTGGGTGGGAGGGCTTTCCTTTCTCCTTTAGATTTCCTTGCTGTAACTGTTGGCGGGGGGAGGGAGGGGTTAGTTGGATGTCACCATGCTTCATGGATTTGTTGTTTTAGTTTTCTAGTTTCGTGTTGGTCTTTCTGGCTTTAGACTCTCTTCTGTGGCTGTGGTACACTTGAAAGGCTCCAACCTGTACCCCGGTGGATAGTTGTGATGGAGGGATGGGGGACTGTGCAGTTTTGTAAGCAGTTATCTAGTTTCAGTACATAAATAAAGAACTATTCACCACAGCCCTGGTCAGCACAGTGGGGGTAAGGGGAGCCAGAACAGACCTGGTTCTGCTGGGGTTCCATCCCTCCCTCCCCACCTTAAGCCCACATCACTCCCATCCCACAGATGCCACCACTAGTCTTTGCCAGTTGCTGGTTTATTGTTCCCACTCGCCCCCACCGGGACCAGAGCACTGGGGCTCTGTCCTGATCAGGAGGAGGAGCAAGGAGGCAGCAGCACACGCTTAAGGTCTCCCCACTGCAGGACCCTTCGGCAAGACAACGCGTCCCCAGGAGGTGACTGTGCCCATGATGTCTGCTGTCTTCCTGGACCCTGCAGCTCGTCGGGCCCCTGGGGAGAGGAGCACAGGGGTTGGTTTGGGAAAGGCAAGGGCAGGTAGGGACCCCCACTGCAGCCCCACTTACGGGAAGGCATGGCCTCTTGACAGGAAGGCCGGCAGGGCTCGGGCTGGGACAGGTGGCACACCGAAGCACTGCACAGGATGTACACCTGTGGGACACAGTGCCATGTCACACCCGGTGTCATGGTGGGGTCCCACTGAGCGGGAGGACACCCCTGCCTCACCTCTCCCTCCAGCACCACCATGGAAGGGCTGTCCACAAAGGCAAAGGTGGAGATAGCAAAGCGCTGGTAGTGGCTGGGGAAGGGCATCTGCAGCGTGGCAGGTCCCACCGGCACCAGCTGCGTCCTGTAGTTGTCCCCAGCAAAGGGGCACCTGAGGGAAGACCCTGTGTCAGCATAAGCGAGCCCTGCCAGCCCCTCTTTCCCCATCTGCTCACCCGTCCACCAGGATGGGCCACTGGGGCTCAGCTGCTGGGCTGGTGCTGGGGGCTGCCCAGCACTGGTGCAGGACCAGCACCAGATTGGGATCGGTCTTCTGCAGCAGCCGCACCTCCACGTAGATGGGGTCCCGCAGCACCTTCACCAGCGGGTAGTCGGTGTCAGGGTGGTAGGAGCTGTAGCTCTCATCTATGGGAGGGTTTGAGGCTGAGCAGGGCACAGGGCTGTGGGAAGGTGCCGGGGTGGAAAGTATGGGGATGGGAAGCACAGGGATGGAGGACAGTGCGGTGAGGGTGTGAGAATAGGGATGGGGAACGGGGGATGTGAGGACGGAAGTAATCAGGAGTGGGGGGCACAGGGATGGGGGTGGAGAGCAGGGGATGGAGAACCGGGACGGGCTCACCGGTGGCGATGCGCAGCTGCAGCTGGAGCGGCCCCGGCTGTGCCAGAGGAGCAGCGGTAGGGGGCACAGCCACCTCCAGGCTCAGCGGCAGCAGCTCAGTGGCATTGTAAATGCAGCGGGCGTGGAGGCTGCGGGGGGACAATGGGGTGAGCAGCACTGTGAGCGTCCCCATGCCTCCCACCCCTCGTCCCCTTACATGTAAACACTGTCACGGGTGACAGAGCCACGGGGCCCTGGCTGGACATCAATGGTGGAGATGAGCTGGTTCTCGTAGACCAGCCGGTCCTCGATCACCTGGGGGGGGGGGGCACATGGTGGTCAGGCTCCCATTTGGCAGTCGGGTAGGGGAGAGGTCTCAGGGCTGTACCCCCACCTGCACAGTGGTGCCACACTGCGTGACAGGGAAGTGGAAGAGGACGAAGGTGTCAGAGGTCTGGGCAGGCTGGCAGCCGGGCTGGGTGCTGGCCAGGCGCACGCTGTCCAGGTTGTAGGGCTGCGCCGACAGCCCCCGTGGCACCACCAGCACGAAGTGGCCCTCGGGCAGGCACTGTACAGTGGCTGTGGCACACAGAGGTGCAGTCATGTGCTGCAGTTGGCCACGGCAAGCAATAGGTTGCCCGCTGCTGAGCCCTACCTGTGTTGCCGTAATAGCAGGGCGTCGCACGGTCTGTGTCATCAAAGCAGCAGCCTGCCTGCAGGCAGGCATCACGGCCCGGCGGGGACACGCAGGACAGCCTCCCCACTGCTACCTGGCACTGCTCCCGTGTCAGAGGCTCACCTGGGGCAGGGAGCACTCAGCAGCACACATGCCCACAGCGAGCGGCCCCCTGCTCGACCTCAGTAACCTCTTGCCCACCTCCAGCATCTCCCTGCCCACCCTTCTGCCCAAGTATCCCTGTCAACCCACAGCATCCTCTTCCCAGGCATCTTCCTTCCAGCCTTAAGCGTCCCTCTGCCAACACCAAGTACCCTCTGCTCACTTTCCTGTCCAAGCATCCCCACAGCATTCCCTGGGGAGGGGGATTCCCCTGCCAACCCAAACCATCCTGCCCACTCCAAGAATCCCCCAGCCCAACATGACTGTCCACCTACCCAACCCAACCCAAACGTATCCCTGCCCACCCTTCTGCCCAAGCATTTTCCTGTCTGACCACAGCATTCTCCTGCTCAAGCATCTCTAGCTTACCCAAAGTATCCCTGTGCCTATCCTGAGCATCACCCTGCCCAAACATCTGTAGCCCACCCTAAGCATCCTTGTGCCCACCTTCCTCAGATACCCTCCACCCACTCCCAGCACCCTCAAGTCTCTATGCACAGGTCTCTATGCCCCATCCCATGCTATCCACTTACCTGCCCCCGCCGAGGAGTAGAAGAGAGCCGTGGGATGCAGCAGCCCGGGCTGGGCTTGGGACTGCAGCCCTGGTCGTGGTGGCAGCCCTGGGCGCAGCAGCCCTGGTCGGGGCTGGCTGGGTTGCAGCAGCCCTGCTTGGCTCTGGAGGCTGGGGCGCAGGAGGCTGCCCTGGGCGTGGGACTGGAGGCTGGGGAGAAGCAAGCCCAGCTGGCTTTGGGGCTGGAGGCCTGGGCGGACAAACCCTGCCTGTGCATGAGTGCTGCTGTGCATCAAGCCAGGCTGCAGCCCGGGTTGCACTAAGCTAGGCTGGTTTGGGGGCTGGAGACCAGAGTGAAAAAGACCTGCTTGGATTTGACTGCCAGCATGCACCAGCCCAGGCTGGTTCTGGAGCTGAGGACCTGGGCGGAGGACACCCGGCCGGGTTTGACCTCCTGGATGCAGTAATCCATGCTGGTTTGGGGATTGAAGACCTGGGTGAAGGATACCTGGTTGGGTTTCACTCCCTGGGCGCACTAATCCATGCTGGTTTGAGGACTGAAGACCTGGGCGAGGGATACCTGGTTGGGTTTGATACCCTGGGTGCACTAATCCATGCTGATTTGGGGACTGAAGACCCGGGCGAAGGACACCTGGTTGGGTTTGACCCCCTGGGTGTGCTAATCCATGCTGGTTTGAAGACTGAAGACCTGGGCGAAGGACACCTGATTGCGTTTGACCCCCTGGGTGTGCTAATCCATGCTGGTTTGAAGATTGAAGACCTGGGCGAAGGACCCCTGGTTGGGTTTGACTCCCTGGACGCACTAGTCCTTGCTGGTTTTGGGACTGAAGACCTGGGCGAAGGACCCCTGATTGGATCTGACTTCCAACATGCACAAATGCAGGCTGGTTTGGGGACTGAAGGCCTGGATGAAGGAGACCCATCTGGGTTTGACCACTAGCGTGGATCATCCCAGGTTGGTTTTGGGGCTGGGGTCTTGGGTACTCCATGCCGGGCTGAGGCTGGTGCTGCAGTTCTGAGGGCTCCAGGATGGGCTGTGCATGTGCCACAGGGTGACTCTGCTCCATGGGGGCTCTGGGGGGCAGCTGTGGGCGAGGGACGGCCAGGGCAGAATGGGCTATGTGCTGCAGGAGGCCGGGCCGTGGCCGGGGGATGAGGACATCAACACCGTGACCTGTCGGGGCGCCATTGCCCCGCTCGGGCTGGTGGTGGCCATGCACGCTCTCATCTCTGAGGACCTCATAGCCAGCTGGCCGTGGGCACGTCATGTTCACCTCGTAGGACGCAGCCACCACCCCACTGAGCAGCATCTCCTCCAACTGCACCCTCAGCACGTAGCGGCCGTCCTGTGGCAGGGAAAGCAGGAGGTGTAACCCCATCCCAGCTCACCGTGTGCCCCATAGGCAAGCACAGCCTCACCTTCAGCACCACGTGGCAGCCCTTGTAGCCGGCTGAGAAGACTAGCCCACCATCCTCCACAGCGCTGAGCCAGTGCAGACAGATGGAGCAGTTGGCCACTTCGAAGCGGGTGCCAAACTCATCTGCGAGGACACGGGGGCGGTGAGGCTGACCCCTTCCCACCCCCCTCATACTGCCATGGGATGCCCATCACTCACCCAGGACCTTGAAGCGCATGGTGCGGCCACGCGTGGGGAACGCCAGCAGCTGCATGCCAAAGTCCCCACAGTCGTAATGGTACCGCAGCAGTGCCGAGCCAGAGGGCAGCCATGTAGGCAGCAGCAGTAGCAACGGCAGCAGCAGGGAGCAGCTCCAGGCCATCTCAGCGCTGAGCACAACATGGAGCTTCCCGTGGGTCTCCTCCATTTATACCTGGGCAACAATCAGATGACTGAGGCGTCAGAGAAGTGATGGGGGGAAGCGAAAGCTGTTTGAAGGCCGGCATGCCCTGTGTCCTGCAAATGGGGAATTGAGATCTGGTGCTAGACCAAAAAATGGGGCTGAAGCAGCACTGTGCTGGCATAAGACCCCACAGCTCCATGGTGTATGCCATCCGGCTCCCTGCTGGCCATGGGAGCATGCCAAGGAGTCCATAGAGCAGTGCTACAGCAGGGACATCTTTTGCCAAGCTGGGCTGCCCCAGTCCCTGTCCAAGTGCTCTCACGGCCAGGGGTGCCCCCACGCACAGACCCAGGTCGCTCTGCCCCACTCATGGTGCCACAGGGGAACCGAAAGTCAGTTGGAGATCACGGTGCCCCACAGCTGTCATGGGCTCGGAGAAATGCTCCTGCAAATGGGGAATTGAGACTGCTGCTCCCAGCAGAGCACAGGAGTCCCTGGACACCCCTTGGCTCATTCGTCACCCCACACCGCACCGGTGCCGTTGCCAGCAGTGCTCCAAGGTGCTCAGTGTAACAGCTGTGGGGTGCCCACTGTCACCAAGTAGAGGGGGCACAAAGACCTGGAAGCGAGTTGTGCCCAGGCTGGAGGTGTGGGGAGTGCTACATGGGGCTGGGAAGGACCTCGCTCCCCTCAGGTTGCTGCTGACAGCAGCATTTCATGTTTCTCCTGTGCGCTTCCCCCTCCCTCCATTCCCCCCTCCCCAGTTTCTCTTCTGGGTCCTGCTCTTAGTGAAGCTTAAATTCTCTCACCCTGACCCCAGTCCTGCTTTGGGGTCACAGCCGGCTCCAGACCTGCTCCAAGCCTACACAGACCCAAGGAACCCTGGAGCTCAGCCATCAAGCCCCAACCGTTGGAGCCAGGTACCCACGGGGCAACATTCCCCTTCCATGGGAGGATAAAGGATGATTTCTGAGCCAGGACTGCATGGAGACACTCAGCTCAGCAGGAAGAGAACATGGCTCAACAAGACTTGGGCTCAGTCTTCTCTTTTCTTGGAGAGCAACTCCAGATGTAAAATCCCACTTTGGGGCTGAGCACAGGAAACGTGACTGCTGCCGCTCCTTGCCCAGCACACTCACACCCCGAGTCAAGGGGCCTCATTAACCTCCACCAAGACTCATTAATTCCCAACGTGCCCCCCGGTGCAACCATTGCCTTTATTGAGCAGCTCACAACTTGATAGCAGGAGCAGGACTCAAGTGCAGTTCCAAGAACTGCACAATCTCCTGCCACGAGTGCTGCTGAGCCCTGGCATGGGGCTGGGGCTCTCCGCCCCACACCACAGGCAGAGGGTTGCCACGCAGGCTGGAGATGCTGCAGAGGGGTGAGCCGGGAGGCTCGATGAGGTGGCCAGCCCCAGGGTAGGACAGCAGGCGGTAGGCATCCTGCGGCAGGCGTTCCGCGGCCAGCTGGGCGAAGAGTTTGCTGTTGAAGCTGCGATCGGCCTCACCCACCACAAAGAGGACCTTGCCTTGGATCTTCTCCACCGGGATGGCCGAGGAGCTGCAGGCTGGGCTGCGCGGGTCGGCGAAGATGGCCGAGTTGTCCATGGCACCCAGCTCGGTGAAGAGGATGCGCTCGGTCTGGTACGGGATGGAAGGGATGCGGAGGCCCTTGTAGTGCAGTGGGTTGCCATACAGAAAGGTCGTGCCGTTGATCCACACTGTGGCCACCACTTGCGGGAGGAAGGCGGCCATGGCCAGAGCCACCTCAGCCCCTTTGGACACACCAATGACACCCAGCCCTGGGCCTCGCACCTGCAGGCCAAGAGAAGACGGAGGGGGTGGTGGCACCGATGGGACGGCACCAGGACAGCCATGATCACTGGGGAAGCCCTGCTCACGAGGAGGCATCTCAAGACCTCCTTGTGCACTGTGGCATCATCTCTGGTCATCAAGACATCCCTGTCAGCAGGATGTCCCCAAATTCAGGACGGCCCCGGCCATGGGGACGTTGCTCTCAGACATAGAGTGTAGTTTTTGGATGGTCTGCACAAAGCCAGGAATTCGATTCAACAGCCCTTAGTGGGTCACTTCCAACTTGGCATATTCTGTGGTTCTATGATCTGTGCGTGTTCCCAATCACTACAACACTCCCAAGTCACCAGGAGGATGCCCCTGGCCACCAGGACACCTCTCCTCACCACGACCTCCATAACACCATGACATACCCAGGATGATCCCAGCCCTTCATACAACCTCATTCATCAGCGCGTCCCTCTTTGCTGAGGCTGCCCACCACACCACAGCACTCACCTTCGGGTGCTGCAGGAGCAGCTCGGCAGCCTCCTCGAAATAGTCCAGGTCGAGCTGGGTTAGGCCTTTGGGGAGGTCCTCGTAGGCGAAGAAAGCCAAGGCCAGCACTGCAAAGCCCCGGCTGGCCAGCAGCCCAGCCCGGAACTCAATGAGACCACCCGCACCCCCAAACAAGTCGATCACTGCTGGAAAGGGCCCTGGGCCTGCAGGTAGCAAGGAACCCAACACCATGAAGGCTGTCACCAGCCCTTGCCACCACACCGCGATACAAACCCAGACTGGGGGTCTTTCCACGCAGGATCCATCACCAGCGGGTGCCGCCAGCCCGTTACCATCCCACACCAAGGGGGTGCCACCAGCCCACAGCCCAAACCCAGCCTTGGGGTCTTCCCACCAAGGAACCCCCCAGTCCCACCTCTGGCTCCAAGCCACTAGGGCAGCGACCCAGAGACCCTTTGGGGCTGCTCCTGCCCCCCAACTCACCTGGTGGCAGCAGCAGGGCCCCCCGCACCCTCCCTTCGCGGATGGGCACCCGCTGCACACCAGGGCCCACGTACCACCGCTCGGCGGTGCAGGTGGCCAGAGGCTCACCCTGCTGCCCCAACACCAGGCGGAGGCCGTCAAACACCTCCAGGTGGATGAGGAAGGGGCTGCCCATCACATCGCGCTTCACCAGGCGCTTGAAGAGGCTGTCAGGCTGCAGGAACCAGAAGAGTCCCATGGGCCAGACGCCGCTGTAGTTGCCCCCCAGGGCAGCGTGCCGCCCCACATCCACCATGCCCTCCTCATCGGAGCGGTAGAAGGCACGTGCTTGGAAGCGCTCGCCATGCTCATCCATCAGCCAGGAACGCAGAGTCACCAACTGCAAGGGAGCCAGTCCAGAAACCACCACCTGCACTGTCTGGTCAGCCAGCGAGGAGCTCGGCGTCACCACCACCTCCACCATGGTGCACCTGGGGACAGCAGCACCAGCACCAGAGCGTCGGTGTGCTGCTCCAGGATCCCCCAGGAACCCCTCCCCCTTCACCTCCACCTCCTCTCTTCAGCACTGGCTACTGAAAGCTCTGGACCCACTGCCCTGCGCTCACCCCCTTCCCAGAGAGCTAGGAGTCCTGTGTGGCCCCAGCCGGGGGGTGCACCCACACACCACACTGGAAAACCTTTCCCGTGCCCCAAAGCCACGTAGAGAAGACCCAAGCCCCTCTTACCCCCGCAGAGCAGGCGAAGGTGAGGTCAATTACTGCACGCTGGAGACTGGCAGCACCTCACCACCCCAGCAATCATTAACCCAGGAAGCAAAAAGAATGCAGCCGCGAGGCTGATGACCCACAGTTCTGCCCCGCCCCATGGCAGGCTCCTCAGCCCTTCCCCTACTAGGGGTGGGGATGCAGCAGCGGGGAGCTCCGCCTGCCCCAGTGGAGAACCCACAAATGTTGCATCCAGTTAACTGCCCATGCTTCCCTCTGCCCAGGGTGCGTGGGATGGCTCCCTCCAGCAACTGCTCGTTCAGCGCAGCACAGGGAAACACAACCAGCAGGAAAAACGCAGAAATAGGCGCTCGTAAGGCAAGAAATCTATCCACAACTGTGAAGAGGTGCACATGGGCTTCCAGCTCAACTCCTTCATTCCTCCCACCTCCCTACTGTCTCTCAGCCTAAAAGAGCAGGTAGGAGGCTGCAGGGTGCTCACTTGCTCTGCAACACAGTGAAGGTGCTCCTACCCCAGCACTCAATCTCAGGAGCAAGGCTTCTCCTAGAGGAAATGAAGCCCCAGGGGCAGGGGCCACGGTGCCCTGTGACCCCAGAGGTACAGAAGCCTCCTTGAAGGCAAGGCTGGAGCAATTCCTCTTTGCTTTTAATGAAGAAAAGGTAGATTTGGGCAATTCTCAGTCCAGCCCCAGGCACTGACAACAACCTGCTTTCACAAGACAGGGCACGCAGCAGCTGGGTTCTTTTCCATCCTGCTGTCCATTCAGAGCGCGGACCCCAGAGATCAGCAGGGCCTGCAGAACTCGAGCCTCACTCTGCAGCTGCTTTGCCCCTCATGGGTGCCTTCTGGAACATGCCCAGCGTGTCCCGCTTCTCCACCCTGCGCAGCTGCTTCTTCTTTGCCCGCTTGAGCTTCATTGGGTTGCGGATCTGGAGGGCAGAAGGAGGCAGCTTTCAGACAGGTGGAAAGGCAGCATTTTATCCTAAAACTCCCAGGAAGTTTTAGGATAAACTCCAGGCTCCCCCAGCTCTTGCACGGGAGGAAAGGAACAGGAGATAGTCATCCCCATTTACCCCACCACCTCCAGGTCTCTCCAACACAGAGAAGCCCTACCAAAGCCTCACGTGCTTGGAGCGCTGCTGTTGCCCCATATCCCATGTTCTGTTACCTCAAGGGTCACCCCAGAATGACCTCATGAGGAGCTGCAACTGTCTTCCCCCAGCCCCTCCAGAGCTGGGGTGGAGGTAGGGGGAGGAACTGGAGCAGAAGTCAAACTAGAGCCCAGCATTCAGTTCTGGACTCACCACTTGAACAATCTCTGCCTTCCGCTCATTTTCCAGCCGCCTTCTGAGGTTCTCCTCCCGCCGCCGCTTCTTCTCCTGTGGGAACAACACCAGAACGTCCCTGCAGCTCCCACCCTCCAGCCTTAAGCTTGGGCCACTGGGAGCAGAGGGGCCAGACAAAAAACTGCAGGGCTATCGCAACGCCCTTGCATGCAGAAACCTGCCACACAGAGTCAAGCCATCAACACTTTCCTTCCCCACCCTCCATGAGGCCCGAGTTTGAAATTATCCAAAAAAACAGCAACTTGCAGCAAGTGACTATCACGGCACAGAGCTGGCAGGACAATAGGGGGTCCAATAGGAGAATCTCATCTGGCTGTAGGAAGCTTTGTGCTCACTGCAGGGCAGCAGCCCGCAAGGCTGGGATATAGGCAAAGATGTGGAACTGCGCCAAGGGGAAGGTGAGAGCTGCCCCAGAGTGCTGGGTGATGCAGAAGGAGCTGGCCCAGCTCCCAAACACAGCATGCTGTTACCTCTCTCTCCCTCTGCTTCGCCTCCTGAAGCTGCTGCACCAAGTCCCTCACAAGCTTCTTCTCTTGCCGCTCCTTCAGCTTTCGCTCCCACGAAGTGCGAAGAGGTTTGTCCTGCACCATGAGCGAGAACCTGGGTGGGAAGGTGGGGCTGTGACTGGGAGAGGCAATCCTCCCGGCCCTCGCAAGACTTCCTGGAGCTGGGACCCCTGCAAGTCCTGTCACAGCTCCCCTTCCTCTCACCTCCAGCTCAGGGCTCCCAATAGCACCTCGGCCACCCCCAAAGCCCTCACATCGCTCAGGAACCACAGCCTGAGCCCTCAGGGGGAGCTCCCCCACTGCAGCCCTATACCCCTCTCTATAACCCCGTACCCCTCGGCCCTCACCGACACCGGACCACCGCACAGAATCCTCCCACGGCCTGGAAGCCCTCCTCCTCATTCCCACCTCTTCCTGCCCGGGTCCTTCCACACCCGCCCCGATTTGGGCCTGCCCCGGGGGATGGCCGGCACCGCCGCCTCTTTCCGCTTCTTGGCGGCCTTGCGGCGGGCTGGAACCTGGGAAACTTCAGAGACCGGACCCACGGCTGAGATCTGGGCGAGATCGGAGACGGACACAGAGACCGAGACTGAGCCCTCCCTGCTGGGCCCCTCGGAGCCCGGAGCCGCTGCTGTACTGCACCCCTCCATCCTCCACGCGGCGCCTTTCTCCAGGCGCCGGGAGATGACATCACAACGCGCTGCGCACATGCTCAGTTCCCACTTACATCCGCCTCCACAGCCGCCATGTTGGTGTCGGGCAGCGCCCCAGGCCTGGTGGGGGCCGCCATATTGCAGCCGACGTGCTGCCCGAACTGCAGAGAAACGCGAAGGCTTGGCTGGGGGGGAGGCAGTTTATTGGGATTTTTTGGTTCGTTTTTTAGGATTTTTTAGGAGTGCGTGGGGCTGCTGCTTAGGGCTGGGTGCGGTCCGGCTGTGGGGAGCAGCAGGGATGATGTGGGCTTCACTACAGCACCTGGAGAGGGAGAAGAAGGAACTGTAGGGCCAGCGTCAGGGCCCGCTGAGGAGGAAGGCAGTAGAGCAGAGCCCCGTACCATGCGTGTGTAACTGTACTGCTTGATGGCAGTGCAGCCAAAGGCCAGGGCCGCCACAGCTGTGCAGAACTCCAGCAGGCCGAAGAGGACGAGGATGGAGTCGAAGCCGTTACTCAGGGCCTGATGGCAGGAAGGCAGTTAGCATCCTGCTGCCCCACAGCATCCGCTGCGCACGGCCACGGGCAGTACCTTGGTCTCGGCGCTGAAGCACCATTCCTGCCTCACCAGGAGCGGCATGCCGGCGCTGCTGCTGCAGCCGGGGATGCTGTGGGTGATGGCCACTGTGTGTATGAGCATGGCCACCAGCGTGCTGAGGATGACGGCGGCATTGGCCACGCAACACACTTTCACCTGCGTGGTTCACATCAGGAAGGGTCACCCTACAGGGATGTGTCTCCCATCCAACCCTCTTAGCGCATCATGGAGGCTGTGTGCAGCAGCGACACAAAGCCCTTACCAGCAGGATGTTCTCTCTTTTCTCACTTTCCACCAGGAGAGAGCCTGAAACCAGGAGCTGCTTGGAAAACACAGGAGGAAGAGAGGCACCAGCTGGGCACAGCTTCCCATCACCCATCCCAGAGCCCCTCCAGTGTTCAGGTCTGCCCTCACCGACTCTCCAGCCACAGAAAGAGTAGTGGATATGAGGTATACGAGGAGCCCCCCATGACAAGGGGATCCAGCCCCATATCTCTGGGCAGTAAGAGGTTGAAGCCCAAGCGTGCCCTTGCATACCAGAACCCCAAGCCAAAAGAAGACTCCGCTGGCCACAGGAAGGGAGAGGACACTGTTGTTCTCTGCACAAGTCAGGATGACACCAAAGCACAAGTGGATGATGCCAGTGACGATGTGAATGGTCTGGGAAAGGACAGAAGAGAGGGGGTCCCCTGTGTGCTGACAAGGATTAGCATTGCCATTACGTGCGTCCCACCCCGATCCCAGCATCAGCAGCACGATGCCAAGGAGATGTGCCCTACCACGCCGCAGACTCACCCCCAGCACTTTGGGCTGTGCTCTCCTGAAGCCGCTGACTTGGAAAGAAGACACGGTGGGCTGGATGGAGCCGGAGGCCAGCTGGGCTGCCCGTGGGTCTGTGGCCGGGATGACCTCTGTGATGATCCGCACGCCGCCAGATTCTGTCACCGTGGTTGCCATTACCTGCAGAGGCCCGGGGATGGGGGTGGGCCTGTGCTTAGTCGGTGTGTGGAGTGCTGTCAGCCTGATGGGGACATCTCACACCCCATCCTGCGCCCCATGCACCATCCTGCACCCTGTACCTCACTTAGCCTGGCTTGTGCTGCTGCTCCTGGTCCCTTGGGAAATTTAGGTGGACTACAAGGGCTGCAGTGCTGCTGCCCTTTGATCCGCAGAGGAAGTTTGTTTGCGGAAGTCCTGTCAGGCCCCTCTTGCTCAATGAGGCAGCTTTGCCAACAGAAGGAAGAGAGGCTGCAAAAATAAGTGAATCTGCCTTGAGTGCCCGCAGTGAGCGTCAGTGATCAGAGGAAGAGACCGCTGGTCTGGCTGGTGCTGTTCTTACAGGACAAATGGGAGTGAAATGACACACAGCCTAAGCCCTGTCAGTCCTAGGGAACCTCATTTGCTACTTTTCTGTGTCTCTCTGCCTCCCAAGCTCCCTATGCCTGTTCCCGCTGATGGCAGTCCACCCACAATCACGAGCTGGGAGGCTCGCTCCTCTGCTGAAAGGAAGGGGGGTGCAATCGTTTCCGATAGGAAATGAGAGCTCAGACTGGGAACGGAGCCACAGCACATGGTGAGAGCTCCCGAAGAGCACCCAAGGGGCCCCTTCCTCCTTCCTCAGGCCACCGTGCTCTGGCTTTGCCAGAAGAACAGCCGCTTCCTCCCCGCGTAGAAGAACAGCCAGGACGGTGGGGATTCTGACCCAGGAAATCGGTGTCCCCTGTGACAGGGGCAGACACGGGGTTGCATCCCAAAAGTAGCTTTTGGAAGCACCTCTTGCTTTGCTTTGGCCCTAGAGCTGGGACACCTGCTCTGGCCCCACTGCGAGCCCATGGGGGCCACCTCTTGCCATCCCCACGTGCATGGGGGACCAACAACTTCTCCGCTTTATTTCACAGAGAGCTTGGGACAAGGCTGCTTTGTCACACATCCCCGCAATGCATTGTTTTCTGCTAGGTGTGTTTCTGAAGGGGTGATGACCACAGATCAGAATGCAGGATGGAGGGTGGCTTCTGTGTGGAAATGAGCCTAGAAAGTGTCCCCATGGCAGTATCCTTCTGGGGAAGACACCTGGGGTCTGGAGAAGGGGCAGTTCCCCACAGCAGGCTGGGTTATGTCTCATCTAGGGAGGCAGCTTTCCAGAAAGAGCTGGGAGGTGGAAGAGTTCTGCCCATCAGCTACGCTCCTGGTGGCTATTGGTGCTTGGTTACCCAGGAATGCTCCAGCACCTGTGGAAATGCCCAGATCCCCTATTTATCCTTTGTACACATGTGGTGTCCCCTGTCAAGAGCAGCAGCAGCTTGCATTCCCAGCTGAAATCACTCACTGCGGTGGATTTCCTCCCAAATCCGTGCTTTCAGGCTCTGAAAGCATCCCTGGAGTTTCAGCCTTTCAGCTGGAAGCAACTGTGGCAGCTCTCATCCCAGCAGTGGGAGCTCACTGAAGTGCCTTAAAATCCATTTCTGAAAGGGGGGATTCGTGGAGAAAGCATTCTTCTCTTTCTAAATAAAGCCAGGCCCAGCTGGGGATGGCAGGAGCCCAAGGTAGGATGTTACAAGATATTTTAGAAGCAGATGCCAGAGGAGGTGAAGCTCACAGGCTGAGCAGATGCCGGGAAGCAGCAAACCCTGCATGCTGCAGGCTCTTTCCGATCCAAATCCCTGCTTTTTCCAAGGAAAACAAGTCATGATGGGTAAATGCTTCTCACAGCAAGTTTCTGCTTCCTGTGAAAAACTTTATATCCCCATAAAAATACCAAAAGACAGATTTCAGCTTTTTCTCCAGATCACTGATTACTTAAAGAGGAAGTCGTGTTTTCTGGGGCAGCCTTCAGCAAACGAAAAAAGGAAGAGCTGGCTTTCATCTCCGCACCCATTGCTCAGCAGAGTTGCTGCGCTGCTGCTCCTCAAGCCCATCCCAGCTGCTTCCTGGTCTACTTTGACCCAGGGATGCAGCCTGGCCAGGAGTGAAGGTTGGGTGCAGGTCCTCAGCTCTCTGTGGGGTGTGCGTGGACCCCGCAAGAGCACTGGCCACAGGGTGGCCAAAACACCAGCACGGAGCTGGATGGGCACAGGGAGACCCTTGGGAGCTAGAACTGACTGTGCTGTGAGCACAACACGAGCAGTATGATCCTTTCCCCCTGCGCTCCCCCCACCTCTGGGGCTTCTCCTCCCAAACCTGCTCATTATTTTTTCAGCACCAGGCCCAGAAATAACAGAGCGAGTGAATAATCCATGAGGTTTTGGCTGAATGGTATAAGCACTGGGAGGGGGGTGGTGAAATGAGCAGGAAAACACGGAACTTGACCCAAAACTCCTCCTGGAGGAAGGTGCAAAATTCTCTCCAATGAATCCTCCTGTGCTGGGGCTCATCCCCACAGCCCCTTCTAAGTGCAAGCCCCCACAACAGGGGACAGAGTATTGAAATCTATACGGAGCTGTAACCTCCTCTGGCAACCCCCCCAGCAAAGGAGCAGAGCCGGGTCTGGCCACAGCATTTTATTATTCTATTTTCAAGAGAAAGTGAAGCCAGCGGGGGCTGAGCTGACAATGGAACCGCTGTGTGGTGCCCAGCACCTGGCTGGGGTAATGGGGCAGGACCACCTCCATCCCTTCCCAGAGAGCCAGGAGGTGAGAGCTGGGCAGGGTATGGGGGTCAGGAGGGGCGGGCTGGGGGACGACGACAGGGGCTGAGTTCAGGGGCTACAAAGCATGGCCCAGCCTGCAGTGCAGCAGGAGAAGGGGCCGATGCCCTGGAGCTGCAGGTGGCTTCTGTGACATCCTTGCTGCCCAGCTATACTTCAGGAGCTGCCAGCTGTGAAAGAGAAGCGCTCAGAGATGGCTGTTGCACAAAGAGCTGGGGGCTCAGAGCGGCCCTCCTGGAGCCCCCTCACCTCCGAGTAGCTGGGCGGCTGTGGCAGCTCTGCTTGCACCACAGCCAGGTCCACTCTGGTGGTGCTGGGCACGATCAGCATGGCCTGGAGGGGGAAAATAGCATCCCATGCTTATCCCCAGCCAGGGGAACGAGGACCCTGTGCTCTGCCTGCTGCTCCCCTGTTACCTCATTGGGGCTGAGTCGTGTTGCTCGGCACCAGAAGTTGGCAGTGGCAACAGCAATGCAGAACTCCAGGATGGTGAAGATGAGCAGCACGATGGAGATGCCATTCCCTGCGAGCTCCAAAGTGGGGAAGGTTCCATCAGCAGTGCCCAGTTCTTGACATCCCCCGTGCACTGAGACCTTTTCCCATCTCCCACCAGCCCTGGGTCTTGCTCTGTGTCTTTTTTTTGTGCCTCTCTGCTTTCCCAAAGCTCAGGCAGAACCAGGCACATGCAGGGCATGAGTCATCTCCCACAGCACCAGCCCAGTGTAGGTCAGGCAGTGGCACTGTGCCCAAGGGATGGTGGGAGCCCCGATAGAGCCAAGATCCCACTGGGTCTAGAGAAGTGCTCCAGAGTGCAGAGGATCCCACAGGGCTCCCCCACCTACCAGGACAAGGTAGCTGTAGTAGTCATCGCTGGAGCGGTACAGCCCGTTGAAGTTGAGGTCAATGATGAAGGCGACGATGCCCAGGAGCGCAAAGATGGCGCTGATGATGTTCATGGCTTGGCTGCCCTTCACCTGCAGGCATGGAGAGGCTTTTCCTGGCCTTTTTTACCCCACAGCTGTGGGTAACATCTCAGGGCCATCCCCAGCACCACCCCTGATGTGGGATCCCAGCACTCCCTCTGCGCTGCTGCTGACGCAGCGGAATTAACAGCTTTGCTAATTCCCCTTTTCCCATTGCTCATTGACAGAAATAACCTCAGTACAAGCTTCAAACGGGGACACAGCTTTGCCCCAGCGGGTTCCACCTGTGCACGTGCTGCTCCCCACATCCCACTTCAGATCTGGGGGCCAGGAAGGGGGCGGGGGGCAGACAGACACTCACCGCACACTCCGTGGGACTCTTCTCTGCCCCAATGGACAGGCAGCCTGAGATGATGAACTGCAGCGGGAGAGGGGAGGGGGGCACTCAGTCCCGTGTCCCCAGACCCATAGAGCACCCCCCCAGCTTCCCCATCTCCAGAGGAAGTGGGGGGGCCGGCAGGCAGCCCCCAGCTCCCATGCTACGCACAGACACACCGCCCAGGAAGGGGATCTCGCCGGTGATGAAGATGGAGGAGTAGACATTGGTGAGTGTGGTCAGGACGATACCGAAGCCAATGTGCATGAAGCCAGTCATGATCTGGATAGTCTGAGGGGACGGCGAGTCAGGGATGGGCCCCCTGGGGCAGCCCCTGAGCTTTAGGAGCCAAACCCCCAGGGTTCCAACCCTGCAGTTTAGGAAGGGGTTCCCACATCGATGGCATGTGCATGCATGGGGGATGCATCCCTGCTGTGTGCTACGCTGGGGGAGGCACACAGCCTCTATGCTCCTCATCCCTCCACCTCCAAGCCAAGGGTTAATCCTTCAGTGCCCCCAGCCCCCCCATGCCTAGGATTAACCCCTCTGTTCCCCAGCTCCAGTGGGAGCTTCCCTCACCACAGAGCATGGGGAGGGAGAGGGAGGAAGGTCCCTGTGCCCCCCACCAACACAAAGGTCTGAGGGCACCCACGGGGATGGGGAACCTCTCAGGGATGGAGAATCTCTCAGGGATGCTAAGGGTGGGGGCATTTTGGAGAGGTCGGCAGGGGTACGAGGAGTTGTAATGGCAGTGTAGGGGTGTCATAGGGATGGGAACCC
>NW_024884326.1:0-6172 GCF_019232065.1 Centrocercus urophasianus
GAGCCAAAGCCTTGCCTGCACCCTCAGAGCCAGCTGACTGATGCAAAGCTATGGGCAGCTCCCTGCTACAGGAACGGTCTGGTGAAATTCAGTAGACAAAGACCATTTGCAGCCCTGGATCACAGCAAGTGCCTGAGCCCCTGGACTACTGCGAGAGCATTTCACAGTCATTGCTGCGCTGGGCTGCACTGCGATTAAAGCAAGGAGGGAAAGCAGTGTTGCCTAACCATAGCATGGCCGGATGAGGTGGAATGGAAACTCTTAAAAGCCAACAGCGCCTTTGTAAATGCTGAGCTCTGCCAGCAGGGTGCTGCTCTCAGACACTCAGGTATTCTCACCTGAGACAGACAATAAAGTGCATTTCCCTTGCATCTTTTTCTTTACCAGTTTCAGATACCAACGGGGACCAGGATTTTGGGATCTGGACGCACAGAGCCTCACTCATGCTCCGAGACCCCAGCAGTATTGCTGCATGTTAAGGCAGGGCTTAGAGCACAAAAGTCCCCCACATCTGAAGGTGTGCATCAAGGGACTGGTCCAACAGACACAAATGGCACATCATGAGAATGGCAGAATCTGGCTTAGTGCCTCCACTTCTCCAAGCTTAAAGGACAAAACATTTTAGCATCATTTTCCTCCCTTCAGAAGTCTCAACCTTTTGGAGTCTCACCCTGTTTAAGCCTCAGTAAAGTAAAAAAACAGGGGTGGGGGGAGCATCTCTGTTGCCTCCTTCCACCAGCTGACAACACAGTTGTTAAAGCAGCAGATGTTCAGTGACTGCTCACTCCCTCTTATTTATGTGTTTGTACAAGTGCTCGGCGCTCACCTGTATCGTTACGATGTCGGCAGTGACAGCTGGCAATGGAAAATCTAAAGTAACACCTGCAGCATTCACTTTTTTTTCAGCACCGCGCGTGTCGGTTTCTTTAGCACCAATAAGTGGCATTACACAGCCTCACTAAATCCACACACCTGTGCAGTCATTTGCAACTTATGGATAGCTGCTGACGCAATGTTCAAACCAACAGCTCTGGCTCACACCTTTCTGTTCTCCCCATCCATCTCCAAGCCGCCAGAAGAGCAAACAGCAGCAAAACCCCGCAGTCAATATTCCCTGAGACGCCCTTTTACAAACGCCGGGGGCACTTTGGAGCTGCTCTCCACAGATGCTCACCAGGTCTGGAGAGCCGTCAGCTGCCCCAGGATATCAGAGAGCGCCAGGAAGCACTGCTGCCCAAACCTCAGGCTGCCCGACCCAACTCCCACAAACACAGCGCCACTGGAAGCTCAATTCCACCTTGGCTGCAACTGCTGCACGTCAACCTGTGGTCTCCCTGGGGGAAGGCTCTGTTGGAAGCTGTTTACATCACCGGCTGCTTTCCTCTACGAGGAGCTGCTATCTCTGCCTGAAATTAAGAGTGCTTGACGTTTCCTACCATAAGCCCCTGTTTTTAAACTCGTTTATCCCTTTGCCAGTAACAATTTAGGCTGAAATTTGTAGGAAACATTGTCTGTGGTGTGAAACTGCCATCAGAACAGTTTGACTTCTTCCACAAAGAGACTGCAGAGAACACCATCGCTGGTTCTCAGCTTAAAGTCGGTCTGATCCAGGACTGGCCAAACTAATCAAGCCTGTGTTTTTCTACAGATTTGTACCCAGTCTCTTTCAAACCCTCTTTCCTTTCAGTAATCCCCATTTAGGTACCTGCTACCAAACAGAATGAGCACGATCTGAGTTGTACCCATTTTCCCTCGCTGATGAAGGCCGTCAGTCACAGGGGATCCTCTGACCATGCCCCAAATTTCATCTCACCGCCACACTTCTACTGCGACAAAGAAAAGTAACATTCAGAGAAACACTGCCCTGACTGACTTTGGTTCAGAGGATGGACGATGTCACTTTAAAAATCATTACTGCCATGAAAAGGAGGAAAAATGTGAATAAATAAATAAATGCATTGGCATCCTGAGAGCTTCGCTAAAGCTCTTTCAAGTGCACAACTCCATCAGCGCGCTGTGCGCTGCGCACGGCACACGGGCTCAGAGGGGTAATTATCCACGGGTTGGAAGCCAGTGTGAATACACACACTGTTGGTCAGCACGATGCTGTGCTTGCTGCTGCTTTTTGTTTAATCCATTGTAATTACTGTGGATCTATTTCTGCTGATAACAGAGAGTGAACTGGTTCTGGTCAGACAGATTTCTGGATACGGAAAATGAGCAGAACATCTGAGAGAACTTACTGTGTTACCAGAAATATTTACAAACGGCTCTTCCTTCCCTCGGCTGGCAGCACATCCCAGCACTGAGGAAGCAGCACGGATGGCTTTTGAAGGGATGGAGAAAGCCAAAGTCCACTTCTCCATCGACCTGAGAAAGCAACGCCACGGGGCTCCAGCAGAAGCCCAGGCTGGAACTGCTCCCAGAGTAACAACTGCCCCCTTGACGGAAGGCTCGCGTGAGTCTGAGTGCACCGTGCACCAGGCACAAACCAGCCTCTAGGGACAATGAGAGGCCGCCGTGCCATGGCAGCAGAGCACCTGGAGGCCTGGGGTACCTTTTGTGCCACGAGATGTGATTCCAGGACTGTCAGTCCTTCCAGCCGAGGACAGCGATATTCTACACAGGCTTGACGCCAACGTGCACCAAGAGCAACGCAGACTCTGGGCTCGACTGACAGCAGCGCAGCCTTCTCCACAGCACGCAGCCCTATCCCAGTGCATCTGTATCAGCAACGCAGAAACCAGCATTAGCACGAGGAGAAGACACACATACAGACCAACCAGGAGCTGCAGCTTTCCTCAGTTTGTGACAAGGCCTCGGCTGGATGCTGGGATGCTCCCCATGCACAGCCAGGCACTTGCAGCAAGCACCTTGTGCCCATGGGCAGAGAGCTGCAGTAAGGCACAACGCTGGGCTGAGCAGGCACGTTCCAGCTCACAGCAGCAATGGAAGGACATTGTGCAGGAAAGCAAAAAGCCTCAAGGAAAGGATTAGTGGTGTCACAAGCTAAACACCTCCTCCCTGATGATATACAGGATTGGGTCAGCTGTGCAGACAAGCGAGAATGCTGCAGCATGGAGTGAGAAACAAACTGCTGCCTCCAGTAGCATTTCAGATAACAAGCAGAAGACTAGCATACAACAAGCAGCATTTTAAGAGCTTTCCCGTAGAGGACAGGCAGAGATTTGTCAGTGTGTAACTGCACACCGTTTCTACTCTAGATCTCCTCCTTGGCTGCTTTAACTTACCCAGCAGATTTAAATGTAAGAAACAACACCAAACTTCTCTTTATTATCAGCCTCCAAAATCTTGCAGCTCTTGCTTCACAGTTCCAAAAACCAAAAGCTAGGAGAGCAGGTTGCAGTAGTGATACGCTGTCATTAAGAGTCCACTGCATTACAACAAACGATGCCAAAGGACCTGAGCAACAGCTCTGCCTCACTGCCTTAAAAACAGACAGCCGGGGTTTGGTGACAGTATGAACAACCAACCATCAGACCATCACTGGTCTTAAAAAAAAATAAAAAATGTATCCTTTTAAAAATTACCTTGATCCACACTAAATACACAAATTGCTCAGATGATCATGCCGTCTCATAAGCACGGGATATAGCCAGAACTTACTGCAGGTTATTTGAGCACTTGCTCACAGCGAGCAGAAAGTAGCCTGGGGCCTGCTGAAAGAACTGCCAAGAAAGGATGAGACAGAGATATAAATCAGATTTATGGGCTGTCCAGCAGACTTTACATTCAATTCTCTCTTGTCATGTTCTCATCGAGTGCAGGCACGCACACAACCCTTCTTGCAACGGTTCTGACCAGAAACGGGTCAGACCCAACCACCCCGGGGCCACATTAGATCTTAAGGTGCAAAAAGGCAGCATGCATACTCACAGGTAGACACATAATTCTACACACCACACGTGAGGCTTCATTTGTCTGCTTTCATGTGCGTACCAGATCCACTCATTTCCTTCCAGAAAAACCCAGAATGTAAATGCCAGCAACAAGTGCAGTTTAACACAGGCTCCGAGGAAAAGAAAGAAAGGCAGGACTTCACACACGTTTGTGGGAAAGAGAAACCATTCAAGTGAGTGAGAATAAACTTCCAGTGCTGATGCTTTGTAACATGACTGTGCCAGATGAGACGTCTTCACAAAGACCACAGCATGTGCTATTGATTCCATGACTCACTATTTCTAGTGTTAGAACTATGGCCAGATACTGTGCTCAGAAGGAAAATCAATGTCTGTTCTACAGAGTTTGTCTTGTAACATAAATTGAACAGATTAATACAGAAGAAATCCCGATATTAACGTCAGACAAAACTATGACGTTAGTAGCAATATGGAAAGAAAAAGCCACTACATCTGCTAAACTGTCCAATGGAACTGACGTGGAGCAAAATTCTACCCGGTCTGCAATGCATTTACTTCCCTCATTCTACAGTTAAACACAGGGTATGACTGCTGTTGGCTTCACAGAGGGCATCTGTTACACAGGTAACGTCCAGGCTGGCTTTGAGAAAATCCTGAAGACGTAAGGCAGGACAGGCTCCAGCAGAGTGAAGAACCCTACAGCCCCCTGCCCCCCGCCTTGGGGTCTTCAGTGACACTTCAAGCTCTCGCTCAGCCTGACTGAGCCCAAGCTCTCTGTGGCACGACTACATCCTCTGCTTTCTCAGCTGGCAAGGGTGTTTTGACCAGAAATCCCATCTGGATTCTCAAAATCTTCCCAATTTAGACCTCATCAAGACTTGCACACATCTACAAGGGCCTTTGATTTCGAGACGCAACAAGATTCCTAGACCTGCAACAGAAAAGCTCCTCAGAGTATCTTTCCACCCACTCCAGCTGCATGACTGGTAACAGACTGTGCCTGTGCTTCTTGGATAGAAGAAGTATACGTATGTGGACATGTGTGCACAGGTATTCTTCCTGGTGAAGGCGTGCTTTCTACTGCGTTGGGGCTGTTCCTGCTTGAAAAACATCACAGCATCCTTACGCACTGCCCAGTACCACGGGTGTTTACCAGGATATGCCCGTGCCGACTCCTTTGGTATTCCTCCTGCAGTGCACCCGCTGCCACCACGAGGAATATGGCCAGGGTACGTCATCAGAAAGCACGAGGCTTGAAGCTGCCACTTATTTTCGCTGGTGGCCACAGAAGCGACGTCCCAGGGCTTTGTTTCCATCACTTTCCTCTTCCTGCTGGAGAATTTTGGTGGCACAGTGCGGACACCAAACGCCAGCGGCCACTGGTGAGTCATGCAGATGGCAGGACTGAATGGATTTGACCCAGAGGTTACCAGCCTTCCAAAGTGGAAAAATAGATGGCACCAAATGTTCTCAGCAAAACAGCCCATCTTTGCATAAGAAAATATCCTCTGTGCTTTCCTTTCAGGAAAAAAAAGGGGAGGGGGGAGACAAACTTCCAACCTTCCTAAAAAGGCAGTGAGCTTTCTGCACTCCTGACCTTTCACTTGCAGAGGGAATGCCCATTTCCTGCTGAGCTATGGCTCTGATCATCCTTGCCAGAGCTAAGATGCACACGAGCTGGCTCACCCTTGTTTCCACTGCTGCTGGAGCACACCAAGGACACTGTGTGCCCTGCTGCCTTCAGCACCGAGCCAAGCAATGCGATTCTTCACAGGACCTTTTACAGCACTGAAGAGCTGCACAGAGGAGCCCCACAGGATGGCATGGAGTGCAGCAGTGCAGGGAGGTGGTGAAGCATCTTCTTCTTTTGCTGTCAAGAAGATCAAATGGTCAGTCTGAAAGGGAGGCACGATGAACTCCCTGAAGCTTTGGAGTCGAAAGGGAGCAGAAAGACTAGAATCACACAGAGCAGGAGGGGGAAGTGGAAGTGCTCACCCAGAGACAAAAGAAAGGTTTATCCAAGTATTACAGTATGACAATCATGCATTGCAAATACCCCAGCAAAGTGAAAACCTGCAGTCAGTACAGGAAGCCTGAGGTTTCAGCATTCACTACAGACGGCAGCTAACAGAAGCACTGTGGGAGCTGTATCTGCCTGTGCCCCTTCTCCCAAGAAGCCCAACAGCAAACATTTGTGCTCAGCTGCTACTTTAAAACGCCACAGTCACTGTTCCAACAGCCCTACTGCTACCTCTTCCATCAGAGCTGTGCCTGCAGACCCCAGATGAGGC
>NW_024884326.1:6182-8283 GCF_019232065.1 Centrocercus urophasianus
TCTTGGTTGCAACCCCTGGTTGTGCGCATGGAGTCCAACTCCTCATATTGTGCAGAGCAGGCAGTGCCCTGCATGGTGCTACAGAGATCATCGCTGTGACAAATAGCAAACCAAAGCAACCCCTGCTTTTAGAGTTACCAACACGAGAGAGGTGCTCACCACACTCAAATCCCAGACTGCTTTTGGGCATGCGTTCCCATCTTTGTCTTTCCCCATGGTGAGTTTAACTCTCACCTCACTACTTATTGCTGTGAGGGCAAATTTATGCCACCTCGTCTCACACATCTAACAGTCAGCTAGCCAAGACCGAGCTAGCACTGCTTAGGCTCCCTGTGAAGTTAGTGCAAATAAATATGCATCTTCAGGGGGCAGATAACTTGATCCCACCTCTTCTGTGTGACAGTGATTTCTATAGAGAAACCTACAGAAGCTGACAAACCGACTGGTTTAAACTAGATAGCTAGCTTCTGCGTGGTTGAGGTTCCTGGAGATTAATGGGCACACGGACAAGGTGCTATGCAGTGCACAACCCCATAGACTCTTGAACAGAATTTGGCGCATCTTTCACTAATTATGTCAGATGAAACCATTCATTACTTAAGACGGCCTTGAGCCACCTTCAGAGCAAGTCATCCTCACCAGAACATGAGCAAAGCTGGGTCGCACTGTTACACCTGTTTGATTTCCAGGTGGCTGAGACTCCCCACCTGGAACCTCTTCTGTTCCACTTTATCACCTGCTTTTTTCCCCTCTAAAATCCTACAGGATATAGCTCGCTCCTACCTTCATTTCCATGGTTGGCACACGGTGCTGAAGTTAAGTTGCTCCCACATTACCATAAGTCCTGTTTGGATTTGAGAAAGTTTTAGGCAGAGCACTTTACGTTAAACAAATTTGTTGTTCTCAGTTCGCTACTAAAGATCAAGGGCGAATTTGTGCAGAAAAGCTTGTACTTTCTTCAGCTACGTTACTGACTTTTGGAGAAGGAAAAAAGCCAAGCCACCACCTCAAACTGAGGACAGGGAAAAGTAACAAGCACTTGCCTTCCACATACAGTCAAGCAGAAGGTTCAAGCAGTCAAGTTCTCCCAGTGGTGCCAGTTTTTACAAAGCCTGAGAGCTGCTCTTCTGCTCTGCAGAGCTGAAAACAGACTCTGTTCCTTGTTTCCACAAGAGAACCAACTGCAGAGAAGCAGAAGAAACGGAAAAGACACAGAGAGACACTCACATGCAAAAGCTTCAACGTACGACAGCTTTGCAGGGAGGCTGCAAGCGTTCATGCAGAGCGCTGTGTGGTGAAACACAAACTGTTATTAAATCACCGTGAATGTACAAAAGGGAAGTTGCTGATGACAAAAGGGGTAGGATGTCCAGACGCAGGAATAGCTCTGGCACGTAAGATCAGCAGACGTGACTACCATTTTCTAGCTGACACCCCTGCCCCACAGCTTCTCCTATCAGTGCCTGTGCAGACGCCCAGCACGCAGGCTGTTCGCATCCCATGAACCGCTGACATCCGCTCACCATCAGTGCCAGAGGCACGCAGTCCAAAGGATTCCATCAGCCGGCCTTCCTCCCTCAGAAATGACAGAGGCATTACGCACACAGCTCTTGTGAGGAGAGCCCCAAACTCTACCGGCGCGACCGCTGCCATCAACTCAGGATTCGTTACAGGCGTGCCGTGATCTGCCCTGAAAATACCAGGCCACGTGGCTGCACTTGGCTGCCCAGCACACTGAGTCCTTCTTGACAAGCTCCCTCCCAGGATACTGAGCGAGTCCAATCCCGGGTTACGCAGGAGGATGAGAGCAAGCTGCTGCAAAGGAGGTCAGCAGAAGCGGGACTCTTTCCTTGCTCCACCTGCACGGCTGGGGCAGAAGTCTTGCAGACTGACGCACAGCTTCCCCACCCAATGGATTTTCTTAGAGATGGAAGAAGAGAGAAAAAAAGGTCCTGGATAAATACACAGGGAATTACAACTGGGTTAGATATTTTATAGGACATTAAAAAAAGTAAATACCTTCCTCCAGTGAAACTGCAAAGGAGCAACAGGTTTTCTACACAACTCCAAGAGGACAAAACGACTATTTGGCTTACAGTCA
>NW_024884326.1:8293-18034 GCF_019232065.1 Centrocercus urophasianus
GGCACCATTCCAGGCCAAGCAGGACCATTCTCTCTCAGCTCACTGCTGATTGCCACTAAAGGACATCTATGTCCCACAGCATGCCACATTTCCAAAGATCTGGAAGGGATTCAATCAACTGTTCTGCAAGCAGGGAAACACTCCTGCCGTTTTCCAAGCAAAGGTGAGAAAAATGAAAGAGAAGGGCAAAGCGCCTTGCTCAAGCTGCCCTGTGAGCCAGAACTCAGCTTCTCCACCTCCAGCCTCCCAGGCCTGTTCTCATTCCTGCAGGCGGCAGCACCTCTCAGATCTGCTCCAGGTGAGCAGGTAACACAGGAGTGCTGCATACCACAGAGGAACAGCAGTCACAGCGAGAAACGGCTCAAGGATTCAAAGGTTTGGTATCACAGGACCACAGCATTGCCAAGGTTGGAAGGCACCTCAAGGATGACCAATCTCCAACCCCCTGCCACAGGCAGGGCCACCAACCTCCCCATTTCATACCAGCCCAGGCTGCCCAGGGCCCCATCCAGCCTGCCCTCGAACACCTCCAGGATGCACGGGGCATCCACAGCCTCTCTGGGCAGCTGTTCCAGCGCCTCACCCTGTCCCTGCTGGCCACCTCTCTTCTGATGGAGCCCACGATACCATTTGCCTTCTGAGCTACAAGGGCACACTGCTGGCTCACGTTCAGCTCTCCGTCTATCAAGACCCCCAGGTCCCTCTCCACAGGGCTGCTCTCAAGCACCGCTCCTTCCAGTCTGTATGGATGCCTGCGATTCCTCCGGCCCAAGCGCCAAACTCTGCACTTTGCCGTGCTGAACCTCATCAGGTTCACCCGGGCCCAGCTTTCCAGCCTGTCGAGGTCCCTCTGAACGGCATCCCTTCCTTCTACTGCGGCAACCGCACCACTCAGCTTGGTGTCGTCAGCAAATTGCTGAGGGTGCACTCCATTCCGTCACCGATGTCACTGACAAAGATGTTAAAGAGCACCGGACTGTGGGAACAGAAAGAGACGCCAAGGTTTACAATAGTTGCAACAGCACACATGCATTACCAGAGCAAAACACTCTGTGCCCAGAGGCACTGAAGAAGCTTCGATGTGTGTTCAAGCAAAAGGCCCCGCAGTTGCAGGCTACTTTGAGCACCTAGTGAATCTTAAAGCTTCCACGTAAGCATTTTTAGGACTGTGCCTTTGATTTGTGTCTGGCTGAAGAAATGAAAACTATCATGACATGAGCCTGGCTCTGGAAAAGGCTTGCTCCCAACTAGCTCCTATTTACAGACCAAGTTCTGCCCTCTCACGTTTACATGCACCTCCTACAAAAGATGAAGCACTGTCCCCTGAGGTAGTACACACACACCAGACTCCCCAGCGCTCCAGCTGCCAGAGCCAGCTTTCTAAGTGTTCCTATCAGGCAGCACCCACTGCTCGCTCTGCACAAAGACATGGGGCCGTCGGGCACCCACACGTCATTGCTGCCCCCCTCTGCACATGTGAACTAATTTCAAGACCCCCAGTCAGATCTGCAGCCTTCACACCTCTGGCCGAGCTGCAGATGTACTGTAAGGGAGCAGAGTGACCCTGAACTGATTTGATCAACTAGTCCTTAATGGGCTCATTTCCTAGAGTAACATTTGCACCTATCTCAGGCAGAAATGCAAGACTACAGAGCAAGCAGGTGGCCACATGAAAGGTGCTGTATTTTAGTTTGTTAAGGAGTTTGGATGCTAAACATTCCTAAAGCATTTTCCTTGTCTCCCTGAAAGCAGCACCTCAGCTCTATCCTGGTCAGCCAACACAGCCGAAACCAAAAGGGCACAGCAACATTCTAAGTCACAATCAGCATCTTTTAGAAAAACAGGTTTCTCACCAAAAACCATTTCCAGCTTCTCTCCTTAAAATACCTACAGTTTTCAAGTGCTTTTTTGCAAGTAAGCACATCCCCCTGGTACCCCTCTCTGCACAGTGCTTCTGGATCCTGATGGCGTGGGGATAATGGAACAGCTGCCAACCTCCACGCTGTCAGCTCAAAGTCACAGCAAGCTGCTCCTCCAACAAGCCCACTCAGTAAAGGTCCTGCAGCTGCAGTTTAACCAGCAATCCCATTAAGAAGGCATCAATGCCTCTTCTCCCAATGCGGCAGGTGAAACTGCACTAGGTCAATACTACAGTTGGAGTATAAGCCTGCCTGATTTTTAGGCCAAGTAAGCAAGTGCCAGCCAGAAAGCTTGGAGGATCCTGAAGCCAATAAGCGCTGCTTTTTACATCCTAACTGCTGATAAAACCGTGCTGAAGGACAGAATGAACTTCAGCAGCACAGCCATTGCTCACCGTCACCACGGTCCACTGAAGGGAATCTGAACTAGACAGAGCCTGCCTTCAGTTTTATTTGTGCTTTGAGTCCACCTTTGATAAGGTCACACCTTTAAAGAGCCACGCACAGTGTAGCAGATGGGAAAAAAGCTTTCAGCTATTCCCAGACTCTGCCAATAGCATCTAGTTATTGATGTTGAAGGGGAGAACAGTCAATAACAGTCAGTAGGTCGGTTTGGGCTTTTGAGTTCTCTGTTCCCCTGGTGCGCAGGGATGCTTTCTGCTGCAGCTGATGGTGCAGGGGCAAACACCCACCCAGGCAGACTAAGGCTCCTCACTGCAGAGCTGTGGCTCCAGAGAGCAACTCCTACCAGGAGCTCTGCAAAACACCCTGATCCCAAAGCTCACTATTGCTGCCGTGTTAGAGAGGAGTCTGCACTCAGACGTTCCCTTCCCAAATCGTGCCGCACAGCTGTTTCTCTCCTGGTGCTGCCTTCATGCAGTGCAGTCACCTCTCAGAGTGAGAGACACAAAACCAAAATATGTCACTAAGTTGAAAAAGGACTGGATCAGTGACGGAACAGAGCCATCACAGCTGTGTGCTGCACCAGCCCACCCTGCACAGTCACGGTGTCAGCACTCAGCCACAACCCACCGTGCTGCTCAGCGGAGGGCTTCAGCCCTACGTTACACTGCTCACAAGGGGGTTTCTACTGAAAGCCAGGGAAGCAGCAGATGTGCAGGGAGGAAAAGCTCCTCCGTCCTTAACTATGGCTCACGACCAGATACATGACTGAGAAACTGCACTGTGATACCCCAGAATCAGCAAGAAGCAAAGCATGTGGTCATTCTTACAGGAGGTCCAGAAGTAAAAGAGCAACTTAAAAAGAAAAGCAGAGGTGAACAGATCTGCTTCAGTGCTTGCTTAACTCAGACAAATGTGACTTGGAGAAGGAAACTGAAGTTTTTAGCTGAGCTTGGAGGGGACTTACTGAGCAGCAGGTCAGCCTGGATCCAGCTGAGCTCCTGGATCAGCTCTTTTCTGTTGGCCCAATCTCCTGTGAAAAGCCAAGAGCAGAAATCCAGCTCCGAGGGCTCAGAAGAAATAAAGGACAGAGAGCCCAGGCCGCCTGAATTATTTTTTTTCCAGGAAAGATGTGAAGAATAAAGTTGTTCCAAAAACCTTCCTCAATTTTCCTTGTTCCACTACCAAGCAGACAAAAAGCATCAGCTTTTCTCATTTGTACTGAGTTCAGTACCTCAAATGCTGTGGACCGCTGACATTGTTTGATACGAAACACGTTCTTAACGCAGAACATTCCTTACACCCAGCCAAGCATTAGCAAAGCCTCTCGCCTCTCTCACTATCCTCTTCCTAAACTGCAACCCTGAGCTCCCCTACCACGCTGCTGCAGTTTGCCAAGTGATTATTACTCAGCAGAATTGCCACAGGAACAGAGGAAGACACTTCTCATTGCTTCCCAGCTTCTAAGCACACATGTTTTAAGTCAACTGTTTTGCTTTTCTCCAGCTTCACTTCCAGCCTCGGGCACGGACATCCCTGGATGTGTCTGGTCTCACTACCATTGCTAATGCAACATTTAAAGGCTGCTGCAGGAATAGGAAACTGGCATCTGTTTGTGCCCACAGGCCCCAGGCACCATTTCTCAGCTTGCCTCCAGCAAACAAATCCCTTGATAACAACAAGGCACGTTAGGTTCACTTTTCCATTCCAAGGAAACGGGCAAAACTCAGCGCTAATTTTCCAGCAAAGTGTGCATTTCATTCCTTTTGTTAAGCAGCTCTTGCACAGACAGTTACCCAGCAGTGGAAATAAAGCTAGGCAAGGAAACAGACCTGCAAGAACCACGTCCTGTTTGTCACACTGTCAGTGAGACACTGAGTCATGGCATTCCAAGAGCCAACTTCAGAGCCAGCAGGCACTCATGTGGGGAATCTCACGGAAACCAAACACCAGCATCGTATTCAATGCACGCGCATGCACAGTCCTGTCTTGCTTGGATTTGAGAAACAAGATCCTGAGGTAAGGTTGATCAGAACAGCTTTTCTTCTGAATAACAGCGCAGGGACATTCTCCTGCTTAAGTACAACGAACATGGTTCTCTCCCAGAACAGCCCAGGCTCTTCCACTGTGGCACCAGGCAGACCAGAACCGTGACAGCTCTGCACTGAACAACTCCAGCATTTGTTTCAGCCACCAGGAGCAATTTCTCCCAGTACATACATTCCATAAGATCAACACTCACCGCATCAGGAAAATCCTATTTCAGTCTGTAGAGAACGCAGTAAGCCTTAAACACGCACCCAGGAATCTTCTGATGCTTCACGTATGTTTCCACGTGAGCCCATGGAGGTACGTGCACAAACCCCACTGTTTGTTAGCAGGACTGGAAGCCCTGGTTTGAAAATACACCCAGAGTGTTCTGGCGTTAACAGAAACACTGACAGATCTCAAATGCGTGATGATAAATTCTATCTCAGAAAATACCGGCCTACTAACTGTTGCCCAGGATTCTTACCAGTCAGAAGCAGTGAATTCCCTGTCTCATTCACCATCTGGGCAGCATCCTTGGTTCGTCTGAACAACAGGACGTTGCACCATCCCGCCTCATGGCAGAAGAGTGAATTATAAAGACACTGCAAGACTCAACTGCACAAAATGCACATAATATGGAAAGAGACAGCCCATATTCCAACAAGCTTTGATCCCCCTGAAAATTAACATCCAGATGAGCTCGTGGGTTTGAAACGTCGCTGTTTGGCCAATGAATCAGCCACTGAGATATTCCAGTCTGCGTTTCTGATCCACCTGGTAAAGCACCACAACAGCTTGAGGTATCTGTCAGGGCTTTAGTTTAGAAATACTGATAATCCCATCATTCAACCCCAGCCTCATCACTCTGCCAACCAGCAGAAAAAATGGTCATGGGTAAAAGCCAAAGGGACGCGAAAAAGTCTTCTTATTTTGCTGAACAGCCACACACCATTTGCACGAGCACTGCAGAAAAACATTGCAGAAAAATCAGCTGTCAGACAGCTTCTGCTTCTGCATCACATCCTGACCAGAAGGGGGAAAAAGGCAATTTCCAGTATTAAGAACAGCACTGACACAACAGGGACATCGACTGGAATGCAGGCCAACAGAACAGTGGTGAGTTACAAAGTCAGGGAGAGGCAAAACTCGCAGCAAAGTGCCAGCTCCTGCGTGAGGGGGAGTTCTAAAGGAAATAGGGTAATTTGACTGGTGGGAGAACGGCACGGAGGGGAGCTCGTGGCTTAAAGAACTTAAAACATAATGCAGCAGGCAAAAAGCCATCGCTGAATGGAGACCCGTCAAGCACAGCTGATGTTCAAGCACTTCTGCTGGCATCCTTTTCCAATCCTCTATTTTCCTTGTGAGAGCAAAACCGGACCAGCTCAGTACCTCGTGCTGTACAGCTGAGCCTTCCACAGAGAAACTGAAGTAGTTTCCCAGTCTCCATCACACAGTCTATTATTTGTCAGCTGTGAACAGCTGTGCTCTGAGATAAAGAGGTTTCCAGCTCTCCAGATCAGAGCATTACTTCCAACAGCATCTCAAAAACAGGCCCGACTGGGAGAACCCAGAGCGAAAAAAGGAAGTCCTGCAGAACACGGCGGCACCTGACGGCCAAACTCATGATGTTCAGTGAGGAGGGAGAGGGAGCAAAGGGCAATAGGCACGTACCACAACTCTGCACACAGCTAACACTGCCCTTCCAGAGTCCTTCCTGGAGAAACAGCGCATGAACCTTCATCACCCTCATCTAGCAGGGACGAAACTGTGGAAGAGAAGAGGGGGATTTGCCCAAGATCAAAACAGCACTGTGGGGAAAGAAAGGAAAGCTCACACAACAAGCTTAACGGCCTCTCCAATGATGCTCGTGTCACCATCCCTGTTTTTCCATCAGGAAAGAAAGGTCAGAAAAGCGACCGTGTGGTAGGACACGGCAAAGGACGTTGAACCTGGGAGTGCAGGGGAGAAGAAAGGATGGAGAGGGATGACAAGCCTAGAATCAACTCTTTGATGTGCATTTGTGATGCCGTACAGAAGCTGCATCTCAGGACAGAATGATACCCATTTCTCAATGCTGCACATCTTCACAGTCCCCTCAGACATCAATCTTAGGATAATAACTGTAAACCTGCCAGACCATAGAGCTTTGTGACTGAGTAGAAACTTATCGCTATCTGCATCATGGGAAATGGCCAGTGCTCTGTTTCTCCCTCTCCAACCACATTACAGCGTGGCAAGCAGCTACTGAAAAGCACAGGCTGTTATAAAGCAAAGTTTGTCACAGCCACAGGACACACCTCCAGTCAGCTTCCATTAGATGGGCTCCAACTGCTGCCCTTAAGACAACGCTTCATCCATTCACAAACAGGCTCATTAATGATGAGAATCCTTTGTATTATTTTCATCACAGCACTGAAGCACTCACAGCACAGCGAGAGGCTCCTTAACGGGCAAGGTGCTTCCACAAACCCCTCTGCACACACTTGTTCTGCCTGCTGGCCTACAGACAAATGTTTCCACAGCTACATACTTTCATTTAGGGAAGGTTCTCGTGGAGCAGTTGAATAACCAAATTACCAGGAAGGCTCCCACTGACTTCAAGAGCGGACAGACCGAACCACTGGAGACTGGGCACTGCAGAAGTTTGAACTCACTCTAAAACAAACAAAGTCAAGATCCCACAGCCTGTACAAGGCACAGGAACGTGGAAGGTTGTCGGGTTCGTGGTTCCCACCCAGTAACATCACCTGCCTCCAGCCCCCTGCTTAACCCGAGGCATGATGCAAGGCTGCAGCCCAACACAAGTCATGGTGATCTGCAGGAGGGCTGGCTGTGAAGCCGTCGTCTCCCAGCTGCTGGCCCCAGCTCTCTGCAAGGCCTGACCCCTCAGCACAGCCATTTACAGACCTGCTAGCTCCAGCCAGGAGCACAGGTCAGCGTGCTCCTTGCCCTCCTAAGGAGCACCAGCAGTCCCCAGCCTTGCTCAGCCGTCACCTTCTCAGTGTGAGACCACGCACTGCACCGCATTACAGAACTGATCCAAGCTAAAAGTGCCCCATTTCATTTTTGTCTCGTCAGTTCAAAAACAAACCTGACAGAGAACAAGGCACGTATAACTCCACCTATACGTCTGCCTTGACAACAGGCATCGCTGACAGAAGGGCACGCAGGCCCCTTGGCAGTCCTAGCATCTGGAACCAGTCTCACAGAAATTTCCCAAGGGAACGAGTGGCAGCCCACAAGTCCCGTCCCATTAAAGCATGTCCAGTTTAAAACCCAGCACGCACCAGATGTTCCAGCTCCTGTGATACTGCTGGGTGCAGTTTGCTTCAGTGCACAGCTGCAGTTACACCTCGCTAAGCACCAGGCCCCCCAAACCCAGTGCTGAGTCTCACTGCAAGCAGTGGATAACAGTGCTCACAGAAACCAGGCGCAGGAATTTAAGAGGAAAGGCAAACGACTCAGCTGTAAACTGGCTGTTCCCTTCCATGCCTGAACATTTCATATACTAACGTGGCCAGTCAACATCCCCTGAGCTTTTCACTGCCCAGATCTTGCCTCCAAGATACAGGTCTGCCCCAGTATGGGAGAAACAGATGGAGAAGCTCAAACTGGGAACTGGGGATCACGTCCCAGATTGTTCCTGAGGAAGTTCTCTAGCTACACAGTGCAGTATCAGCACCTGAACTTCCATTTGTCTAAAAGGCTACGATTCAATTAGTGCAGCAAATCGTTCCCTTCTCTGATAACCTCCCCTGGTCCAGCACCTACATATAGCCACCACAGGAAAGCAAGACCATCCCTAATAAATCTTACCTACTGAAAAGGTGGCTAGCAAACAAAAAAATGTGAAAGAAAGCACCCTCCAAGGTGCACAGGCCACAGAAACTAAAAGCAAAGGGCCCAAAGCACAGCACTTGCCATCAGCCTCATTTAGCAGCAAAGAGGGGTTTGGGAAAACAAGGCCTCTTCAGAGCTGCCATAGGGCAAGGCTGAAATCCCAGAACTAAAAACAAAATCCCCGCACACATCCATATTCAGGGGCAGTGACGTTTCAGCTTACAGTCAGCCAACACACATCGCACTGCAGCAGCTCCCAGAGCAATCCTGTTCACAACTGGAAATGGATTACATCAGCACAGCTCCACCACCCACATAACGCAAACTGTCAAACATGACATCACAAACGGTTATTTTGTACCCCCCTGAAGGGTGCCCCCCTCAGCGTAAGGATTTGCCCTATTTTATTACTAAATCATTGCTCCCACACAAGTTCCCATCACAGGTATCTATCAGTGCTGACATTCTTACACCAGCGAGGGATTCTCAGGTGCGTGCACTCTTCTTCCCCATCCCAAAGATGCACTGAGCAGATCTGCCCCTCTGGGTTCCTCCTGCATCCCCCACCCAGGAGGCACCAAGCCCCGAGCAGGCAAAACCGTCAGATGCCAGCGGTGAGGAAGAGGAGGAGGAGGCCTTCCTCATCAGCCTCTCCAAGTTCATGAAGGAGAGGCGCGCATCCAATCCCAGACCTCGACTTCAAGCACAGCGCATACCTGGCAGGGGCTTCTAGGACGGAGGATGTTCTGGGGATGGAGGAGCCTTTGGGACAAAGAGCTGGTGTGCACCGCATCTCACTGACTCCTTCCTTCTTTCCAGTTAACCTGTGCAAGATTTACAAAGCATGGAGAAGCTTGGAGCCTACGAGCTGGTAAGCAGGCAGCGTCCCCCATCCCATGGCTCTGTGCTCCAGGTTTGGGGAGGGTTCATCCATCTTCACACCGTCTGCCTCCGCAGGTAACAGGGAGATGGCTGTAGAAGAACCTGTATGGTGAGCTGGGCAGCAGCCCCAGCAGCAGTGTGGGCAAGTGTGGACTCAGCAGCACTACGAGGGGTGGCGGTGTAGGGTAGAGGCACCGAGTACCTCCGTTTCCCCCCTCCAAGGGGTTTAGTGGGACTGGGGCTCAGCGCTGTGACTCGCACCCCGCAGGCTGGTCCTCCTGTACATGCAGCACCTGAAGGGCGAGGACAACAAGCCGCTGCCTCCCAGCAAACCCTGAAAGCAGCATAAGGTCTCCAAGGGCACTGAGACGAGCAAGAAGAGCAGCAGGAGCTAGAAGGAGAAAGGCTGGGAGCAGGTGAGTGGCCAGGGGTGAACCTTGGGAACCACCCCACACCCTGCTCTGCCTTCCTGTATCCATCCCCACACTGGGCACGTGGCGAGGGAGTTCTGGGAAGGATGAGGTCAAGACCAGAGTGGAGAACTGAGCTTCCGGAGGGGGAGCAGAGGGATGGGGCGGGTGCACGACCCAGCCTGGCACCCACACCCCAAACCTGCTTTAGGTTGCAGGTGGCATCAGAGATGGCAAAGCTGGAGGTGGGAGCCACC
>NW_024884326.1:18044-20117 GCF_019232065.1 Centrocercus urophasianus
CCATCATTCCCAGACCCAGCTGTGCCATTCCACTCACCCCACTGCCTCAGCCCCAAACGTTTACAAGGGAGAGATGCTGCGCTTCCTGAGGAACTTCAGCAACCCTCCAGAGCACCGAAAAAATCAGGCACCCCACCAAAGCCATCTCTCTCCATTATCCCCTTCATCATCCCTGCTTTCCCCAGCCCTGCGATAGCCAGCTTGCACAGCCCTCCAACCCCAGGCACCACCAACATCCCACAAGGGTTCACTGCAGCACCAGCTCTACCCCACAGCGACGCGGCACAGCCAGCACACCTACAGCACTCCACACACCTCCGCTTCCCACTGCAGCACCAAGCTGCTGCCTTGCTCTGGATCAGCCCTGGCCCCACAGACAGGCAGCAGCGGGATGCCGCAGCACTGGGATGCTGTCAGAGCTGCTGTGTCCCATGGCCAAAATGAGCTGGACCGTGTCATTTCTGAAAAAAGATAAAGGAGCAGAATGAGTTGCAGAGGTTTTCTTGCTAGAGATGCTGTGCCCCCGTGCAGTTTTGTGGAGCCAACGCAGACACGCAGTGGATCTTCCCATCTTGCCATGCTGTGCCCAGGATGCTCTGCAGCTCCCTGGTACAAAGCCCCTGCTCCCTCCTACAAAACCACGCCATTTTAGTTCTGCACTATGCTGCCTTGTAGCAGGGGCTCCTGAGCTTATAAAGGGCTCAGGACAGCAGCGAGCATCCATGGGAAGCACACTGGCTGCTCCAAAATGGGTGCTGCAGAGTAGCATCCAAAATAAACCTCACCGGATGGTCCCAGCTTCACCTTAGCAGGTGTGTTTCCTGAGAATTTCCTGCACAAACTCAGACTTACCTCTGCTTTTCTTTTCTGCATTGTTTTTGGAATCTTTATTCCAGCCCCAGGGTTCACAGCTGTTTCCTGGAGCATCCATGTGTCCCAACGTGGGTGCCACAGGCTGAAATCAACGTGCAGCGATGGCACGGAGAGGCCTCCTTGCTCTGGAACCCACCACAGACAGACAGACAGACAGCACCTGGGATGTGATCTGTGGAGAGAAGAGGAGCACTCTTGGTGGAAGCCAGATGACCCAGGACCACTCCTGAGGAATCTGCAAACCAGCACAGAACTGCAGAGCACATCTCCAGCTGCTTTTTGCCTCTGCAAGCTCCCACTGAGCCACTGCAAATGACCCAAAATCTTTGCTGCAGCCTCAGGACTTATTTCTCTTGTGCCAGCTGCTCTCCACAACTGTGGGGTGTCCTGGGCACCCCGCTATGAGCTGTAAAATGGGAGGAGCAAAGAGACGCTCATCCCTAAAGGGGTACTTGCTCATCCACAAAAAGGGAAAAGAAACACAGCAGGCGCAGGGGTCAATCAGCTCTGAAGGACCACTTCTGCTCTTTCCATGGAAAGGAAAGGACTTGGGATAGAAAGCAGAAACAAAAACTTATCCCCAGGTCACTCTATGCTGCTCTAAGGGTTAGACCAGGTGAGAAGAGTTCCCCTGCTGCTGAAATAGGTCAGAGCAGCTTCATAAAGCATCGCAGACCCAGCCAGTTCTGCATCCTCCAGTGTGCACCGCAGAAAGGCATTACATGTGTGGCAGTGTCCAGGCACGTTTTGCCCCAAGAGCCCTGACACCAAAAGGCACAAAAGTGACTCCAGCACATGAGCGAGGACGTGGGCACAGGGCTCAAGACATTCCTCAGAGACTGTGAGCAAGGGTGTGAGAGCAAAGTGAGAGATGCCATGATCCTCAGGGTATGTCAGCCTCACAAATTGTGAATACAGCCTCAGAGATACAGCTGGGCTGCTTAAGAACACTGAGCATCCACAGCTGACCCACACCGTTATGAGTCAGGCACACGCTGATGTCCACAGCTCCCTCAGATGCAGGAGTAAAGCTCAGGCTCACCCAGGCTGTGTCTTTCCCTGAACTGCCCCCTTTGGCAGGGAAATCTGGCAAAGCTGGGCCCATGGCCACCTCTGACCTCCTGAGCTGGTCGCAGGGTCCCTCAGCCAAGCGCAGGGCAGGAAGGAAGCTGAGACCCAGTCGGTTCCTTGCTGCTCACT
>NW_024884326.1:20127-20426 GCF_019232065.1 Centrocercus urophasianus
GTCACGTGAGCGGTGGGGGCTGCGGTTTGGGGCCGGAAGCGGCTCCGGGGCTCGGGATGCGGAATGGGGCTCCTTGCGGGGCTGGGCTGTGGATCGTGGGGACTTGCGGGGTGCCGCGGGGATTTGGGGCGTCCCTCTGTAGCCGTGAAGGCCTGGGCGCGTTTTGGGGTCCGCTTGTGTCTGGGGGCTGGGGGAAGTGGGGGTCTCGCGGGGCTGAGGGCGGCACCGGGCTGTTTGTTGGGGTGCTCCTGTAGGACTCGGGGCGAGGGTCTGGCAGTGGTACGCGGCCGGGGGTCTGC
>NW_024884327.1:0-29507 GCF_019232065.1 Centrocercus urophasianus
GCACACGGTCTGCGCTGCCTGCAGCCCTCCTGCCGCCGGCGCAGGGCGCACGGACCCGCAGGCACACGCGGGGACTCGGCCCGCGCTGCCGAGCTGCCCGCCTCGCCGGGGGTGGCTGTGCTCCACAGGGTTCCACGCTCTGTCCTGCGCTGCCCGCGGATCCCCCGCAGGGCCGATGGGGAATAGTGGGAGGATGCGCCTGAGCCGCGTGTGCTGCGTCTTCTACCAGCTGTGCGTTCTGTCCAGCGGGCTGGCCGCAGGTAAGTGCCACCCCCGGTAGCCACTGCCCGTTGCGTGCGGGAGACGGCGGTGCTCAAGCGCACTGCTGCCAACTCGGTGCTGTTTTCCGAGTGTATGTGGGGTGGGAGCGTGCATACAGCTACCCCGTGTATCTGGTTGTGGAGCTGTGTGTATGCGCGTATATGTAAACACGGAGTGGCGTTGTGCTGTGAATCTTACGTGATTCACATTGTGATACGGTGTATGTGCAGTGCGTTGGAGTCGCCAGTGATGATAACGCGATGTGGTGGTATTGATGGAGATGCAGTGTGCGCGCCTGCCAGCGGTGCGTGCGCTCAGCAGAGTGCCGCTGGGAGGGCTCATGCATTTGGCTGCACTTTTGGAGTCACTGGGTTTTGCGAACTGTGCGAAGGACAAGGCTGTAATTTTCAAAGTTAGTGTTTTTGCTTGTTTGCTTTGTTTTGTTTTGTTTTCGTATATTTAGGGTTTTTCTATTAAAATGCATTTATGCTTAAGCTGCAGGAAAAAATTGCCAATTTTTTGTCTAAATGAAAGTTTTGTACAACTCCCTACATGGAGGCGACAGTCGGAAAGAGGAACGCCCCCGGCGCTGCGGGCAGACCGGGAGCGCAGTCCACCCTGAGCCGAGCGGCACGGAGACCTCTGGCGGTGCCAGCCCGCCCCACCTGAGGACAGACGGAGGGGCCCAGTGGCGCCCGCCGTTGTCCGGGGGCTGGGGGACCGAGGGAGTGCGCCGCGGGCTTCTGTCCGGCACCGTGGGGTACTCGCTCACGCGCAGCCTCTGCTTCCTTCCCGCAGGGCTCCATGCTTCAGTGGACTCTGAGGAGTGGGAGATCGTTTTCCCCGCGCTCTGGAGCCGGGGCCAGCAGGAGCCGGCGGGCGGCAGCGGCGGGGGGGGCGGCGGCAGCGCCGAGCCCGGCTGCGGTAACCGGAGCAGCGCGCCCAGCGCACCCGCGGCGCCCGGCCCGGCGACGGGCAGCTCTCGGGAAGTGCGCTCCGTCTCCTCCTCGGTGGAGGGTCCGGCGCAGGCCGCAGGGGAGGCGGCCGAGGAGGAGGACACCGAAGATGAATATGAGTCTCAGGAGTTTTACCACTGGCCCCCCCTGCCTCAGGGCTCTGGTGCCACCCCGCAGCTGCCAGCAACACTGGCCCCCCCCCCCACCGCCTTTGGCTGAGGATGGAGACGAAGTGTTGCTGAGGATCCCGGCCTTTGCTCGGGAGCTCTATTTGCTGCTCAAGAGGGACAGCCGCTTCCTGGCTCCTGGCTTTGCTGTGGAGGAACGACATGGGGGCGACAGCAAAAGCCAACAGGGTACTACGCAAGGGCAGCCTGAGAGAGCTTGTTACTACAGTGGTGCTGTGCTTCGCTATCCAGGCTCCTTCGCCTCCTTCAGCACCTGTGGTGGATTGGTAAGATGACCTTGCATGTAGGGGCAGCACCAAGATCTCCATCCCAGGACCATCTTCATCTGCCACTTTTCACTTCTTTTCTTACCTGAGGTCCTCCTGAGTCCTGCCTGTTATCCCAGTTTTTAACCACTTTGCTATTCATCACCAATTTTTAGACCCACTCATTATTTTTATCAAATCTTACCTCCAGATTCACTTATTCTCTCAGTTCCTTACTTTTTTTTTTCTCTTGAATCTCTATACATTCCTGTGCAATGCTTACTTCATCTTTTCTCATTTATCATTAATCTTATGTTGTTCCTCTGTATGTTCTTGTAGTTTCCTGCCATGCTTAGTCACATCCCTTTTTCTCAGTATTCCCATCTCATCTCCAAACCATGTATGAACCTTTTATTCATCATTTTCATATTCACGTTGTTCTAATTTTTGGCCTACTACTTATCTTCTGCATCTCAGATTTCAGGCTTTTCTGTCTTTTGTACATCTACCAGTATCTTGTCTCCCTTCTTAACTTCATTCTTCCTTTTTTCTGTTATTCTTCTCATTCCTTAGTCCTTTTTGCTCTAACCCACAGCTTTTCCCTAAGCATGATACCTGTAGTCACTTCAATTTGTTACTCCATACCTTTCTTTACTTTCATTTCCTTCATAGAAGTACACCAGGGGTAAGTTCTCAACAGAAATATTTAGTCAGATCTTTTCTTGAATAGTTTTTTCTTCAGGACCATTTGACTTTACGTTACCTGTTTCATAAAAAATTTCACCTGCTGTAATTTCTGTTAGATCACTCCTGATTTTTACCATGTAAAGACCAGAAGTGGGCGCATTGACAGCAGTAGTAGTGATCCAGGCAGCTTCAATCCCAAGATACTTTGAGGTAGATGAAAAGATTAGGAAGCAGATGGGATGATGTAAAATGATGGCAAGATTTTGAACGAAACTAATAATTATTATTTTTCTCATTGTGGGATGTTATACAGCATCATGAATACATATGCCTGAAGCACTTCACAGAATGTAGAATACAAACAGTAATAGTGCTAGGGAGTTAACATCATGGTGACCCTGATTTATTTGTTTGTTTTTATGGTGGGTGAATGTAAATCTTCACAGTCACATGGTAGATGCTTTCTGATATTTCTTTCTGAACTTGAACATCTAACTTATTCCATTGTTAATTCATGAAGATATGCCTGTCTGTGTTTTATTTGCATGGTCCTGGAATGAGACTGAGTAAAATGTGGAAACTGTTATTGCCTATTCATTTGCCTCTTTGGCCTTATTCGAAACTCAAACCCCAAACTGAATGTAGTGGAGAGGGAGCATTTATAGATTGACACCAAATAAAATATTGCCTGCACTTCTGCAAGGTGAAACTGCTAAGTTTCACACAGCTCTTAAGTGGTTGGCATCTAATTGTTGACATTTTGTCAGATTTTCCAAAGCAGGGTAGCAAAATTATTTGTGGAGATAAATATTGAAAGTCAGTTGTTTGAGAACAATCACATAAAGGTTTTTTGTTATGTTCTGCAAAAATGTTTTATGCTCCTTGTTCTTGTTATAATTATTTTTTCTACATTGCATGTGGTTTACGTTGGAGAAAATATTTGCAAAGAAATTGGTAATAAGAGATAACTGTTGCAAATATCTGCTCAGAAGTGATTTATGTCATTGTGTAGCTGTAAATCTGTCCAGTTTAAAAACTGACATTTATTGTTTAAATAGGCTCCAGTGCCTTAGGAGCCCTCTTAGTAATTATTGAAGAAAGCAGACTTTTCCTGGGAGCACAGTTTTGCTTTCAGCTTATTGGCAGTCTCAGCATGCATGTGCTGAGATCATGTTTCCCTTTCAGAAGGCTACAACTGGAACACCAATAATGTTCTATGCATCTCAACAAGCTTAGAAGATGTTGTTGATATTGATGGTCATGTCATCATCCTCAGCCATGTAGTCTCGTTTGCAGTGAAATGAGTGAGCAGCTGTTGTTCTAGAGAGTGTTATTGTGTCAGGTACATAGTTGAAAAATTGCACAGTGATGCTATGTTAAAGTTGTCATAACAAGTCTTCAGTTATTTGTCATTCTTTATTTGACCATTGCTTGGACTCTATAAATTGCTCTGTTTCCAAAAGTCTTAAAAAAACATCATATGTACATTGTACATCTGCTTCCTTTAGGCCTTTCCCTGCAAGAAGAGCCAGGCGGTATTTCAGATTATGTTTTCTGTTTTAAGATGTAATGATCCATTGAAACTTAACTCTACAAAATTTTATTGTGGTTACTTCCATTGCAGTTTAATTTCCATTTTATATATAATGAAGTTTCAGAGAAAACATAGCACGGGTGTCCTGGATGCACTCTTATTTCATAGCCTTGTGAACTTCGAGTTAGGTTTGCCAGGTGGCATGTGCCTTGCAAAATTAAAACAGCGAGGCACTTAGGATACCTCTTAGCTTCCACTCTTCAGTTTTTCTTTTTGGTGTAAAATAGAGTCTCTGTAGACAAACAAAACTTCAACCTTATTTTCAGTGCTTTTCAGGTAGCATTTTAGTTAATGTATTTATTTGGCTGATAGACAGCAGTTATTGTGTCACGCAGAAGGATAGCTGAAGAACAGTAGAAGCCAGTAAAATAGGTTTGGTACAATGGGACTATATGTACCCATTGCGGGGTAATGGCTGCAGGTTGTATCAGAGAAGGTTTAGATTGGATATAAGGGAGAACTGTTTCTCTCAGAGAGTGGTCAGGCACTGGAATGGCTGCCCAGGGAGATGGTGGAGTCGCCGTCCCTGGCAGTGTTCAAAAGGCATCTGGACAATGTGCTGCGTGCTATGGTTTAGTGCTTGTGGCAATGGTGATGAGGAAATGCTTGGAGTAGATGATCTTGTAGGTCATTTCCAACCTTGTGATTCTATGATTCTATGTCACATCCCTGGAAGCATTCAAGGCCAGCCTGGACGAGGCTTTGAGCAACCTGATCTAGAGGGAGGTGTCCCTGCCTGTAGCAGGGCTGGAGCTAGATGATCTTGACGGTCCTTGCCAACTCAATCTATTCTATAATTCTGTGTGGACCCGTCACTGGGAAATTTGGCTGTAGGGATGGTTTTGAAAGAGTGTGCAGAATCTTCACTAAAATTAATATAAGTCATTACGTAAAATTTCACACCATCCAAATCAGGATGCTGGTGAGGGTTCCAACTTCACAGATTGGAGAGACTTCACATGGGGAGACCTGGCATGCCAGGGACATGCAGGAAATTAAAAAAAAAAAGTCTAACATCAAACTGGCAGAAAGATAGAGGAATGTTCTTATGGATATTTTAGGCATTTTCTCCCTTGAAATTGAATGTGGATGCATTCTGAATAGTTCACTTTAGTTGGATGAAGGACTGCACAGTGCTGAAGCTCCCCTTATTTCCTGCTTCACTGTTCTTGGGAACTTCAGTGGCATTCTTTTTTCTTGAACTGTTTTTCAAGAGCCAGTGATAATAATAGGAATGATAACATATTATATTAATAATGTGAGTATATAAGAGAAAAATGAGAAGTATTTTTCAGGTAATTGCTAAACAGATTCTCACTGTCAGCAGTGGCTTCATTTGGCAGCCTGTATTAAGAAATGAAGGAAACGTAACTCAACTGATATTTTCTGATCAAACTGAAGACTGGGGATATGTATGGACTGTATATAAATTCTGTCCCTGTGACCTGACTGTACTCTCAGAGATCACATGATTCATGATGCAGCCTTCTACAAATTGTTGGTAAAACACTCAGAGCTTCTTGCATCCCTTTGTAGCTGAATGAGGTTTGCTGAGTTCATCTGGGGATTCTGTGCTGGTACTGTGGGAAGATTAATATAGAGTGGTTTCCAAAAATTCTCCAGCTGTATGCCGACTGCCTGGTTGTTGTTTGTCATTAGCCAAATACCAGGATGCGAGCAGTTCTGCTGATGCCAGTAAGACTCTTTTTTGGGAGTGATGAATTGCAGAGCCAGACCATTAATTATTTAGAGTTGTTTCTATGGCGTGTTTGTGTTTTGCTATAATATCTGAAATAAAAAAAAAAAAAAGCTTCTGAACAGTTGTAAGTAGTAATATAAATTGAATTGAAACTGGTGATTCTTTCAGAGCATATTGTAGCAGAAACTTACTGTAAACTTAGAATTAAGAAGTTTGGCTACTGGTTCTACTCTGCTGCTAGCATGGAAGTTGAAGTAGTCTCACTGCATTTCCCAGAAGAAAGCAGTTAACACTGCAGATGAATTCTTTATCCCCTACTTCATTTCAGAGAGATGTCAGTTTTTCTCTTTTCCTAGTAATGATGTGCTTGGATTAGTACTCAGGGCTAGGAGCTGATGAGTAGGGATTTCCCCAAGATATCATTTTTCCCTTACCCCTTCTTTTTCCTTTCGATTCTTCTCCCTTTTTCCTGTTCCTTTAACTGAAGCAGTCTGTAATAAATAGACAACAGCTAAGAGCAAGGATTTAAATGTGTTTTTTTCATTCCTGAATCAGTGAGATATATGTGGACTGTTAGGAAATGCAAACAGCAGAAAACGTTACATAGAGGAGGGACAAGAAAATGCAGCTCTTTGCAAGTATGCTGTTCATTGCTGTGCTTTGCTGGTTATAAAACTTGTATGGAGATCTGTCTAAACAGACAGTATTGCTGACAGGGTTAATTTGCAGGGCAGAAGCTTCGAAATTAGTCTGTGTGTTTCAATAATTTCAATAGGTGATAAGAATGCAAAGTGGATCATGGTATATCTACTGGTTCTGTAAATGTCTTTTGAAGAATTAGTATCAGATACTACTTACAGTGGAATTCAATGTGCATTTTCCCAGAGATTTGAGTGGCATTAAGTCATACAGCATCTCCAATCTAGTTCAGTGAAGGGTCTTGTCTAGGAAAGTATATATATATACTTCTCAGGTTTTTTAGTCCTCATTGCCTTTCAAAAGCAGATATTTCAAAGTCTGGTCAGTTGTTTATAGACAAATAATTGCTGATGTACTACAGCTATACTGTCAGTATCGATTCTGCCAGTATCTGAAAAGAATGGATACCAGTAGTTATTTGTCGTGATGGGATGTGCCAAGTATAGGATAATCACATTTTAACAAGTAATTTGATCAGTGATGCCTCACTTTACAATAAAATTGAAATAAATTAGGATGTGTAAACAACAGACATGTTCCTTCTTTTACTTATGAAATTCATATGTACTACTTCACTAAGGTTCAGAAGAAATCATTAAGCACCATTAAAGGAAATAAATTCTCAGTTCTGACAAACACTGTGTTTTGAAGGTGCATTCATTGCATCTTCATTGGGACCCATAGGTTTGTGGATGTTCATGTTCCTCAAGTGTTTGTGAAACTAATCTTCACTTACAGTGGCAAGGACATTGTTTTTCCAGCTCTACCTTCTGAACCATCCTCTAGAGGACTGTATGTATAGCAGTTGTCAATAAAGACTGAGGCAAGAAATTTATTGAATACTTCAGCCTTGTGCTTGTCCATTTTTAATTGCCTGTATTACTCATGGAGTGGTGAGTTGAGGGGGAGGAGGGGAGTAGGGTACGCCTTCTTGTACTTTCCTTTCCTGGTTTATGTACCTGTAGAAGCCTTTCATGTTCTTTGCATCCCTTTCCAAGACCAGTTCCAGTTAGGCCTTTGCCTTCCTGACCCCATCCCTACCCTGCCTAGCAGCATGTCTGTACTCCTCTCAAGGTACCTGTCCCTGCTTCCAAAGGCCGTTCTTTTTCCTCTCAAGTTTGAACAGCAGGTCCTGGTCAGACATGCTGTTTTCTTGCCTTCCTTTCCTGTCTTCCTGCACCTGGGGATGAAGAGCTCATGTGCCCTAAGGAGAGTTTCTTTAAAGATCTGCCAGGTCTATTCTATTTCTTTGTCCTTGAGTGCATTGTCCCCCAGGGGTTTGTTGACTAGCTCCATGAAGAGCTGAAAGTTGGTTTTCCTAAAATTTAGTGTCCAAGAGTGCTGAGGATATTGGTTGATGTAATAGCCAAGGAAATCGCAGTGGTGTTTGAAAAGTCATGGTAGTCAAGTAAAGTCCTTAATGACTGAAAAAAAGGCAATGTCATATCCATTTTTAAGAAGGATAGAAAGGGTAACTCAGGGAACTACTGATGAGACAGCCTTACCTCTTCAGCTAGGGAAGAGAGTGGAACAGATCCTGGAAGCTATGCTAAGGCACATGGAAGGCAGGGAGGTGATGGGAGATGACCCACATGACTTCGCCAAGGGCAGGTCCTGCTTGACCTACCTAGTGCTCATCTATGGTGTCATGAGTTCATCAGCAGACAAAGGAAGAGCCATTGATGCCATCTGTCTGGACATAAGTACGGCCTTTGAAATGATCCCACAAAACATCCTTTTCTGTAAATTGGAAAGGTTCAGATTTCCTGGGTGGACCATTTGATGTATAAGGAATGGATTGTAAGATTACACCCATAGGATGATGATAAATGTCTCAGTGTCTGGATGAGGGTAAGTGGAGGTAATCCTGCCCCTTTGCTCTTAGTTGGTGAGACCTTGCCTGGAGTGCTGCATCCAGATGTGGAATTCTCAGTACAGGAGAGACATGGACCTGTAGGAAGGGGTCAGAAAAATGATCTGAGGGATGGAAAACCTCCTATATGAGGATGGGCTGAGAGCTGGGTCTGTTCAGTCTACAGGAAAGAAGGCTCTGGGGAGATCTTACAGAAACCTTTCAGTATCTAAAGAGGGCCTATAAGAAAGAAGAGGACAGACTATTTAGCATGGAAATGGTTTCTAAAGAGAAGAGATTTTTACTGGACATAAGGAAGAAATGTTTTATAAAAGCAGTGAAAAGTAGATAAAAGTAGTGAAACATTGAAACAGCTTGCCCAGAGAGGTGTTGAATGGCCCATCAAGGCATTTGAGGTTATTCTGAACAGGTCTCTTAGCAACCTGATCTAGCTTTGAGTGGTCCTGTTCATTGCAGGGCAGTTGGACTAGATGGTCTTTGGAGGTCCCTTCCAACTCAACGATTCTATGATTCTATGATTCAAAATTTGTGGCATTAATTTATACAAGTGGAATGACAATGATGGGTGTGAAACACTGGATATTCAAGATACTCGGACAAGACCTTTAAATTCAAGGCACTTAATTGAGTTTGTACAAAGCTGGAGGTTTTATTTTTTTATACCTTTCTACTGAGAACACTCTGACTTTGGAGATTGTCTCAGTACAAGCAGAATGAAATTGTACTAGAACAACAGAAATGTCTGTTGTCCTAAAATTCTGCACATATCTTTAGCTACAGGTATTTCAAACTGTTTTTTAGAAGAGGGAAAATATTAGCAATATTCACAGTCCATTTGATATACAAGGTCTATATTTAAACATTGCAAAATAAGGATTATAAAATTAAATGAAATTATCCTAGAGTCTTCCAGGGTAAAATAAAGTCCACTCTGGCTCATAGACAACCAGTGTTTTGGGATCATTAATGAAAGAAATGACATTCATGCAATAAATTATGTGTTTATAGCCCCTCTTTAAAAAAACAAAAACAAAAACAAAAAAAAAAAAAACAAAAAAACCCACCAAAACCAGGACTAGCTCAAGACAAAAGAATGCAAGAAATTACTGATTTTTTTCTGATTTTTTTTTTTACAGATACCCACTTAAAATGCTAAAATATTATTACGTAGGTTACTATCTGTCTGGTGCTGCATTGTGAGTGTGTTAAGGAAAATAAACTTTACTGAGAGATCAGAAATAAATTTATGAATGAAGGTACTCAGTGATTATCCTTAATGGAGAAATCACAGGTTCCCAGAGCTTTGCTTGGTTGACTTCCATTGATGTCTTACTGTGTTTTAAGTGTTTTTAAACACGCAATATCAAATTTATCATTTAGTATTAATAGATGGACTAAGTAGGGCATGAGTGGAAAGGTCAGTCCTGAATGGAAAGCAACTTTGATCTACTTCAAAAGTAGCTTTCTTGACCAAAAAAACGTAGGAAAATCAAAATTTTGGCTTTGCAATTTTTGCATTTGATAGAAGAACTGATGAAGTGTGATGGTGCTTCTAGAAGAATGCCCTAACTTTCAATGTACAGGTTGAATCTAAGTCAGGTTTGTTCCTCCTGGAGGTAAATAGCAGTTTGACCATTGGAAAAGGAAGAAAAGAGCAGCCAGACTTCTTGAAATTCTGGTCTTCAACATGGCAGTGCAAACAGGACACATCCATTTTCCTACAGAACAGCTTAATCTGTTTGTGTTTGTTCCCCTCTCTGTTACAATAAAATCTCTTCATTCTAATCTCACCTTGAATGCCTAATAAAACATAACTGAAAACAGAGTAGAGAAGCCATAAATAATTAAAATCAAGGCTATGACTGCAGTCATCAGGAGTGACTGGAATATAAGTTCAATCAAAGCACTGTTTATAAACGTTGCTTTATCTTATCTGAGAGGTAAGTTAATGGAAAACAAAAGTTCAATTTTATTTTTTTCATGAAGAAAATGTTTACTTACTGTCATGAAGAAATAACAACAAAGATCTGTGTAAAGAGAAAGGACTGAAATCTTTTTATTTTCATGATTGAGCTCTGATGCTGCAGCCTGCTGCTCTTCATCTTTACCTTTCTGGATGAAATAGCATTTTGCTGTTTTTTTATTTTCTATGTCTGAGACACTTCTTACATGATAATAAAGATAAATCTTTTAAACATTGGAAGAGCAACAAGGTATAGCAAATCAGTTTTGATTTAGGCCATGACTGCATTTGAGTTATAATGATCTCTGTTTTCTTTAATATTAAGTATGGTAGCATGCTATATGAGATGTTGGATCAAGATACCATGTGGTAGTGATTTCTTTATCTTTCTAAAAGCTTGCCTATAGACATGTAATCATTCCATTCAGAGACATATTGGATTTGTGATTCTAAACTTGCTTGTAATAGCCAGTTTTTCTCTACAGGTCCTTAGTTTCAGTACTAAATACATCCTTTGTAGTGTATTTCCAAGACAGAAAAGAAAAACATGCTATCTCCAGTGCGGCTTTACGTTAAAATTATGTAAAATTATGAGTCTTCTGAGATCTCTACTCTTAATTAAGAAGTATGAAATTATTGAGATGATTTGGCAAGGCATAGTAGTGAGATGTTACATCAGAAAAACTCAGTAGGTCCATTAATTAAATGAGTAAAGTTTTGACTCTATAATGTGGATATAACTGCTTTAAAGGGAGAAGGGAGAATGACACTGTAGTGAGCCTCTTTCAACTTAAGCTATTAAGGTTAGAGAAATTGGCATTTTCTCCTAGTGTTTCATTATCTTTTATCCGTATCTCATTACCCGTACCAGTTGTACATTCTATTGCAAATATTTAGGATTTTTAGAATGAACATGTGTTCTCTATGTTGCAATAGTTGTGATTTCATGTTTCTGAATTGGTGTTCTCTCTTTAAAAAAGAAAAATCCTTGAACCTACAGGAATGGATGTTTGTTTTTGTAGTTTGTGATGGAAAAAAACTGGAATATCCACTGTTTCCAAGGGGTAGCACCATAAAAAGTAGGAGACTTGGGAAATACAGAAAGTTGCAACAGAAAGTATCTACTCTGAGAGAGTCATTGTGGGGTTGCTGATATCTGAGGATATGTGAGTACCATTTTCTGAAAACATAGAGATAGGAGTAGGACATAGGGAATGATGCACATTTCTCTTTGTTGTGGGATAACACATCACTCATGTGATCATCACCATCTCACTGATGACTTCAGTGACATAGTTCTGAGGATTGGTTGATTGCTTCTTGTTTAGCAGAATCAGCAAATTAGTGGAAACAGTGTGAAGTATGCTGAGTGTGTGCATTTGTGTGTTATATTGCATATCCAGACTGTAGTTGGTCAAACTTTTATAAGTTAATAGCACATAATATTTATCTTAGATTGAAAATCAGGTGCTGCTTTAGCAGTTCAGTTACTCTTCTGATATTGACTTCTTGTGGATTGGACAGTCTGCTCTTCTTGATTATTTCTATCACTTCTAGTAAATGGCATAGAAAAGCAAAGAAATACTATTTTTACTGTGATAAATCAATATTGTAACATTAGATTCCAATAATACATGTGTTTGCAAAGAAGTAAGTAGAAGTAGAATTTGTTGGAAGCCTGTGATATGAATGGTTTTCATTGGTCTGCAAGTACTTTGGTCAGAATTATTTTCCAAGTAAGTTTTGCATCCAAAAATGTAGAAATATGCCTGAAACTGGCTTGTAAAGTGATTTAGTCTCTGCGAGTTATTCTCCAACAACTGGATATGCTTGTTTTATGATCTCAGCTATGCTACCTTAAATTCTCATTAGGTGTCAGAAGTTTAACTGGGTCAAGTCAGGTCAAGCTTATTTAGATAGAATATTAAGGAAAATAAAAATATTTTCTGCATTTGATGTTGCTAATTCAGCTGGGTCTGAATTCAGACTTCTATGATTCAGTACCATGTAAATATCCTCTTATGTTCTCTGGACTTACGGGGTGCTGGCTGGAAACAGTGTTCAAGTAATGGCTATGGCAAACGCCCTCTTCTATATAAAATGTTAAGCTGTGCTTCAGCTCTGTTTAACCTCTTTAGTGCTCTTTTTGTCAAGTGTGAGCACGGATTAATCTGATAATCAAGTTATAAACTTGGAAACTCAGGTGTAGCTCTGCTTCTTATATGAAGTGATTTGCTTTTCTTCTGAAGACTGGAATGGGAAAAAAGGGAGTGTGTGAGGGATAAAGAAAAAGCTGAATGAAAAAGCTGTTATTCTGAGATACAACAGTGGATGAAAGGTCAGTTCTCGCTCTTAGTGTTTGCAGGGAACATAAAACCAGCAAATGTTAGGACGATGTTTAATTGTGGTCTTGCTGAATTTACTCTGTAATTTACTCTTAATGCACAGATCTGTCTGGATCTTACACTTCTGTTGTAAGCTCTGCAAAAAACTTTTCTAACATTACTGAAAAAGTTTTTTAAATCTTCCAAGCTTGTGGTCAGTTTGGGGTAATGAAATTGGTCGAGGATTTCTTTTGTCCCTCTGTGACAGATGGATCTCACCTCAAATGTTTCTGAAGTGATCTATGAGGGGAATGAGGGTGCAAAACTCTGTTGACTATTTGTATTTTTATGCAAGTTCTCTAGGTTTATAAAAGAGAAAAAAACCTTTTTCCAAAATGCGTTTTCTGTTTGATTAAAATAATAATTCTTGCAGAATCATTGGAAAATGTTCGTTCTTTCATGGGTGTGCTGGAACTTCAGTTTATAAGTGATCTTAAAAAAACAACAACAACAAAAAAACAACCAAGAAAGTAAATCAGTGGCAGTGTTCTATTTAATATAGTGTTTACTTGATGAGCAAGGTGAAGTAATTGTTAAAATCTTTTATCATTTGTTTATGATAACATGGTGGACATAATTTGCTGTTTATTTATTCAGTCCTGCCTTGAACTGTACACATAAAGGCTGCATCCTGCTTGTTGAGGTATATCTTGGTTTTCAGTTTGCTTGTAGTTTATTTTATTGGCCTGAATCAGTCATATGTGGTTGGTTGAATGTGTTGCAGTACAATTTTTAAAGAAAAATAAAACAAGGTTTTTCAGAGCATTTCAGACTGTAGTCATAAGGCATCTACCTCATTCATTAATCTGTTAGATTTTTGAAATGTATCCTGATGTGCTGGCTGGAGTTCAGAGCTGCATATTGTAGTTTAGTGGTATTGTACTTAATGCTATGATGTATAAATTGGGTGAGTTTTCTGTATGTGGAAAAAATTGAAAAGGCAAGAAAACAAGGAATTACTTACTTAACCGTCAACTTACTGAATCTATTTAAGATTTCTGTGAGGGGACTTTTTGTGGTTTGCTGTTTGCAGAGTTGGGAGTAATGCAAACAGAGAAAACATCTGTTTAATGTATTATTATTCGGGAGACAAAATGAGAATCTTTGTCAGCAGTGTTGATATCTTTCATATTTTTCCTTTGGGTTAGCTTCCTTGAAAGCTGGCCGACGCTTCCTTCTGCCGTGGTAGCTGCTTCCTTTAGTTATTTTGGAAACTGTTCCTGAACCACAATAAAATCTCATTGTTGTGTTACTGTTAAACTGAAGTCCCCTTTGAGTTGCCATGTTATTACCATACCTTGAATACTACATGGAATTGGGATAATGATAAAAATGATAAAAATAATTAGATAGCCCATTTAAGGAATGATAAAAACTTAAAAATGTGAAACCTGAAAATTGAAAGTCAGAAAACTGTGAAAAACTTTTTTTTTTTTTTTTAAATCAGAAGCTTTTTTGGTTAGAGCTGCCAATATATACAATTTTTATGTTCTTTTAATAGAATTACAAATTCCACTTTAAATAAATGGATTTCTACTTAAAAGTAAGTTTTTCATGGAAGCAAAGTATTTTCAGGAGTAAAGGAAGTGCCATTTCATGAGTTGTGCACAGACATTGCCCTCTAGGTTGCCTTCTTTTTACTAACTCCAGCTCAAATTATTCTATTACTATTATTATTTTAAGTGATTTAAAGTTCTGGATCCAGTTCTGGATGTTGTGCATATTTTGATATCTGCACCAGTGATGAAGTCTGGCTTGACAATAGGCCTCTTAATTTATTCCTGGTTATATTACTCAACACTTACATACTTATCCTGAACAAATACAATAGCTTTAGAATTTAAGCTAGTTTAAGTAAATTTTTTCAGTGTCTCTTCTATGTCATAATGATAGTATTGGTGGATGGATGTAATCTGCCTTGACTTATGATATGGTCCCACATAACATCCTTGTCTCTAAACTGGAGACACATGAATTTGAAGGGTGAATGACTTAGTTGATAATGAATTGATTAGACGGCCATATCTGAAGGGTTGTGGTCAGTAGCTTAATATCTAGGTGGAGATCAATGACAAGTGATGTTCTTCATGGGTTCTTACTGGAACAGGTTCTGTTTGATATCTTAATTGATGACATAGACAGTGGGTTCTTGCGTGTGCCCTCAGTGATTTCGCAGTCAAACCAAGCTGAATGGTGCAGCTGACACTTCAGAAGTGCAAGCATCGTGAAGTCCAACAAGGTCCAGTGCACCTGGATTGGAGCAATCCCAGACATGACTACAGAGTGGATTGAAAACAGATCTGCAGAAGGACCTGGGGGTTCTGGTGGATTTCAGTGGATGACAAGCTCTCCATGAGCCACCAGTGTGCACTTGCAGTCCAGAAGGCCAACTGGTCTGCATCAAAAGAGGAGCGACCAGAAGGGTGTGGATGATGATTGTGTCCTTGTGTTCTACCCTCATGAGGCCCCACCAGAAGTACTGCATTCAGCTCTGGGGTCCACATGATAAGAAGGGCAGGAACCTGTTAGAGCTGTTCCAGAGGAAGATGGCAAAAGTGATGAGAGGGCTTGAGTAGCTCTCCTATGAAAACAAGTCTAGGAAGCAGGGCTTGTTCAGCTCAGAGAAGGCTCCAGGGAGAGTTTATGTGGCCTTCCAGTACCAAAAATTGACCAACAAGAAAGATGATAAGAGATTCTCTTCTAAGATAAGTAGATACATTACATTTTAGGAGGAGTTTCTTTACTGGGAAGACGGTGAAGCACTGGAAAGGGTTGCCCAGAGAAACTGTGGATTTCCTGTCCTTGGAAGTGTTTAAGGCTAGGTTAAGGGGCAGTGGGGGGGGGCCTTGAGCAATCTGCTCTAGTGGAAAGTGTCTCTGCCCATGGCAGGGGGTTGAAAATAGGTGCTTTTTCAGGTTGACCCAAAGCATTCTATGATTCTGTGAACACATTGCCTTTTGAAAACAGGTTTTAAATACGATAATCTTATCACAAATGTAATGTAAAAACTTCATGTTTTAACAATGGCTTGTAGCAAATGGATTAGAAATGCTATCTGGATTATAAAATTAGATCACTTTTGAAAAACGCAGTAAACTTTCTATGCCTCATGAACTTTGAACTGTGGATAAGGAAAATAAGCAAGAGCATATGCCCATGGTAAGTTCGCATTTCTTAGGATTTTTTTATTTCTATGTATAAATCCTGAGGTGTTAATAATTTTAGATTTATAGTTTTAATGGTACCTATGGAATACTTTTTATCAGTGAAAATGTAACAGTGTATTTGAAAGTAAATGGAGTTTCATATACTGTGAACTCAAAATACGCGTTTTCCTTATATTGTATAGTTCCTCACTCTCTTTCCTCTTCTTTATTTTCCACTTTTCTCTCTGTATGAGTGAGATATAATGTAAACATTTGGCAGACAAATAAATACATAGTTCAGGGGAAATACATCTGGTGTATCCCAAAACTGGATAGCTGCGGTCTAGTAAAATAGAAGAAGGAAAAAAAAATAAAACTTACACAGTAATTAGTTAGCTGTATCCTAGAACTGTAGAATCATAGAATCACTCAGGTTGGAAAAGACCCTAAAGATCATCAAGTCCAACTGTGACCTAACCATACTACGGTAACTAACAACCCTCCCCTAAATCATGTCCCTGAGCATCACATCCAAACAGCTTTTAAACGCATTCAAGGATGGTGACTCAACCACCTCCCTGGGGAGCCTATTCCAGTGCTTAACAACCCTTTCTACAAGAAGTGCTTCCTAATATCCAACCTAACATGTAAAACATGTTACAACCTAGTGTGTAACATGATAACAGGAAGAAAAGACAATATTTATCCTGCTGGCAAACATTCTCCGAGTATATATACTTACATGTAACTACAGTTCGTTGTTTTGTAGATGTTGGAATGGAAAGCAAGGTTTTAAAGTATGACTTATGTCAAAATTTTAAAATATAGCCACTGGTTTTGAAAGTCTGTGGTTACTGTTATTCAGCATGTACATGTGCATTCTGTAAACTGAATTAAGAATACATAAGCACAAGTTTCTTGGCCAAATTTATGTTTCAAGTCAGTCACAGAACAAGATTAGAATTGAAAACCTCAGAGAAAGGCAGAGGATATAATAATAAAATATATAAAATACATAAAATAAATAGAATTGGACTAGAATTTAGAGGTCAGGATAGTATCAACTTAGCACAACGCCACAGCCAATTACATGACAAATGATGAGGTAGTGATGATAGGCAGTAGTGTAGACCAGCTCTTATTACCAGAACAAGGGCGAATCTATCCCAAGAGCTGAAATTGGCAAGCTCTCTTGCTGGATTTCATGAGGTTCCTGCTGACATACATGTATTTCATATGTATATGTTGGGTAGAACTGAAATGAATTGATGTGAATGATCTCCATGAGACCTTCTTGTAGTTTAATCCTAGCAGGCAGCTAAGCACCACACAGTCACTTGCTCTCTTGGCCCAATGAGATGGGACAGAGAATTGGAAAGGAAGAAGTGAGGAAACTTACAGAATCACACAATTACGGAATCACAGAATCAGATAATTGTAGGGTTTGGAAGGGACCTCTGGAGAACATCTAGTCCAAATACTGCGGTAAATCAAGTTACGTAGAGTAGGTTGCAGAGGAATGTATCCAGGTAGGTTTTGAATACCTCCGAAGAAAGCTCCACAACCTCACTGGGAAGCTTGTTCTCTGTCACACACAAAGTTTTAAGTTCTTTCTTGTGGTAAGATTGAACTACTTATGTTTCATTTCATGCCTATTGCCCCTTGTCCTGTCTCTGGAAATAACCAAAAATAGCCAGACCCCATCCACTTGACACACACCCTGCAGATATTTATAAATGTTTATAAGATTCCCCCTCAGCCTTCTCCTTTCCAGGTCTCAGGTCTATCAGCCTTTCCTCAGAAGAGAGGTGCTGCAGACCCCTCATTATCTTTGTAGTGCTCTGCTGGACTCTCTCTAGATGTTCTCTGTCCTTCTTGAACTGCAGAGCCCAGAACAGTACTTATGTCGCGTTATCAGGGCAGAATAGAGGGACAGGATCACCTCCCTCACCCTGTTGGCCACACTCATTTTAATGCACCCTGGAGTATCACTGGCCTTCTAGGCAAGAGCACACTGCTGGTTTATGGCCACCCTGTTGTCCACCAGGACAATCAGATCCTTCTCTGAAAAATTCCTTTCCAGTAGATCAGCCCCTAACTTGCAGCAATGTGAGCAGTTATTCCTCCCCAGGTGTGAGATTGACTGGAGAGTTGTGTGGAGAGGATTCTCACATCATTCAACAAGGACCAGCTCCTCACAGCTATGTATTGTCAGCAAACTTGCTGAGGGTACTCTCTATCCCTTCATCCAGGTCACTGATGAAGATGTTAAACAAGGTCAGATCTAGCACCAATCTCTGGGGAACACTGTTATTTACAGTCTCCAACTAGGCTGCACTGTAGATTATAACTGTCTTAGTTCTGCCAGTCAGTTTTCAGTCCACTTCTCTGTCCATTAATCTATTCCACATTGCCTAAACTTAGCTACAAGTATGCTAAGGGAGACAGTGTCAAAAGCCTTGCTAAAAGGCAAAATCCACTGCTCTCCCCTTATCTACCCAGCCAGTCATGACATCTTAGAAGGCTACCAGATCGTTCAAGCATGATTTCCCCATTGTGAATCCCTACCAACTTCTCCTTTAAAGATTTACTAGGTGAAATGAGTGCTGTCAATACAAGCAAAGCAAAAGGAGAAATTCATTCACTTCTTCTCATCAGCAGATAGATGTTCAACCACATCCATAAAAGCAGAGTCCATCATGCCTAACAGTTGCTTGGGAAGACAAGTGAGATACTCAGAATAATATTCTTAGCTCCCTCATTCCACTTTGCTTTTATTGCTGAGAAAGAGTTTGTATGGATATGCCTCTCATCAGTTTGGGTCAGCAGTTCCAACTGTGTCCATTCCAACTTTTTGTATAACCCCAGCTTCCACACTGGGCAGCTGGAGGGGCAGCTGGAGAAATAGAAAAATCCTTGTTGCTGTGTAAATACTGCTGTTTTACTACTAAAATGTCAGGGTTCTTTCACCATTATTTTCAAAAAAATCCAGAGCACAACACCATGCCAGCTACTATGAAGAAAACTAACTCTGTCCCAGCCAAGACAGACCCTCCTCCAGATTCAATAAACATGCCTGGGCTCCTATAGACTCTCTTCCTTAGTAGCACAAATCATCAAGGGCCACAACAGAATTATGTGACCTATATTTAGACACAGGTTTGGTTGCTGTCTAGTTTTTAGAAAAATAGACTGTGTAGCAAGAGTGGCACATCTAGCCTTAGAAGCTTATAATTCATATTATTATTACTCATTTGATGTTGTTTGAAAAATTTGAAAATTGCACTTTGAATTGCCTCATGGTAGTAGTTTTGAGTGAGTTATTATTAAAGATACTTCAGTTTAGTGAGTTTAGTAGATTTAGACTTGTCTTTATGGAAAGAAAGAACAGCTTACATTCAACTTGTACAAGGGACTGTCTGTGTAGGGTAGCAATTGTTTATAAAGGTTTCTGTAGTTATTCCAGAAGAAGTCGTATTGAGAGCTATAAGGTTTCACTCAACGAGAGAGTCCTATTTACCTTTTGCCGTTTATTATTTTGAAATTCAAGTGCAGTAGTGCTTTCGCAGTTTTTTTTTCTATGTTGAAAATATGCTATGCCTTAATGCAAGGCTTAAAAGAGATTGGGATGTGTTCTGAGTTTTAAAGCACTGAGCCTATTCCAGTGTTTTGACACAACTAATTTGACTAAAGCAAAGTGCAGTCCAACTAGACTTATTGGAAATTGCTGCCAAAATAGAATGTACAGTAGAGTCCATTTACAATGTGCTATTGAAGCAGTAAATCTGTGAAAAGAATAACATCTGTTTAATTTCAGTAAAACTCTTTATAAAGTTTGTGCGTGTGTGTTTTTTTTTCCTCTTTTTTTTTTTTCTTTTTTTTTTTTCTCTTTTTTTTTTCCTCAAAGAATCTGTGAAAGCTTATGATGTTGTATAGAATCTGATTGCACATTACCTAGGGCAAACTTACTTTTCACCACCATATCTAGATAGTAACTAGTTGAATGCCTTATAGCATGGAAAAAGAAAGTACTGTCAAAGACTACCTGACAAGACCAAGGAAATTCAGAGGGTAAAAAAAGAGTACTTTTTTAAAAAAAATTGTATGTCAGATGTAACAGTGACTTTAAAATAACAAATTGAAAGTAACAAATGATAGGAATTATGTTTTTTCTAATATTTCTGTTACATGTTCGCTCACTGTTCAGTGCTTTCCTACTTTAATTGGAGACTTCATTTTCATGGTATGATTGTTCTGAAGTTGCACTCTCACAAGTGTAACCAGCAGTGTGAGAGAGAGGATTCCAGTAAGTTTTGCCTGTTTTTCACTTTGGTCATAAAAAAAGTATTTAATCACAAACAACATTTTTTTTTTTTTTTTTTTCCTTGATGCAGTATTTTCCAAGGGCAAAAAAAAAAGGATGCTGGAAGCTTTTGGCCAGGCCTAGTCAGGAGGAACATGGTTTTGAACAGGAGAAAAGACTGTAGGCAGCATGTGTGGACCTGAACTGTTTTAGTGGTAAGTTCAGAGCTGGGAGGCACAGGAGAATTATATAGACTAAAGGCTGGTTGGTGTAGACAGCTTCAGGTGTGACTTACTACATTTGCAGATCTTAAGACTGACGACTTAGCTGGCAGTGAATGGGAGAAGGAAATGATTGTGTATATTTGCTGATCACAGGAACCATTATAAGCTATCAGGTATGATGGGTATGAAAGGAACCTGTAGTTGATCATCTATATTAAGTGGTGACAGAGAAAATTTATTCTCATTTCACACAGCTATATTGAAATGAGAGCTGCAAAGTGACTTCCAGTTCTGTTTACTGATGCTCAGAGTAAAGAATTCAGTGGTGGCTACAAGGATAATTGTAGCAGTAAACCTGTTTAAGCAAGCAGCAATTGAAGGCAAGTGTGTTTATCTTCATATAGCAGAAACTGTGGTACAATATGATTGCCTTTTATAAAAACAAGAGTGAGTATCAAGGAGCTTGGAAAGCTGGCCAAGATGTAAAAGAATGCCAGAATCAGATGTGTCTAAAATAATGACCATGAATAAATAAATTCAGAAAAGATTTCCAATTCTGAGAAGAGAGTCTGAAACAGTTTTTAAATGGTAACCATGTAAGCCAATCAGCAGTTATATTGAAATTACATTAATTAATGACAGGAACAGATGAATATATTACAAAGTTTAAGATGGTGGATTTGTACTACCAAGTTAACTGTAAGAAAGGGCAGACTCTTTAGCAGTATGTGGTGATAGAACAAGGGGAAATGCCTTCAAGACAAGGAAGAGTAGATTTGGATTACATACAAGGAAAAAATCTTTTAAAATAAAGATGGTGAGGCAATGGAACAGGTTACCTAGTGCTGGGAGTTGATGCCCAGTCCCTGGGTAGTTCCAAGATGAGGCTGGATAAGTTCCTGGGCTACCTGATCTAGCTGGAGTGTCCCTATTCACGGCAGGAAAGTTGGACTAGATGGCCCTCAGAGGTCCCTTCCAATTGTAAGGATTCTATGATTCGATGATAAAGTTTGTATTTTATGAAATCTTAAACATATATGGGGCTCTACTTGATCTGTAGAGCTATAATCTATAATACAAAGGGAAATTACATTAGTTCTACTAGACATTCTCATATTTCATTGACTTTTTTCAACAATAGAGAACTTAGGCAGTGATAATTAAGATGGTATAATGAGAATTGCAAAATGTGTGCTGAGTTTGACAGAAAATCAGATTTTATTTATCAAGTTGAGTTTTAGTTGAATCTGACTTTAATACTGAAGATAAATTTGTAAGAAAACCTGTTACTTCATGAATGATAGATAATTCTCTTTGCTTCTATGTCTAGAATAAAAATATGAAGTGGCTTTTTATAACTTCTTGATGGTAAGAGAAGTTCTCTAATTTACTCTATTAAGTAAGTCACTAGAGGCATCAGCCAACCGTTCTCTCTGCTGCGGCTTCCTTCAACACATTACAATTTTCTCAGAAAAGTATGCACAGCCTGTTCTAACACTGAGTGATCCTATCAGCGCTGGAGAAATTCAGATGATAAAGTAGGTAGCCAGTGGTCTTTTTCTGCTGGGGTTTCCCCTCTTTTCCAGAATGCTTTTTAGTGCATAGGCGCAAATTTTCCATTAATATAGATGGTACCCAATCAGAATCCCAGCAAGAGTTTCTAGGGGAGGGGAAAGGGATTTGCACACATAATTTCAGTGTTTGATAATTAGTTTATTTGTTTTACTGAATTCTTCTGGAAATCAAATGGGACGCATACACTGACTTTTCTGGAAATTGACAAGAGTAAAATAGGTGGACTGTGTGAGTGATGTAACAGTATGTGCCTACAAACAGTTTATATTTTCAATAAGGTGGAAGAGCATAGAGGTTTGATTTAATTTGTCTAATCTGTCTGTGAAGAGATAGTTACTTAAGCCTATGGCTATTGAAGGGACTTCTGTCAGATTTCTGAGTTTCACAGCTGATTACAGTGACATTTGATTTTAAAACAATACAAGGAGTTCAGGAGGAACATGTGCATTTGTGCAAAAATGCATTCAGTGAGATCAGAATTTATATATTTTTTTTTTATCAGCAATTTCATTTCAGGTGCAGTAAATAGCTGTTTACTAGAGAGTAATATAGTAGTTAGTCTTTAGTATAACAAGATTTGTGCTGGTAGATAGGGATGGGGAACAGAATAAGCCCTGCATGATCCATGATGACATGGTTTTTGACCTGCTCTGAAAGCTGGATGCTCACAAATCTATGGGGCTAGATGGATTGCTCCCTAGAGTGCTGAGGGAGTTGGTGGGTGTGGTTGCCAAGCCACTCTCCATCGTTCGTCAGTAGTCCTGGCTAACCGCGGGTGTCCTGGAGGACTGGAGACTGGCAAATGTGACGGTCAACTTCAAAAAGGGCTGGAAAGATGATCCTGGTAGCTACAGATGTATTAGTCTCACCTGAGTGCCCAGGAAGGTTACAGAATGGGTAATCTTGGGAGCCATCATGGACCAATTAAAGGCCCAGTAAGCATGGGTTTAAAAATGGCAGATCCTGTCTGACAAACCTGATTTCATCCTATGACAAGGTAACTTGCTTAGTGGATGAAGGTAAGGCTTTCGATGTGATCTACTGTCCCCTAAAACATCCTCATGAAGAAGCTGGTTGCCCACAGTTTGGATGGGCATACACTCTGCTGGGTGAAACACCAGCTGGATGGCTGGGCCCAAAGACTCATGATCAATGGAGTTAAATCCAGCTGGCGTCCGATCACGAGTGGTGCCCCAATGCTTGGTACTGGAGCTGCTTCTATTTAACATCCTTATTAATGATCTTGGTGAGGGCACTGAATGCACCCTCAGTAAGTTTGTAGATGACACCAAGTTGGGAGGGAGTGCTGATCTGCCAGGGGATACAAAAGACACTACAGAGGGACCTGGACAGACTGGATTGATGGTCCAGTGTTAACTGTATGAGTTTCAATAGGGCCAAGTGTTGGGTCATGCATTTTGGTCACAACAACCCCAGGCAACTCTACAGGCTTGGGGAGGAGTGGCTGGAAAGCTGCCTGACATCTTGGTGCCTTGGTGTACTGATGGACAGTCAGCTGAATATGAGCCAGCAGTGTGCCTAGGTGGCCAAGAAGGCCAGTGGCATCCTGGTGTGTATCAGGAGTGGTGTGGTGAGCAGGACTAGGGAAGTCATCCTGCCCCTGTACTCGGCATTGGTGAGGCCTCACCTTGAGTACTGTGTTCAGTTTGGGGCACCTCAATAGAGAAAGGACATTGAGCTGCTGGAGCAGGTCCAAAGAAGGGCTACAAGGCTTGTGAAGGGTTTGGAGAATATGCCCTATGAGAAGACACTGAAGGAATTGGGGCTGTTCAGTCTGGGTAAAGGAGGCTGAGGGAAAACGTTATCGCTCTCTTCTAGTATCTGAAAGGCTTACAGTGAGAGCAGCGTTGGTCTCTTCTCACTGGTGACAGGTGACACGACGAGGGGAAATGGCCTCAAGTTGCGCCTGGTTAAGTTTATGTTGGTTATCAGGAAACATTTCTTTACAGAAAGGATTGTTAAGCACTGGAATAGGCTCTCCAGAGAGGTGGTTGAGTCACCATCCCTGGATGTGTTTAAAAACTGTTTGGATGTGGTGCTCAGGGACATGATTTAGTGGAGGGCTGTTATAGTTGGGGTAGTATGGTTAGGTCATGGTTGGGCTCGATGATCTTTAAGGTCTTTCTTAACGTTAATTTAACAGTATCTATTTATGATGTTTTTGTAGTAGCTGAAGAAAAATACACCTTATCATAGGTGTACAAGATGTATCCTCTATCTTTGAAGACAGTGTATTGCATCTGTGCAGGCTGGTTATATCTTGAAGGTTCATTTTCTTAGATATGAGATGGAAATTTCTCAACATGACATACAAAAATCCCAATATGTTTTTTTCTCATGGTTGAAATGCTGATTATAGCCTGACAATATAAGGTACTCTGGAGCATTTTTATCTAACTTCTTATAAAATCTAAGTCCTTTTGGTTACAATTGAGACATTTCCACAGATGCCACAAATCACAAATTTAAAAGCTGGCCATATAACTTCAGATATTTTTACTCCACGAATGGCCCGTGGGTAAAGAAACCTATCCAGAATTTTTGTGTGTCTGTTTTATCTTAGAAATTCAGTTTGCAGTATAGAGATTTACATTCTAATCTTAGAAGCTCATTTTATGACTTCAGAGTTTCGATTGTCTTTGTGGAAGAAGAATAGGAACTTCTCGTTCTACAAATAAGCACTGTTTGGGACCATTTGGTGGAGTAGATTTTTTGTGTAGATGTGTGATTTTTGCATAAAAAATATGCTGTCACCAGCTTCCCAGCTGAAAATCAGTTGTCTTCTCTTAGCTGCTTTTTGGCAAGTATCTTGGAAAAATCCAAGTCTTTCAACACTCAGAACTGAATAACTAAAATTCTGAACTTGAAAGCAGTTTGAAAAGTTGCTTAAGCTTTATTAAGAACTAAAGAGTTTAATTTGTGTTTTTTTTTTCAGCTAAAATTAAGACTTGATAGCATTGTTAGAATCATGATACTGACTTTGATCTGTAGTTTTAAAACCTGTTTCAAGCAGGACACCAATATGCATGTTAAAGGTTACTTAATAATTGAAATCTTTAATTTCTGAGGCATTTTATGAAAAGTACAAATCTGTAGATTATCACAACGTGTTTTAAAACTGGCAAGCACTGATCTAGTAAAATAAAAATCGTCTTTGTAAGTGTATATTGTTCATGTTCATACCACAGATGACATTAATATTCCTGTGAGATCTGAGGATCTAGTTCATCTCTCACATTAATATTTTGGTGCTGATAGATGCAATATTTTGCATCTGATACAAGTTAATTTTCCTTGTGATAACATTGCTGTTTGCCTTAGGCAACATGGTGAGAGTGTGAAAAAGCAGAGCTTTGTACAGCTGGGCCTTGCACACTGTTTGCTTGCACCCACTTCACAGAATAGCAGAGAGAGAACTGTGGGGAAGACTTTTATTGAGATCATGACAAGGCAATATTATGCCTATTTACTACTGAAATCTAGTTTGTGGAATCCATAAAAGCACACAGAAAAAGCCAGACAGAAAGTAGGAAAGGTGTAACACCATAGGAGTCTTATTTCTTATGAGAATTATGAAATTTTTAATCTGTGTGTTTTTGGGAACACATCCTCATTAGATACGTCTGTATAGATGGAACGTCTGTGTACTTGTGGCTGACAGTAATAACCCACAGGAAGGAGATGGGAATTTAATTCTGTATTACTTCAAGCGTTGTCAGCAAGCGCACTGTGGTTTATTTCAAGTCCTGCTCTTGTTCAGTAGATTTTTAAATTCATTATTCTTCCAGATGTCTGTATTGGGTGCAGTCACCTAGGTATTAGGTGCATGCACCTGGACAGGGCCCGCTGGTCTCCTCTATGAGGCAAGGCTGGAGGATGCAGCTGGCTCCAGCTGGATCCAACAGCACCACCACAGTGTCACAGCTGGGCCCAGCAGCCACAGGCAAGTGCCTCTGTGGCAACATCTTTAGAAAGGGGTAAGACTCTTCTTGGCAGTGTGAGGAGGGAAGGAAAAATTGGAAGAACCAGACTGGTGAAGAGCAAGGCCAGATGATAAAGAGGTGCTTTAGATGCTGGAGCAGAGATCCCCCTACAGTCCATGGTGGGGTGGTATCCAGCATGTGACAGTCTGCCCATGACCTGGATGTGCTCTGAAGGAAACTAACCAGGAGCAAGTGTGTCCTGAAGGACCGCAGTTCATGGGGCTGACCCACACTAAACCAGGGGTGAAATGTGAGGAGGAGGATGTAGCAGACTGTACCTCTCATCCTCCTCTGTACCAGTCAGAAAGTGGTGGGAAGATGTTGTTTTAGTTTGTCTTTGTTACTCACTATCCAAATCTACTTTGATTGGCAATAAATCAATTTTCTCCAGGACCTACTTACTTGTGATGGTAATTGTTAAGTGTTCTCCCTGTCCTTATCTTGACTCATGAACTTTTTTCATCCTTTCATCTCTCCATTCTTCTGGGGAGGAGGAAGGAAAGAGAGCAACTAGATGGATGTCTGACAAACAGCCAAGATCAATCCACCATAGAGGTGAATTTCATAGAATGAATGAAAAGTTTTGCTCTGATATGCCAAGCATCAGGTTTAGAAACTACTAACTTGTTAGGGGACCACGGAGAACTTATCCTTCAGAACTGTTATATACTGTTTATATACTGTTTCTTTAAAAGGGTAAAACAGCCTTATGACATTTGTAATTTGAAGTCTGTGGTAGGATGTCTGCCTGGATTATATTCTTGAAATTCTGTGTTGGAAACATCACAATGTATTGGCAAGTTGCTATTTCATAATTATCTTCTAGTATCTCCTCTTTGATAGTGCTAACTGTACCTTAAGTCTTCTATTCTGAAGAAATTCCTATTCTTAGGAAAGCATATTCATTTTAATTAATTTTCTTCGCTGCTTTAGTTCTGTAAATTCTACAGGCAACAATATAATGTTCAAATTATCAACTTTGTTTGATAATAAGCTGTTACCCTGAATTAGTGTGCAAGGAAGTATGCATAGGAATTTAAAAAGTTATTTACTGATGAAGAAATTTCCTGGCTTATACCTGGGATCTGGTGACTGTGTGTAAAGGTAGTCTTCACAGATTAATTTCAATCTCATGTTACCTTGTCATGGTAGTATAATTTTAGCAGAAACAGTAGAATTACTCCAAGTTTTATGACATGATATTTGAAATAAAGTGACAAAATGGTTTCTGTTATAGTGTCTTGAATTAGTTGAGATTGCTGAGAATATGCAGATATTTTCATTCTTCATCTCTGATCTGTGACATTACTTCTTGGATGAAAGAAAATAATAACTTTCTTACTTCAGAAGAAATCTGCCTTCTGTTTCTGTGATTATGGGTGTATTTTAGATCTCAAGTATTTTTATTTTACATAAAGCAAAGTTTTAGTCTTCTTTCAGTGTTCCTACATATCTGTTTTGCTTTGTTTTCTTTAGGAAAATGAAAAATCTTGATATGCGAACATATGTTGTAGAAAGCTTTTATTTATGAAGACAAGTGTCCAATCTAAACTACAAGTGATGGATCTCTGTCCATTTCAAGCTATCCATTCTTTGTACAAGGCATCTTTCTATATGCCCATTTAATGAAGTCAGACCTGTACTTTTAAGCTCTCATTATGCAGCATAGATTAAGTTGCAGACCAAATAGTCATTTTGTTCTTTCTTATGAACTGGAAGTAATTCTTACCATATAAGATTGCCATGAGCTTAACCTGAAATATATGTTACATTTGACTTCTGTATGACTCAAGGTAAGAAACTATGAAATGCAGGAATGTGTAAACAGAGGGGAAAAAAAGACAAGTTAAATTGTTTCTGCATAAGATAAATGCACCATTACCATATGGCAAATACACCAGGCTTTTCACTTGCAGCATTGGTAGCTTATTCCACTGGAGTTGGTGAGATGGATCAGTTCCTCACTTCACAAAGCTCCAGTTACACGTTATTTCTTATAGTTTTTAATCTTTGTTTGATTACGTGCTTTCATGATGTAGAGGTTTTGGGTTTTAATCTGACCACAGTCTGTATTTACACCCATCTGATATCCAAATGAACTTCAAAATTGTGATGCTTAGATGCCCAGCTTTCAATTTCTCTTTTGTTGTGTTCAGGTTTACAGAAGATGTTCTTACTTCCACTTGTAATGATTGAAGAAGAGTTAGGATTGTGGTTGTAAGGAGAGGGATTCAACATTGTTTTTCTGCCTGTGAAATTGTTCAAGAGGTGGAAAAATAGTGATGCATTTTTTGGAAACAATCAAAATAATCACAAAGATTATTTTATAGAATCATAGAATCATGGAATAGCGTGGGTTGAAAAGGACCTTAAATATCATCTAGTTTGAACCCTGCTGCTATGTGCAGGGTCACCAACCAATAGACCAGACTGCACAGAGACACATCCAGCCTGGCCTTGAATGTCTCCAGGGATGGGGCATCCACAGCCTCCTTGGGCAACCTGTTCCAGTGTGTCACCACCCTCTGTGTGAAAAACTTCCTCCTAATATCTAACCTAAACCTCCTCTGTCTCAGTTTAAAGCCATTCTACCTTGTCCTATCGCTATCCACCCTCATAAACAGCCATTTCCACTGCAGTTTATATGCTCCCTTCAAGTACTGGAAGGCCTCAACGAGGTCTTGATGGGACCTTCTCTTCTCCAAGCAAATCAAGCCCAGTTCCTTCAGCCTTCTTTATAGGAGAGATTCTCCAGCCTTCTGATCATCTCAGTGATGCTCCTCTGGACCCATTCCAGGAGCTCTGTATCTTTCTTGAGCCGGGTACCCAAGGCCTGGACACAATACTCCAAATAGGACTTGACAAGAGCTGAATAGTGTGGAACAATCACCTCCTTCTTCCCGCTGGCCACCCCTTTTTAATGCAGTTCAGGATACAGTTGTCCTTCTGGACTGTAAGCGCACACCGCTGGCTCACAAACAGCTTCTTGTCTATCAGGACCACCAAGTCCTTCTCCACAAGGCTGTTCTCTAGCAGTTCTTCAGTCTATATAAATACCTGGGATTGCCACAGCCCAAGATCAACATGCAAAATAAGTGTGTCTCAGATTTAACTACTACAGTGGAAAGGTAGAAAAGAGAAATTCAAATGTGTGAGCAGTTGCTTCAACAAACAGTCCTCACAAATTAATTTTTTAGCCTAATCTGGAAGGCAGTGAGAAAATATCTGTTGATCTCAATCTGCTGGTACTAGGATTTGTGCAGCATCCACTAACAAACTGCCACATGAAACATTGCTCATTTCAGTTACTTAAATGTGATACTATGACAGGATGCATGCACAAGAACAGCGGAGTGCGTATTAGCCCCACTTCACATTTTGTGCAGATTCTTTTAGAACAATCTTAGTTTCATGAAAATTGACGACGAAGTGATAAATTTAGTCCCTAAACACTGAATGGTGAACCAGGATCTGAAACCTCCCTTTAAATTCAGAAGCGCTGTGACAATCAGTGGTGGAATAACTGCATCTCCATTCTGTGTAGGAACAGCAGACAAGGACTGCACGCATGAGCAGCAGGGAATGTGAAACAACAAAACAGAGAGTGCTACAGCCAAATAAGCATGGGAAGCTCCAGAGCACTTTGGTGTAATTGATTTTGTTGACAAAACAATTGCCTTGTGATTCTCCACCCAGAAGGAAACTT
>NW_024884328.1:0-40117 GCF_019232065.1 Centrocercus urophasianus
TAAGCCATTTCAGCAGGGAGGAGATGTTTTTAAGCATTTCAATGGTTCTATGTTAATCACACAAAAAGAAGATATTGCCGTGATGCAGGAAACCCCAAGGACGGCTATTGGTTGTAATGAGATCTAAACAAGACCAGAGGTGCCTTGTACTCAACTCTGAATGTATAAAACAAAAGGATGCTCCTGATAAGTCTACAAAGACCCATCAGAGATGAGAATTGTTTCTATCATCCTGATTTTACATGTGACAAATTAAACGGGCGAGCAGAGTAAGGGTTTTTCTTTTTGGGTAGGGAAGTGACTGGAGAATGAACTTCTGGTGGGATTTTAAGATATCATGACACTTGTAGAGCTGGATACTGCGTTCAGAGAAAATGATGGATGTGGTCCTTTGCTTTAAGCTCTGACTGCCTGAGAGCCTGGGTTAGGGGCCAGGCTGGAGTCCCTTCCACCCCAGAGAGGCCTTTGTGCATGTGTATAAGCTCTTCTCAGGATGGACCAAATTCCACTGTACCAGGCACTGGAGGGAGATTTATCACGGGAAAACAGGACAATTTCAGCTGAGGCACTCTCCCCAGGCAACTTTTGCAGCCAGCATAAACTAAAGTTCATCTGGCCACATCTGATGTTTCATTTAGGGTGAGATGAGGCCCTATAAAATAAATTCAGGGTGGCTGGCCCAGGTGAGGATCCCTAATATAGAGATGAATGCGTCCTTGATACGAAGTAAATGCACGCACTCTGGTGATGGAGGATAGCTTTTCCAGTCTCTTTCCTCATGTCAAGTCCTAAGTGACTTGCCCCAGGTCACATAGAAGGGCTGTGGTAGAATTGACAGATGGAGTAGCTCTCCAAAGTTGCAGATTTAATGCCCAGACAACGTGTATTCCCTTCAAACACAAAGGGAGAGTTGGCTGGAATTTAGAATTTTTGTCCTCTGGGAAATGTCCACATTTGCTTCCTATTTATCATTCTGAATCTGAACAAAACCATAAAATTTTAAAATGCTTGATGGAACAAGAATGCAAAAGGCATTTCATCTGACACCACAGAAACATTTCACTTTGATAACGTCAAAATCAAGCATAACAAAGGCACGCGCAACTTAAATCCCAACACAATAAAATATAGCACAGACTGAAAATGTTTCAATTAATATTGCAATACAGTGCAAAACAAATCAAAACAAGTTGAAATAATGTCTTTCTATGCCATCGAAACATTTTAACAGTGCTAAAGTGAAACGGAGGGAAAGCAATTTGTTTAATTGTTACAATGGAAAGATCTAATGAAAATTGATATATTGCTCTGAATGAATTTTAAGATGGAGAATGATTTTTCTCAGAAAAGTTGAACCCCTCTGAGATGTGTATTTTGCTGCAAAATAAAGTCACATTCAATAATCAGCAAGATTTAGAAGTCAACAGGTATTTACAGTTGCTCAGACATGACAGAAACAATTCCCTAGACCATTTTTTTAATGCACATCACAGCCCTTCTCTTATTACATGCAGGTGCTTTATGGCTGCTGGGTTAATTTCAGAGTGAGTTCTTTTGGTGGCACTGATGGCAACATCCAGCAGAGTCAAAAAGATGGGAAATTCCATCTACCCACTGTGAGATGTTACACATGCCACTTTCCCCCCATCAGAGTTGAGTCAGTATCCTTCCTCGTATCATATTAGCAAAGGAGCTAACTAGTTATTTCCTCTGGCTTGTCCAAAGTCACCCTTTTGTTATTTACCATTGGTGACTACTTGTCATCATTAGTCATATTCCAAATGATAGTCATGTGGGCACACGAGCTGGATGCGTCTCCTCCTTGACAGGAGTCATGTCTTACCTCACCACTGCTGACTATGACATCTCATGCTGTTTTCAGGATATTGCAGACTTAAAAGTAACTCAATTTGGAGAGAAGAGGGAAAACGTGCCATTTATGATGGTGTCCACACATTCATAGTTGCATATATAAGTAACCCTACAACACTGTGAGTCCACTATTTCCTTGCAAAGCTTGGGGGAAATTTGTTTATCATGAAATTGATCTTCCCAGACCAGTCTTGAGGTCTAAGATCTTGATCTCCAGAAGGAACCGGGCTGGAGTCACCCGGAGATACAGTCTCCAGGGTCATGGTAGCTGTGTCCAGTGGGCTTCAAACAGCAAAAGGGAGCCTAGCTTTTTTTTGGCATCTGCCCATTCTTTTTAGGGGCAAACTTGTGCTCACCGATGTCAGTCCTACAGGATAAAATCCCTACTTTGAACTTCCTCCCAGCTCATCCTGTGCAAACTCATGTACACAGCACAGCATAAAGCAGTGGGGATAAGAGTAAAGAAGGCACCACATCACAGAGAGCACTGCAAGAAGAAAAATTAGTGAAAGGAGCAGCATGAGATAAACCATTGCCCAGGAAAAAGCCCTGTCACAGCAGCACGGTATGCCGCATTTCCCCTCTCAGCCCATTCCCCTTTTCACAAGTTTCACCCGTGCTTATCACTGGCTAAGACCAGAAAGGAGATGGATATTACCTAGAGCACTCTACCTCACCATCACAGCACTCTCCCTCACCCTGTCGCACTCCTGCCACCATAATCCCTCCTCCCCTTCTCCCTCGTGCTGTACACTGACACAGAGGAACCTGAAAATTCGCTGTGATGTTTGAATCCCAGCCAAAACTGAAAGCGAGACCCCGCGACTGGTCCGAAAGCCTAAAAAACATATGGCATTAATTCTGCTTTCCCACAGTTCCTAAAACTGCAATTAAAAGCAGTCCCCACCAAACAGAGCCCCATAACTCAGCTCCGTGATTTATTGGAATAACGAAGCTTTAGGGGAAAGTTGGCGAAGACCAGGAATTCCATGTCCAGCAGCCAGGCTGTGTGCACATGGGCTGTGCACAGCTGAGTTTATTTTATTAGCATGCCACTGGTGGAAGAGCAGGATCAGAGAGGGACATTCCTTTGAGAAAGTTTATCTTTGGCACCCATTTGGCTTCCAACAATAAACTAGACCCTGTATGTGCAGGCTGCAGGTTGATGGTTGGACTAGGTGATCTTAGTGTTCTTTTCCAACTTTAATTCTATGAGTCTATGATCATATTTACTTTTTCAAACCAAAGCTTTTCAGCTTTTTAGCTGTGAGCAAACATGAAAGTCAAGCTCCAAAACTCAAATCTAAGTGTTATGTCTTGTATGATAGCCAGGGAGAGGAGATGGGTAGCGGAAAGTCATCCTAGCTAAAGATCACAGAATCACTAAGGTTGGAAAAGACAACTAAGATCATCTAGTCCAACCATTAACCCATCACCACAGTGCCCACTAGATGCATCAAACTAATTTCTGGGAGACATTTTATAATCCCTGTGACCTGACACTTGCACATCACTTATATCACAAGGGTGAGCTTTAGCCAAACTGAGTCTCAGAGTCATTCCAGTTTAAACACACTTCCTTTGTTTAAAGGAGAATACAGATCAAACACATAAAACCTCTATCTCCTTTGCAAAGAAAGAGACTTTGCCACTTGTCGAGCTCTGTTTTCCATTTCCATTCTTGCTGATACAGTAGTTTTCAGGAGCACTGGTCTATCTGGCATTGGCCATCATGCTTGCTGTGATGGTTTTGCTCATCTACATCACTGAAGGGGTAACCCAAGATGCTCCCCACCCAACTTCTTTTGGCAAGCAGGAATACCTCATCCTACAACCCGTTTCCACACACCTGTTAGCATTTATAAAACAGACTTTCAGGCTCAGGAGATTATATTCACCTCATGCTGAGCCTGAAGCTGCAAAGCCTTGTGTCATTGTGTTGTACAGATCTTGTGTTGGAAATCAGCAGAATGGGGTACTCCCCCTACAAAGAGACCACTTGCTGAACACCTGCCTTGATAGAGATCTCCAAACATCACTGCTGATGGGAAATTGTTACTGTGCAACTTTATACTGGAGCAGGTGCAATGAAAAGCTGGCTGAAGTCTTTGGTGACAGGAGACTCAAAATGTTTGGCTTGCTTTGCCTCACAAAACAAAAGTGAGACAGAAGTGGAAATAAGAAGCCTATTTCTAATTGTCTAAAAAATGAACTTTGGACTGGTTCTTTATGTACAGCTCACAGGACATGAATGAAACAGGGCTAGACGGTGAAGTTTGATAAGGGTCAGTGAGGATGACATTCACCCATCTAACTTCAGACATGTTCTCAGCTGAGTTAGATCCTCAAGTTCTCCTTTGTAGTCAGAAAGAGATGTGTGCAGGACACAATTCATCTTAGCTGCTGCAGATGTCTTCTTTAGACCAAGATGAATCACACTCTGCAGCACACTGACTGTATTGATTAGATGTCCACTAACAGCAACCTGAACATAAGGTACTGAACTTACTGCTCCTGCTGTCTAAATGGATGCTCAGTGATGCAAGTACTGCCTTTAGACCTTCCTCCTCAACCATCTGCTCCATTCCACTCTGACCAATTCCTTATCCAGAAGTCCAGACAAAGCCCAACTTCAGATCCTGTCCATAGTAATAAGCTGTATGAGATACAGTGATAAAGTCGAATAACTAAAAATAGGAGCAAGCAGGAATGTTGGTAACCACAATGATATTACAGTATCTCAGATGCCTGGTCAGCATGCCTTGCTTACAACCCCTGGATAAAATAAGTCATTGGATGTGGGATCAGGAAAGGAAGGCAGACTGGCAAGAGCTGTTGGGCTGTTAAATTTCCCTCATAGTCTACATCCCCAAATGTAGGAATTTCCTTTAATTTAGCTCAGGCTAGTGAAAGATCCTATGACAGTGTTCATCTTTTCATCCTAGTTTAGAATCTAACTACTGTTCAGAAAGCAACTGCATCTGGTATCAAATGAGGAGGTGCAGCAGATATTTGGTGGGCACTGAGGACGTGGCATTTGCTGCAACTGTAGGGGATAGGCTGGGATGATTCTAGGATCTAGATCACTTTTCTATGATGATATACTGATAAAAGGATGAAGAAGAATAGAGATGCCTCTAGAGATACCTCAGCTTTGAGGTTGACCCATTGGACACTATGTACCTTAGCAAAAATAAAGGCAAGCCAGAATGCCAGGGATGTTTGCTCATCCATTGCATGTCAGCAGTTACATGGATGCTCACCATATCTTGGTGGTAGTCTGCAGGGCATGAGTTCATAGTGGGGTGTTGTGGTTAGGAGAGCTCTTAATGCACAAGGAGTGGGCCTCATAGCGGTAGGAGGTACAATCTTACTACTTGTGTAGGGAACATTAGAGAGGCATAACAGAAGAATCACACTCATTTGTGCTGCCTGGACTTTTAAATGAAGTTAGTAAATCTGGAAAGGGTACAGAATACAATGAGCTGAGAACTGCTGAATCTGCCTCACAGTATGACTCTGAACAAGCTCAAGGCTTTCATTTATCTAATGCAGATGTCCCTTAAAGTGCAGACACTAGCAGAATCTATCCTGCTGACAGCTGGTGCCCTATCCCCAGCCCCTTCCATGAAAGCTTCAGAAGTAACCAGTGTCCTGCCAGGCATCCTAGGGCTATAAGCAGCCAAGCAGCAATCTGGAGCAGCACATCTCCCATCTCTGCGCTCTTCTCTTGGACAGACAGAACCAGAATGAAACACAGAGTCTGGAGAGAGAGAAATGGAAATGGAAAGCAAGATGCAAACAGATGGTGACGATAAACACATGGAGGGCTCTGTTCTTTGGAACCTTTGAAATAGGTTTCAATATTCTGAGATATTGACAAAGCCAGTAGCTTGTGTAGAACACTGGAAAAAATCCCGTATCTTCTCAGTCACCTTCACAGACCTTTCTGAAATAGCCTTTGCACCTACTATTACTCACAGACCACAAATGGAAAACCACTGGTTCAGCAGTAGGAGCCCAAAGGAAAAGACAGAGATGCTCTCTTCTGACTTCAATTCTGTACTATAACGGAATAGTCTTGTTTTGCTCGCCAACAGCATATACAAATAATCGGAAAAACATGGCAACAGGATGACAAAACAATGGTAAAATATTTCCCAGAATGACCTCAAAGTCATAAATCCATTCTCGAACTGTCAGCGGCAATCCAGCTAGCAGCCAAATCTCCCCACCATCCAGTATATTTTATTAACTGTTATTACTGTGCATTATTTATTTACAGAGTGCTGTACATGTAGACACCACTTTACAGGTACATAAAAGATCACCCCAAGCAGTTCAGTTGCATTCAGGCACACAAATATGATACTCATTGCAGCAGCACTGCAGGTTAATGATTGTGGTACTGCTTCACGTTTCTCGCTTCCTCTCTGATTTTATTGCACTAAAGTCAAACAGGTTTTAAACTCCGGGCTTCGAGTCAATCTGTCTTTCTGAGGCAGTATACGGCCACATTATCTCGGGATCAGAGTGTCTGATGGGCTTATTTACACTACTGGGATAGCTAAACTCAGGGTTTTGAGCTGGCACTTTTGAACTCAGCAAAGAGGCTGAGCAATTAGATCAAGGGTGGGCTTACTGGAGGTACTAATGGGATGATATTTCTCCCTGTTGCACAGCCTGATAGAGTTTCTGAGTGGCAGTTCTTCCCCAGTACCTCATCTCTTTCAATCCCTGTTATTGCAGGGAGGAGAGAAATGGCAAAATCACTTTTAGATAGCAGTGGTTTCTCATCCAGTCAGAGCAAGCCAAGAACATTTCTCAACACCAGCATCAAAGTGTCCTTCTCCAGATGTCTGGAGGAAAAGCAGCATCTGCCTGTCTGACAGGAAGCCTTTGCATCTCTCAGTGATGTAGGAACTCTGATTTTTTCTTCCAGGGTTATTACTCAACACTTAACCATAAGAGAGGATATTTTCTATTTTCTAACCCAGCTGTTGCAAAGACCTTCACGTCCTGGTGGAAATCCATAAGCTCTATGCGTTAATGACTTAATTGTTAATTATTTCAGTACTGGAAAGCCTGCTAGACCCTCCCAGTCTACACAGGTACACAGCTCTGCCCTGGGGCTCATTTTCGATGGCATGGAACAACACTGTAATGATGAAGTGGTGAAAAGTTGGGGGTTAAAACATGAACTTGGAGTTTAGAAGACATCCCCGGTCTGGGTGTAAATCCTTTTCTGGCCAAAATCTTCAGTATGATCGTGGGTAAATCACATCAACTCCTTGGTAACAGAGCTGCCTCACTGGGAACACCAGTACTGCAAATGGGACAGTGCCAAGACAAACAGAAGCCACACTGGGAAGTGCTGGTAGCCCTGGTAGCCAGCACTGGCAGAGCTGCAGCAGGCAGAGCTCCATGAGAGCCGTGCCACAACCTGCACACCCAGCCTTTATCTCATATCCAGGAGCACGGCAATCTCCAGCTTACCCTGGGCTGAAGATGCTGCCGAGTTTGTACATCCCCATTCACCCCAGGGAGAGCTGGGGAAACACAAGGAGATCTGGGAGCAGCCTGGAGTCACAACCGAATGCAATCATTAACACTGAAAAATACCACTCAGATCACCAAGTCCAACCACCCACTCACCCCACCATGCCCACTGACCATATCCCTCAGGGACATATCTCTCTTTTTCTTGAACACCTCCAGGGATGGTGACTCCACCACCTCCCTGGGCAGGAAGTCACCCCTGGCTTTTTTCTCCTTGGGATGACTTGCAGTGACGGTAGCCAATGCATGGTTCTCCTGTGATGCTGCCTGGTCCCCCAGCTGAGGCTGAGGTGGGGCACAGCCCTGCAAACAAGCCCATCCAGATTCCTACTGATGAATACTCCTGCTGGAGCTCTCATTTCCCCGGTGTGTCAGGAGGTAATGATGGGTTGTAAAAAGCTGGCTGAACTCTACTGCAGCAATACCAGCAACAGAAGCAACAGCTCTCCCTGGAGGTACCATCTCCTCACCCTCAAGGGGCAGGATTTAATAAAATGGAGGCAAGAGTGCCTCCATTGCAAAGGCAAAGATAGGTGTGCAGAGTCAGGTCTCTGCATGCACAAGCCCCTGCAAGCAGGGAACTTCCTCCAGGCTGGCACCCTACAGAGAGAGCCACATCTTTCCTTAAAGCAAACAGAGTGTAGCCTCGAGAATACTATTACTGCAGACACTTCACTTTGCCCTTCACAGCCCTTGAGAAATCCCACAGGTTTACAAATGAAGCCTGCACCTAAGGTTTTGGAGGAAGAAGTGAGTATTGACAGCTCAGAGCATGAATGTGGGCTCAGCTTTTCAAGGGCTGCAGCTGGAAAAAGCTGATGTCATGCCAGACCTAAGTGATACACATCTTACAGCAAGGCAGGAAACATATCTCCATGTTCCTGCTAACCTTAGAAAGCAAGCGCTTGGATTGCTACACAGAGGATTTGCAGCAACAAGGAGAATGTAATTAAATAACAGGGATGATCTCATTATTGTAATAATGAGGTGTCATTTAATAAGGAGAATTCAGGACTAGGAGCTGAGAACTGGAGCCCTAATCCTAGCTCCAGCCCCAGCTCCCCTGGCAGCCTTGGGTAGGTCACATAAGGCCAGCACACTTTCTTCAGTGTGTTTTTATGCGACGTGCAGTACCAGGAGACCCTGATGCTTGCAGAAGCTCTTTTAACAGTAAGAACAGTAACAATAAAAGCTGCTTTGTCCCTTTACCTTCCCTACGCAAGCTGGATTAAGACAATTTCCTTTTATATAAGGGACAGCAAGGATCTCTGGGCAAACAACATGTATGCAGAGCTCCCAACAAGGAAGGCACCAAGGGAAGTGTTGAGGCTCACACTGTTCGTCATGTCTGCTGCTGATTATCAGACCCTGCTATGGGCTTCCTGGGGCAATACAGCCTCAGAGAAAACATTTATCCCAAAAGCTGCTTTTATATCAAAATATTTATGTATTTACATAACCAGGAAGGTCAAGGTGGTTTCAAAGACATATGGCGAAGAAAAAGATATATATAGTATATATATAGTAGATTTTAACTGGGGTCTGCCCCTAAGTTAAGTGGATCAAAAGTTTGATACAATCCAAAGTCTGGATCTCTTGAATCCAGTTTACTCCTCCAACTGCCCAACTACCCATCCACCCACCCATTCATCTATCAGCCCCCTCTCCTTCCCTCCATCCATCCTCCCATCCACCCATCCATCCCATTCATCCTAGCCTCTCACCAGGCTGCACCTTTAGGTTTGTTTTTAGGGCTGGGAGCCATGAGGAGGTGATGCAGACCATTGTGTGTAGAGTTTTGAACTGAGTTGTGCTTACCTCTGAAGTACTACTTCAGGGTTTTTATTCTTTGTCATTCAGCACATTCAGTAACAGTTATTTGTCATGTTGCTACCCCAGACAAATCTTCCCCCACACAGCATGGGACATTGCTCTCTTTTTCCTTGGCATAAGAAAGCTGGATCACAGAAGGGATTTTTCTCCACAGCCTGACCTGCAAACACTTAGCAAAGTCAACATCTTTGCTCTCTGATCCCTTCCAGTATTACAGAAAGCTAGGACTAGAGCAGCATGTGTAATGGATTTCAGCTCAGTCCCCCAGCCTTATCCCAAAACAAGCCTTTTCCTTTTCATTTCACCATTTGCTTCTGAGCCTTACATGACTCTACTGTTTCTACTTTGTTTTTAAAGGCGCCAAACATGACAGGTAAATAAACCATCAGAGCACCCCATGGTCACCAGCACATTTTGGGAACCAGGGTTTCCAGCAGAACAACTTTTCTGTGGCTCCCTGGCTGTCGGCTCTCAGACTTTTTCTGTTTCTCAGATTCTAGAATCTCTGCTTGCAATATTTAAAAGAATCCCTTGCATTTGGGAACAAAAGCTTAAAAGCCATTATATACAAGTTTTCTAATCTTTAGGTCAGCCTTACTTAGAGAAAGAATATCCAGTATTAAATATCAGTAATGTTGTTAATCATTCACATTTATGTTATCTCACAACAGTGAGTTTAATGAGCTGTTCATTGTCTACATCCACAAATCACAGCTATAACAGGTCCTTCCTTCAGCCTCATGGTGCTACCATAAAATGCCTTAAGGAAAATTGATTACAGCTCTCATCTACAGTGCTTAATGCAAATAAATGTCAGAAGTCATGATTTTTTTTTAATCTCCAAGGTTCTATGCCGTGACCCAAGACTTGGATCAAGGATGACATAAATAACAGTAACATAACAATAATAACAGTAACAATAACATAAACAGGCATTCTGAATATAGAATCATAGAATCATTAAGTCACCATCAACCCATCCCACCATGCCCACTAATTGAGGTGCCACATCTCCACCTTTCTTGAAGACCCCCAGAGATCCCACCACCTCCCTGGGCGGCCAGTTCCAGTGCATTACCACTCTTTCTGAGAAGAAATGTTTCCTAATATCCAATCTGAATCTCACAAGATTTGTGGTCCTGACCCTTCACCTGATGCTACTAGGTGCTGATTTAGCCCTGAAAGATGAGTTTTGATGGTTTGGGACCCAATAACTCCAGTGGAATTGGTGCCTTTCCCATCTCTGAAGCTCACATCCTGAGGACCCTGAGCAAAACTTCGTGTGAAATCTGGCTGAGAAACTCAGGGTTTCTCTATGTAGCTGCCCGGCTCAAATTCCGCACTCCTTTCTATGGACACCTGTAGTTCTTCAGGAAGATCACATACAAGTTAAATAAAGCTTGAGCAGCTAGAAGTAATTCAGATGACTAATTTCCACCATCTTCTCCTGACCAGTGAAAAAGCAAACTTAAACCACACCATTTCTTTGCAAAACTTGCCATGAAAAAAATTGTCCCCTTTCCCAGCTAAGAAATAAAAGCACATGCATAAAGTTGGTGTTTCTTTTATTGCTATTTCTACATGAAACCTGTCTGCCTTCTGATAATCTCTTTAGATGGAGGGAAATGTTTAGTATTCATTTAGTCAGGAGACAGTTCCTGGGCTCCATGCTTATGGGATGATCTGGTAAAAGCTTCACAAGAGGCAACATGTAGAATTTCCCCGTGGCCTTATTTCAGCCTTTCCTCAGTGGGAAGTGTTTGAGTCCCAGATTCTCTATTAATCATTTGAGGAACCACAAGAGAAAGAGAAAACATCAGCTGGAGTTCCTCTTCTCTCACATGCTGGCTTGAAGATGGTTGCGGTTGGAAAGAGGGGAGTGAAAAAGAATGGAAAATGTCACAGCAAGGTGTTTTAAAAAAAATCTCAAACCAAGAGCTGGTTCCTGAAATCTGCTCCAGAAATAAAGCTAGGTTCACAGGCAGAACTTCTCCAATAGTGAATCTACAGCATGAGATGTGTTTGTGGTTAAAAACAGTGTGAGATGTATCCCTTGTGCCTCAGAGGGAGAGGAAGGATGGGGAAAATCAGTGCTCTGGGTGCATGTGGAAGGGTACGGGTATGGAGGATGGAGAGAAGAACAGAGAGAATGATGGAGGAATGGAGAAGTAGAAGGATGGGAAGGGAGGAAGAAAGGAGAGATGGAAAGATGGAGGGATGGAAAGATGAAGGTATGGAAAATTACTGAGTCATTAACACTGGGAAGACAACTAAGGTCATCTAGTCCAACCATATGGAAGAGTGGAGTGATGGAGGGGTGTAAGAGGGAAAGGATGGAGGGATGGAAGGGGGATCCATGTACATTTGCACCCACACCAGACCAAAACAGCATACACACCTTGTCTCACAGCTCTCTCTTCTCATATTTCTTGCCCCTCAATTCACACCTCTCAAACCCTCCTACCTTAAACTATTTCCCATCCCAGATCTTCTCCAGTTGAGATCCACCCATTTTGACCACACTCCCTGCTAGATGCTGCAGCCCCTTGCAGCTCTCCCAGCTCATTTTTCATTTTCTGTAGAAGCAGAGTGGATGAAAAATGCACTCAGGTAAGAGAGGAGAGGAAGACATTGAGGTGGGAGGAAAACAACAAACACATGGCAGCCCTGTGCTTGCACTTCTCTACAAAATGTACAACTGCCCTACCCCAAGCATTGATGGAAATGTCATTAGCATTGGGCACTAATGAATGTGGCCTCTTACCTTGGATGAAAGCAAGCCAGGGAGGCAGGAGGGGTGTTTGCAGAAGGGATGCTGTGTTTGCAGAAGGGATGCCCTGTAATGTACCCACAGCTCAGAAGAGGCACGCTGCACACTTAGTTCAAGTTTCTGCACTTGAGTGACCTACATAGTGAACAGGTGTGACACTGCACTGCCAAATCAATACTTGTCAGGTCACATTACCTGTTATTGATGAACATGGCTCTTAAGCCCCACATATTGTATTTGCATGGCCTCCTGGTCTCCCCAGGGCTGTCTGGGATGAAGTTTTGCTTGGCTGAAATTTCTTTACAAGAGAGAAGGTTTTCAGAGAAAAGAGCTTTGTGCATGGGGGCAAATTGTGCATGTAAGTTGCTGGTGCTGCTCTTGAGGTCTCCTTGCTCTCCCAAAGATAAGTTTAAAGAAAGGTATTAAAATTTGCCTTGCAGGCCACAGGCCCTGATTTATCCATGCCACATGACTGTTTAACTGGGGAAACCACCTGTAAGCATGATCACCATGGGCTTTCCTTGTAGGTTCCTCTGCAAGAGGCTGAGCTCAATGCTATGAATTACTATCAGTGGGATCTCTTTCCACAGCCACTGATGATGCTCAGAATTCTCAGCTCCTTATGGAGGTCTCCCAGCAAGGCAGGATGGATTGAGGTGGAAAGGAACACTGGCCCTGACATGTGGAGGGAGTGAGGGAAGAGGTAGCAAGCTATGGTGATTCCAGAGATGCAGTAGGTCTGATGTTGTGCGTTGCGCTGGGATGTTTCCTCCTATGCTAGGACTTTCCTTCTATTCTCCCTCCCTCCATCATCTCCACTAGTCACACTGCAGGTAGGATTCAAGCCTGGAATCCCGCACTACAGCCCTGATATCATACAACACTACCTCCAGCATGTGGACATCAGGGCCCAGGAGCTTAGCTTGTCTTGCAGCAAAGTAGGGTTTTCTGCCATGCTAATAAAAGCCCCGATACATACAACCAATTAGACACTGACTTGAGATTCTGATCAGAAGAATATATAGCCTGATACAGTGAGTGGCAACCCAGCCCATGGCAGGAGGTCGGAGCTTGGTGATCTTTAAGGTTTCTTCCAATCTAAGCCTTTCTATGATATTTCAATGAATGGAGTGCATTTCTGCTGTGTCCTTGTATGCTCTGTGAGCTCCTGCCAAGCAAGCACATCCCATGCTCTTTAATCTGCAGCCACAAAGATTATCTCAACACTAACAGGAGCTTTTCAGGGGAGTCCTATATTTTCACCTTCATTTTGAAGCAGAGCTGGCTCTTCTTCACCTCCCAGTGAGGGGAAGGAAGCAGCTTTGCAGGTGGGAGACTCTGCCGCAGCAGTTGAGGCTCTGGCCAGGTTCCTCTTGCAGCTGACTTGAAAGAGCCACCAGCCACCATCTGTTCTCAGGAACAAAACTACTGTGGTTTTGAAACATATGCACTGACATTAAAAAGGCACACACAGAAAAATCCCACCCCAGTGATTTCATAAAAACAAGAGGCAGCAGCAGCCTTGCTAAACACGCTGGGGCTGATTAATATAGTTTGATCTAACTGGAGTTTGTTGCGTCAACCCAACAGCCTTGGTTTGCTTTGGGCAATAGCTTCTTAGGTAAAATTTGCTCTTTGCAGGACTCTTGGAAGTCCCGTTGGGAATGTTGAAGTCAAACAAGGAAAGCAAGTGACAGTGGGAAGGATTTGGTAACTTCATTGCTGGTGTGTTTATGCATGCAAGAGCCAGGCACAAACTGGATGGGCTCCAGGAGGCTCGCCTGTGTGTCACAAGCCCAGCAGTGGGCCTGAAGAAGGGAAGCCAAGTTTTATGTAGTTAACAAAGGGCCTGTGCTTAGTGCAGGAAGAGCTGGATTTAATCTCCTCGGCTGCTGTAAAGTGGCCAACACGTGCTGCTGGGGGCCTCAGATGAACCAGATCCACTTTCCATAGAGAGGAAGCTGGAGGGGAGCACTTAATGAAATTGAGCTCTTCTTTACTGAGTGTTCTGCATGGGGCTCTGCTCTACAGCCCTTGGTGCAGGTCTGTTAGCAGGGCTGTCTATCTACATAGTACCCATAAGAACCATAGAAACATAGACTACTCAGGGCTGGAAGAGACCCATAAGGAACACTGAGTCCAACTCCTGGCTTCACAGAGCCATCTTATGCCATCAGGCTGCTGCTCTGGATCTGAAATGATGCAGAACAAAGAGGCAGAATCCCACCAGCAAAACCCCAGGTGGTAGGGAAGGCAGACTGGGGCTGTGCAAGGAGCAGTGTGAGCACCAAAGTATTGGGGCTGGGTGCAGAAAGGACACTCCAAGCCATTCTTTTAATTGGTTTTTCTGCTTTGATTCACCTGCTTTTGGAGGCATAGACAGAGAAGGAGCAGGAGGCAGCTCTTTGGCTGTATGGAAAGCTCAAATGGGGACAAACACCCAGGGGAGTGTGGGATGAAGTTAAGGACAGTTCCCTGTGTGCCAAAGGGGGAAATGAAAGCAGAAAAAAAATGAATTGGAACCTCAGGGGAATCTTCCAAATGGCGAAAGCTATTAGAAAAAAATTCTGTTCCACCATGGATGGCTTTTCCTTCCTCTGTATCTCCGAAAGCATCAGGCTTTGTGGATGTGCTCAATGTGAGGAACAAGCTGCACACTTGCCCACCAGGGTTTCCCTTTACTTATTTAAATGAGCAGAACTCTGATTGTTTATGTCTGAACAAACCCTGGAGCACGATGCTAGTGTGACACCTGAGGCTGCAGCGCCCTGTAGGTCCCTCCAGCCACGGGACAGGGCTGTTTGCTCCCCTGACAGCGGAGCAGAGCATCACTGTCAACCTATGACTTCCACATCCAGAGGGCTCCATGGCAACGGGCCAGGTCCAGCCTAGGGGATCAGGAGCTTGCTGTGCAGCTGCGATGGGAGGGGTTTTGGGGAAATCACCATTTCATTCCTGCCCTGTGCTCTGCACAGTTCCAGCTCTGTGCGATTCTGATTCTTCACTGAGAATCCTGCAGAGTGTGTGCTACTGACAGGTGTAGAGGTCAAAATGCAACAGACAGCTCTTCTTGACCTTTGGATCAGTCGCTGATCTACATTACTGCTGCAGCTTGGATTTTCTCTCTCAGGCAGCTCCCATACGTTTCAGATGGGGCTCATTCAGCACTCACAGCCCTACAGCGCTTCTGGTCTATGGCTGTGCTTTGCCTTTGGGTTAATTTATTTCGCATGGTTTGGGGATGGTTTGGTCCTATTCTGATGCTGGGGACAAGAAGAGAGAGTAGTTACTTGGAGGTTGTTTTAGCTTGTGCCAAGTCTGAAACTCATTGGAGGAGCAGCATTTCAGCAGCTTGAACCCAGAAGGCTTGACCAGACTGAGCTGGCCATGAACCTATCCCACCAGATGCCCCAGTGCTCTGGAAATCGTTTCTGTGCCACGGTTTGAACTTACACTCCCCAGATCTCAAATGAGCAACTTCTCCCTGAGATCTGATCTGATATCAGTCAGATTTTGGCTATGGACAGACTGCACCAGGAGGTTACCTGCAGCCAATGCCCTCTGTGAGTGTCCTTTATCTGGGTCCAGAGAGCAGGCAGGGCTATTTGCTCACTTCAGGCTGGATTTTCACATCCTGGTTGCAGGGCAGTAGCATAAAGCTGCCCTGCACAGAGAAAGCAGAGCTGCCCACTAGCTCCAGAGAAATATTTGCACAGCATCCATGGGAGCAAAAATCCTCACCAAATTCCCCTTGGTTATTTTCCTGGGAGTCAAATCACCTTACCCCCAAGGACCAAAGATATCCTGGGATGATGTTAACCATAGGGTGAGTCATAGGCAGACCTTAAGACCAGTGGATGTTATTCCTGGCATCCACCAGAAAGCCTCAGTGTGATTTTAAATCATATCTGGCTCCAGGATTCATTACTAAAGGATTTTTGGGAAGTGAAGAGGCTTTGTTTGTTGATGGTTTTTCCTGAAGTCTCCTGCTGACTGTGGCCCAAGAAATATCCCAGCAAGGCATTGCACTCTTCTGTCTGTATTAACATCTGTATGGGCACATCTGCAAATGGATTCCTTCCATGTTAAGAGGCTGCCACCAGCCTGAGGTTTCCCTCCATCCCTGTCCATTGACCCAAGTGAAGCTAAGACCTTCATGCCAGGCACTGGCATGATCACTTCCTTCCTTGGATGGGATAACAGCCTTGGCTTTTGTGCTTGCCCACATCCTGTTGGGTGGGACAACAAGAGGTGTTGTTTATGTCTAATTCACAGTATAATTAAAGTGTACTTATCAGTACACTTTTTGTATTGATATATATCTATTTTCTTCAGGTGCATTCAGTGGAGGAGAGAGAGGAAACTGGTCCAGAGCTGGACAAAATCCAGTCAAAACCTGACAGAAGCCAGGAAAAGCAGTGGGGAAGGCCCAGACCTTCCTCTTTCATTGCACATCTTACTCAAACCTTTCTTTTTAAGTTCTGTCTTCATGCCCAGAACAGTACTTCAAAAAATACTTCTGCACATTTGTGTGAGGGTTCAAAATTTCCTTTGATGGTTACAGGAGCAGGCAGAGGAGAAAAAGCCTTTTAGAAAAGCTGGGACAGAGCTATCTAGGTTGAGAAGGAGCATGTCCGTGCATCTGCCGACACTGGATGAGGCTGTGGAAATGCTGGGTCGGGTTAGCTGAGGTCAGCTCAGCTCAGCACATTGCCTCCAACTTGCAGCTGAGCTCCAGAAGCCAAAGGCACAAGTGCTGCTCTCACAGCAGCACTCAGGGATGCCTCAGTTGGAGATGGACCTGGAGGACAAACCTCCATGTGAGCAATTCCTGGTGGCTTCCAAACAAAAGGGGAAAGCTAAATACCCCAGGCTGGAGGACCCACAAAGCCATGCCTTGGACCATGACTTTGGTCCAAGGCATGGCTCTTGTGACATGCCATGAACCAAAAGAGACCTCACCCACACAGAAACTATTGCTCTAATAGTGCGTGGGAAGCCAGAAGGCACTCTTTGCTTTCAGAATAAGATTTTATCCCACTAGAAGATACCTGAGGGCTTAGTAAGGGTTGCATGAAGTCCTTACTCCACCATATATCATCTGTTTGAATGCAATTGAGGCATTTAGCTCCTGGTCTATAAATCAGAAAAGAAATGTCATATCCCTATGTTGTGAGATTGTTGCAAGGCTAAAGGTGTTCAAAGGCAGGTTGTATTAAACAAGGTTTTCTAAAGTGCTGTGGGAAAGTGCAAAGAGGCTGAATTCTCTTCCCAAGGCACTGCCAAAATCTATGCTCTCAAAATGGAATGTCTCAAATCTAGCTGGACCTTGATCATTCAAGGGCTTGAATGGTGAAGACTTTGGCTTCTGCTGTTGGCAGTTCCCCCTGCCATCACTCCAAGTGATTCTCAGTGGGTAGAGGGATGACAAAGTGCCTCCTGGATTCAGAATTGTATGAGTCCCATGTCTTTGCTCTTCATCATCTCATGGCCAAGGCTGGGCAACACTGCATCCTACTGTAAACAGTCATGAACAGGTTGTATCATCCCAAAACATCTACTGATCAACCCAGCCTTTGTGAGCTTGTTTAACTTGGAAGGCTGTGAGGAGACTTCATTGCAGCCTTCCAGTACTTGAGGGGAGCTTATGAGCAGGAGGGGGACGAATTTACACAGTTTGATACTGATGGGACATGGGGGAATGATTTTAAACTAAAAAAAGGTTTTCTTCACAGACAGCTTCCTTCAGTGCTTCAGGTATATTGTATGGCACTGTCCTACTTCATTTACTTGGGATAAATGCCATGATCCCCTTTTCAGCAGTGGGGAAACTGAGGCACAGACAGCTCAGCTACCTTGCCCTTGGCCATAGACCTTGTTTATGTGGCAGAGTGGAGACGCAGGCTCAGGAGCTACATGTACTGCTGCAGCTTTATTCCTGTGCTGTGTCAGAAAATATTATCTCTCACTTTGATGCATCCAGATTTTCTTGACATAAATTGCTGAAATCGCTGAGAGAGGCATTTATTTCAAAGTTCAGCACATTATACGTAGGGAGAGAGAAGTTGAGTAACTGGAAAAATCAACTCGGAGTTGCATCACCGGGAGCCAGAATGTTTGTTTAGTCCTTTGTGAGATGAAGCAAGCTCCAGTTTGGCCTCATCCAGGCATGATTAGACAAGAGATAAGGAAGGGTTTCTGGACAGGTCTCCAATACTGAGCAATGTCAAGCATAGATATATTTTGTAAAGGAGGAGGAAAGAAAAGAGTAATAATCCATTCCTTGTCTGACCCATAAGACTGTCATATTGGCCCTAAGAAATAGCTTTCAAAATAAATGGCTCGTCCCTCCCATGAACGGCATTGCTCCATTTCCTCTGATTCCCATCCTTCCCACTGGAAGATAAACCCAGGACTGCAGTAACTTATAAATGGAGGGATTCTGCAATAAAAACTCAGCCTAAGATCAAAGGCGACTTTTATCTCCCGTGTTCCTCAGGATCCAGAGTTCCAAGAGCACAGCTGCTGGCCTGAGGTTTCAGCCACGTTGCTCCCAGATGACAAAACAGCCCCAGCTTCAAGGTCCTCTGTGTTAGGTTAATCCAAAGTCTCACCTCCTTTCTTCTGTGTTAGGTTAAGGCATTCATCTCCTTCCTATCTTCTCGTGACTCAAGCAAATCTATTGGGTAAATCACATCCCATTCGTGTTTCCTGCCCCAGCATAGGGTGACGCAGAAGAGCAAAACATCAAGTAAAGCTCCAGGTCTGGTGATTTTTGCCTGCTGTCCCACAGTGACAGCTGACCCTTATGGTATTTCTGCCTTCATTTCTCTTCAAATCTTGCACTGTGCCACTCAATGCATTCTGAACCAGCCAGGGCAAATCTTGGTTGCCCTTTAAATCTCTTTTGGCCTTTAAAGTCCTGCAGTGTAAAAGGCAGGGTGGAAAATGTCTGGGTTTTTAGGGGATTTTCTTTTTCTGGTCTCTAACAATTTATCTTCTTAGCCACCCCACATCCAGCTCGAGCCTTGCTCAGCTTTGCCAAAGAGAGATTTCATCTCAGTGCGTTCACAGGTGCAAAGCCTGACCTCCCTCACTCAAAAATCTGCAGGGCTGGGATTGAAATTGATCTTTGAAAAATACAGCAAAAGGAAAACAGTTACCTCCTGCCATCTCTATGAGGATGAAAGATGGATTTTTAGCTCCCACCATTGAGAAGTGCTGCTCAAGACTACTGAGACTTTTGGATCCTGCAGCTTTAGATGGGGAGATCAGTGGCCTTGGTGGTGCTGCCCTCTGGACATCATTTCTTTTTTTGATGTCAGTGTGGCTGTGTGGTCAAATTTCTACAATGATTCCTGGGGGAGCCACGGGGATTTAATTTGTACCTAAATCATTTGCTGGAAATTCTTCCTTGCAAATATATCATTAGGGGGCTCATATGAAGAAGAGGCTTGAAGGATGCAAAGCAGCAAGGCTTTGGGGTTTGGGCTGTGATAGAAACAAAAACAGCTGCTTCTGTTTTGCTTGGTTTTCCAGCACTTGCTTCAATGTCCACAGTTCCAATGGGGAAGGGAAATGACTTGCCTTCCCAGAAAAATGGTTGCCATTTGACCTAGTGGGTGGCAACCCTGTCCATGGCAGAGGATGATCTTTAAGGTCCCTTCCAACCTAAGCCACTTTATGACTGTTTGATTCTATTATTTTTTATTTTGCTCTTTGGCACTGGTGCCTTTTTCTTCCATAGCACCTTGCACAATGGTTGCCCGTGAAAAGCTCAAGCTTTATTAGCCTCGTGTCAAAGAGAAATGCAAAATCCAAAGAACAATAAACATTAAGTCATTGGTCTAGGTTTTCTGAGAAGGCTGGCTTGGCCTTTGCTGTGCCGTTGTTCTCTGCCTGAGGGAAGGCTGCACAGATGCAGGTTGAAATCTCAGCTTCTTGCTGGCTGTGCAACACGGGTTCCTCCTCCGAGCTCTTTGCTTGCAGGAGCATTGCCTCTGCCTCAGCTCCTGGGATGCATGGGGCACCTCCAGGCTTTGATCACTCCCCAAACCTGCCTTACTTCTATGTTAATTAATTAATTGATAAATTAAATGCAAATATTAACATGTGTTCCCCATGCAGTGAGGGGAACCAACCACATGTGAAACGGAGATTGCTCAAGCAGGATAAGGGATTTGGTGTGGAAAAAAAAAAAAAAGCCGTGGATGTGATTTGATTCTCTCCCTGACCTTGGGAGACCTTTACCTACATTTCTTTCTCAGACCAGAATTAGTACCATAATAACACAGTGCTGGAAAATTATACTTAAACCTCCCAGCTATTTCTGGGTTACAGAGGCTCTTTCTTTTTTCAGTCTAACCTAGTTTTCCAGTGGAACCTTCCCAGCCTCTACAAAGAGGCATCCCAGTTTTCCTCCCTATATAATTATATAAAGTCTGGCCTATATTTGTGCCCTCACACTCAGTCGCCTCTAATGTCACCAAGGGATGCTGCTCCCTTCGGAGAGGTAAAGAGCAGGAAGAAAGATTGACACTTCCCCCCTGCTTCTGCCTTGAAAATGGGCTGCGTGAAAGTCACCACGGTGGGCTGTGAAGACCCCTATTACTGTGTAGTTGACTGCAATTCACTTGGCAAAATCAGACCATGTCCCACCATGAGGATCCTGTGGATGGAAACGTGGAGGAATCTTCCCCCCATCATCGCATGAGACGAAGACCTGGAGAAGGTCCTTGAGAGGCTGCCTTGGGTATGGTCTCTCCACAGCAGATAGTGGTAAGGCTGATGAGTAAAAGCAAAAATCTCAGCACTGTTGTGGTGATATGTTCACTGCATGTGCAGGATGATTAGAATAAAAGAATCATAGGATGGGTTGGAAGGGACCTAAGATCCCCTAGTTCCAAACCCCTGCCATGGACTGGTTGCCTCCCAACCAGCTCAGGCTGCCCAGGGCCCCATCCAACCTGGCACTGAGCACCTCCAGGGACGGGGCACCCACAGCTCTCCGGGCAGCCTATTAACTCCAAAACAAATGATTCCTTCTTTGGCTCTGCATTGCTAAAGAGATCCCAACATTGCTGTGTCTCATGGGGCAGAGAGCTCACGGCTGAGGCTCTCCAATAAATCTTCAGACTTGCAGGCCTTAAAAAGATGGTTCAATTCTTTTTAATTTTATAGGTGCCATCAAATAAACATTTAAAGGCTTTTTATTATTATTCTTTTGACTGCTTTTGTTCATTTGTTTGTTTTCTGTTTGTTTCTTATTCTTTTTTTTCCCAGGGGAAAAGAAGGAAATTTAGGCTTGGGACTATGCATGCACTGTAACAACTTATTAAACCAGCCCAGGGCGATTTGCATTTTCTGGACACAGAGAAACTTCTGCAAGGAAGAAATCCCAAGGGAGGGATTGGGCATCTGCATCAATCGCTTCCAGTTTTGGCTTCATTTTCACCATAGATAGAGGAAGAAAGCAGATTCGAACCATTGGCTGGGGGGAGGGAAAGGCTCTGCCCCAGGGGACGGAGGGCATGGAAGGGGCTGCCCATGGCAGTGGGCATGGCCTCAAGCTGCTGGATTTCATTGAGCACTGGGGCTCTGCTCTCAGATATAAGGGGCTGGGTTTGGGTGGTGCTGTGTGGAGCTGAGGGTTGGACTTAATGATCCTTATGGGTCCCTTCTAACTTGGCATCTTTTATGATTCTATGTCATGGGGCAAGGAAGGCCTGTCTGGTTCCATGGCCTCCTGACTCATTATATTTCAGGGTCATCAGATACAATTAAACAGGACCCGAACCACAGTTCTGAGCCTGGTGTGCTCTCCAGAAATGCTGAGCTCTGCTCACGCTTGGCTGGTGGCCCAGGAAGTCTGTTCACATCTACACTGAGGTTAAAAGAGATCTTTCTTAACTTGTTACTGGCAGTCCCCAAACACAGAGAAATCAAAGAAGGGAAGGAAAAGGAAACAGGAACGGAAGAAATGCTCCAATTATTTGTTTTTCATTTTTCATTATAAGACAAAATGAAGAAAGAAAAGAAAATGGGATTGCATGGATCCGAAGGAGGAGTCCATCTTCAGCCTGAGTGCCTTGCCTTGCTCAAGAAGCCTGATTTGGTTCCAGCCTATCTGAGATACGAATGGAAAATGTGAGGTCTACTAAGAATGGAGGAGGTGGGTGAGGAACACCCTTTCCTGGAAGGGAGCACACCGGACTATTTTGGACTGTTTTGCTACATTACACAGTTCCCTCTACAGGTCACAGCAAGAAACACTGAGCACCCCAGAGGTGACTGATACGGTGGAAAGGAAATGCAAATAAAAACAATAAGAAGTGGTGGGCTGAGGAACGGGCTTTGATTCTGGCTAGGGGAAGGTTTGTTCAGCTGCTGTTTTGATTTAGAGTGACTTGGAGAAATCCCTATAGCTGTTTTAGTTTTGGTTTTAGGGCTGTAATATCTCTGGATTTTATCCAGCAGACTGGATGCTGCCCAGGGCATGGTGATTGTTTGTTAAATGTAGCAATCAATAGAGGCTCTTATACCAGGGGTATTCCATAACCCAGAGAATTGTTACAATATTTATTAGTAAAAATAATAATAGAAGTGTTTTCTGAGGCTTTTGGACCTCAGTGTGGGACAATTAATGGGTGGCAATCAGCTAAAGCTCTTAGCACGTCTTTCCCTCCTGCAGGCAGACTCACACTTTCATGAGGAATTTGAAGGATGCACCAGCAAAAGACCTGAGAAAATACAACACCATTTCAGAGGTGTGAATCTTTCTGCCTGGTGCTCAGTGGGGTGCTTGCATTACCACCTTCCCAGCCAACCCAAGCTCCAGTGAAGGCTGTAAGTTTGACTGATGACAGCAGCTGGCAAAGTTCTGCCCACCCAAGAAACAGAGGTGCCTTTGCAAGCAAAGGGCTCGACGTGAATCAGGCATGTAATTTTCTATTGCCCCAATGAAAATCCCGAAGAAAATATTGGGCAGTGAACAGCTGATGACACTTGGTGCACCATTTCCACCAAATCTTATCACTGATGAGCAGAGGAGGCTGTGTTGGCAAGGAATATATTGCATTTTTTGCTTGGGCAAATTGCTTAATGGAAATAACCAATGCAGAGCATGCAATCAAAGATTTTTGCGTGTTCTACCCCCAGCCATGTTTTAAGACCAGGGAGATGCTTACTTCAGCTCAGTGTTCAGCACCCTTCAGTGGAGCTCACCTTGTAGATGACACAGTCCTCAGAAGTCTTTAATGTAGTTTGGTTGGAAGTGTATTCTTCCCTCCCATCTCCCAGTGGAAACTGCAAATAACAACCCAACATGAGAAAACCTATTGCTCTACAGCATGTTGTTTCTGGTTTCCCAACTGTCCTGGTAAGTGAGTGGATACAGTCAAAAAGTAATCATTCTTTGAGAAAGAGAATCAGTGGAAATTTCTGGCATACTCCTTCTGCCAGTCTTCCTCACTGACTTTATGACCTGGGCAGCTTCCTAGGATGGCCTGAGAAAACCTGAGCAACTTGATCAAGCTGTAGATGTGGCTGTTCATCAAAGGGGAGTTGGACTAGATGACTTTTAAGGTCCCTTCCAACTCAAATGATTCTATGATTCTCTGATGGGTTCTGAACTTTGATTTATTAAGGTGAGTAACCTGCCACTCAGGTAGGGAGCTGCTTAGGGTGAGGTGTAAGAATGTATATCAAGCTCATCCATTGAGTTGTCTTCCAGCAATCCCTAGTTTAGAGATGTCCTACCCTAGGTGACTACATCAGGATCTTACAGGTCAGTCATTTTTCTTGTGTTCAAAGCACAGCCTGATCCTTATCTGTACTTTGCTGAACCACCTCACAGCTGTGAACCAGTGGCAGCAACTTGCCAAGCATCCATGGCTGTGTTTGGAAGCAGCTTTCGTACTACAAAGGGTTAGTCTCCCTGCAAGGATGACCACAGTCAGTTTGGAGAAGCACTGTGAATTTATAGCACAAATAATTATAGTGATACTATACCTTTGAAAAGAAATACATGAAGTGCATTTTTGCGATGACATTTCTTTGATTATTCTTAATTGCATTTGACTCACCAATGTAGACTCCAAGTTAATGAGCTCTTATAGTACCACAGAGCCTGGATTATAAACTTAGGGAATAACAAAAACAGTCATGATAATGAGCCCCACGATGGTGATGTTTTTCCCCCTTGGCTCTCTCTTTTCTTCCCAAATCTCTCCTGACTTGTAGCAGGGGTAGGGCTCTCTGCTCACCTTGCTGCGATGGATTTCAATTCCCTGGCCCATCCTCACTGTTTGCTTTCAGAAGCACACTGTTGGGGGAAACTATTAAAGAAAAAGATCAGGCTGGCTCCCACTTGCTGCCTCCTGCACTTTGATGGCAGGCCTTTTGTAGCAGGAATCATGTGTTTGTATGAACCCTGGCACACTGCAGCGCTTGCCTGGGATGGGACATAAGCAATGAAATGCAATCAATAAAGCCTATCCTGTACTTTAAAGCATACTTTATTCTTGCGGTGCAGGACAGCACAATACACACTGATAATCCCTCACAGCTGTTGCAGACACAGTCTTTCTTCTTTTTTTTTTCCCCCCTCCTAAAATGCACAGCTGGACGACACTCTGTGTTTGCTGAGTGTGGAGCTGAGTCACAGGAAAGTGATGGGTGCTGCTGGCAGCCAAGCCCTGCATCTCTCTCCCTGCTGGGCATACCAGTTGCCAATGTAGATTGTAAAAAGGAGAAGTCTTTGTAATTATTTTTTTTTTTTTTTTTTTCCAGTGACAAAGAGAGTTCTGTATCACCTCTTGGAGGTGAACGCTCTTGGGAAGCAGAGCTGAAGAAATGCAGCTATGGTTGGTGGAAGTCTGGCATGCAATGGGCGTGAAATAGCAATGCCCGGAGCCCTCTTTCCAATGGTGTTCATTGGAAAATATTCTGGCTGCCAGGATATTTCTTGTCTTAGACAAACATTGTGTTTCAGATGAGCTGGACGGCCTGGCTCTCCACATTTCAAATCTCTGCCTCTTCTGAAGAATATCTGGAGTCATATATGAAAAGAGAAGCATCGTGAGTTTAGTTTCCTTTATTGTCTGAAAGCTGTAAACAGGTTCCAGACACAAATAATTGTTTGTCAGTCACGTTTCTCTATCTCAGAGGAACAATTTCTATTCTGCAACCTTTTGCTGATGCAGCAGTATACAAAAAAAACAGCCTGAAGGGTAGCAGCAAACATCCCAGAGTCCTCTTCCGAACCCGGAGAAAGCTCAGAGTGAGAGCAGCTGCTAAGCAGAAGTCTCTGTGAACAAGAGTGGTTTAAATTAGTAGAATTCTGGCTAATTAAAAGACTATAAAGGCATAATTAAAAGATTTGAGACCAAGCTATATTAAATTAGTTCACCAGTAGCCTTCCAAGCCATGGCAGAAGGGTGCAGATTTTTGTCTGCATCTCTCAAGTCCAAAGCATCCCTGTGCTCTTCTTGTAAGGCAGTGTGAAGGATGTGCAGGAGGGGGCTGGGACAGGGCAGGGCAGAAGGGAAGGTTAGGGAAGGGAAGGGAAGGGAAGGGAAGGGAAGGGAAGGGAAGGGAAGAAGTAAGCAGAAGTTCCCAGTAAGCAGAATAGCCATGAAAAGGACTGTCCTGTCTCATGTTTGCTGTCTCCCTGCTGAAGGCTTAAAGATAGGACTGAAAATCCACGTGGTAGGGAATTGTATATCTTTTTGCCCCAGCCACCAGAATTGATGACCCCAGCACAAGCATGTCCCGCACCAGGATGGATGCTCCCCTGCCTCTGCTGCTGCTGTGTGCTTATTAAGAGAAATGATTGCTTTTAAGGAGAAAAGATTCCTTCTCCCACACCACACCATAAAAGTAAATGAGCAGTAATTTAGATGCTGTTATGGCTATAAACCATTGTGCTGTAAGTCATGCTCGTGCCGGCACTTCAAGGAGAGCAGGTGATGAGCAGCTTGTGCTCTCCAGTTAATGGGACAAGAGAAAATGCTTGCAAAGCCTAAAATAAGAGTTTGTGTAAAATGAAAGTTTCCAGATTGCTTTCTTCAGGAAATACGTCTTTCTTTGCACATTCTCCATGTCTGCATGTCTCTGAATTAAGCTAGATCTCAGTAGTAGACCCCCACCAGCCCTAATAACAAGCATCTGGACAAAGGAGACAATCTGGAGTTCATCTCTTGCCAGTCACCAAAAAGTCCCCATTAGGCCACTACCTACTGAGAAGCTGGGAGAAGCTGCTTTGAGGCTTCGCATCCCATTGGACACCAGAATAATTCATCTGGAAGACAAAACATTAAAATGAAAGCAGTCTTCAGAGTAATTCACGGTCAGGGCAATATGAACTCAAATGTGGAGAGCAATGAGGACTTGATTTCAGGGACATCTGGGAAGGAATGTGATTGAATTTCCTAGTCATATCCATGGGCTGTAATGATGGCTGATACTGTTGATCTATGTCAATTGCCAGCATTTGAAAATACTAGTTTCACTTCTATAATTATCTCGTAGTACCTTTCCTTCAAAGCATTCAACACATGGTTAAAATAATGGCCCTGTGCAAATCCATGGTGAGCCCATGGAAGCTCTTCCCCTGAGCCTGGTTGCTTTGGGAGCCTCATGTTCAATCACATCGTGCATTGAGGTGCTATGGCTTCACCCACACCTCAGAGCATAGGACATAACTTTGTTTGATGTCCCTAATTCTTCTATTATTCAAGATGAGCTGTCAGTTGTCCCTTTGGACATTTCTAGACAATTTTTTTCTCTCTCCATGGTCATTTATTTTCCAGAATGGGGAATTTCCCCTTTCAGAACTTTGGTCAACCTTGTCACCTTTCTCTGCATCTTTCCCACTCAGCCTATTTTGGCATCGTGGGGACTGAAGTGGGACAGGACTGATGATTATCCTGTATATATTCTGGATTCACCAGATATATTAATAGCAGCGTGATGGCTCTTTTTCTTTTCTTTTTTCTTTGTTCTGTTTCCTCACAATTCCTAATGTTTGGTTTGATTCCCAATGACAGAGATTGCGGCTTGATGCAAATGTCTTCAAATGTGCCTGGTTGCAAGCCTGAAAAGGCTTAGGGCATGGATCCATGCTCTTTCCCAGCACCAGCTGGACTGGCTGAGATGTCTGTCCCTGTCAATGACTGCCTGGCAGAAACTGCTTCCCTCTTCTCTCTGGTTGCTGTGCTTCTCATGCAATAGAGCCCCAACTGATAAAAGTTTGAAAGAGTTGGGGGTTGGCTTAAACAGTTTTGAAATGGCAAGTCTTTGATAAGCTGGCTTAAGCTGGAACAGAAAGTTGTGCTAGCGAGGTTCAGGCTGGATATTAGGATAAATTTCAGCTCCAAAAGATTGTCTGAGCGCTGGCACAGGCTTCCCAGGGAGGTGGTGCAGTCATTGTCCCTGGAGGTGTTCAAGAACCGTGGAAATGTGGCACTGAGGGATGTGGTCAGTGGGCATGGTGGGAATGAGCTGACAGTTGGACTTGATGGTCTTGGAGGTTTTTTCCAACCTTAATGATTCTATGATTCTATGCAGGTGGATGTTGGCATCCTCAGTAGTTTTTCATTCCCGTCTTGCACCATTTCTTTATCTGATGTGGACATACAGAGAAAAAAGCAATAAGGTAAGCCTTTGGAGGGCAAAATCTGGTTTGTGTAAGAGTTTATGAACCAGGATTGTGAACAATTTGGACAAACAGCAACACTAGAGCCTTGTCCTTTAGATCTGCAGCCCTTCAAAGCATTCTCTTCTTCATCAGGGCCAGGGTGAGCCCCATTCCCAGGATTTGCAATCAATGTGCAGATGGCTCCACCTGCAAATAGTTCCGGAGCACGAGCTGAACATCCCTGAAACATTTGTTGACTTGAAAGGAAACCCCACCTGTCCTTCCCACTTGCATCCCACTCTGATTTTGTCTGAGAGCAAAAGCACTGATGCGTTCTCGAAGAGGTTGCCCTTGTATTTTTGACCCAGCTGAAAGAAGGATGAGCCATAAATCTCACTCAACAGCCTAATCTCATTATATTTCCAAGCTCAGTTTTCAGGCCAAAAGGGTTTGGCTAAGCTTCAGAGAAGCATCTGAACTGTCAGATGCCGCTCCAAACCAACCTCCTAAAGCTTTAGATGGTCACACATGGATGGGAGCAGTCTTCTCATGTTGTCACTATCTGTGTGCTGGCAGCTGTTGTACTAATACACACAGACACAGTACGTGTAGTCATGCAGATGTTCATCCATACCTACTCTGCAAAAAGGCATTACATACCACTCCTAGGAAGGAGACATTGAGGGAACAGGTCATCAAAAGGCATGCAGTGGTTGTTGCTAGAAAAAAGAAGCTGCACATCACCTCTCTGTGAACTCGGTGAGGAACTGACAAATGGACCACCTGCAGAGGCACCCACCAAATGCCAGCTGGAAAAGACATGGCCTTGATGGATAATTGCTGGTGTTCCTGAACAAGTCACAAAAGGCCTGTGCAGAGAAAGCAAATGTTAACAGGAAACCCTGGATTTGCTCATAAGATTGCAAGCTTCTGTCAAAGTGAGATGGAGACCACCACTGCAGAGCCAGGGCAGGGCTAGCTTGGCGTGTGTCTATGTGCTGCTCTGGAGAATTAATAGGAAGCCAGGAGAGCAAGCAGACTTTGGGTACAAGAGAAGAGCTTTGCTGCTGCAGTAAGCAGGAACCAAGCCCATTCAGCAGCCTGTAAACTGGGGAAGAAGGCTGCATGGGGGGGGATGGTTCCACTTCTCAGTGCTTCATGCAAATCTACTTCGCTGTTACGGTTCACATAAGGTTGCAACGATTCCCTCTTAGCACTGCACAGACACCAATGCTCCTTGGAAAACCCAGTTTACACAGTGTTTGTCAGAGGTTTGCCTTGCACAACTTTGGGATGCAACAGCAAGATGAGGGCAAGAAATTCCCATTACCATTGGAGGAATTGATCTTCACTCTCTAGGAAAGTGCTAGTCAAGAAGGGTTGTATCTCTTTGCCTTTACAAGCTGTGCATAAGCCCACAGCAGCGTTCCTGCAGCCAGCTGGCTTCTTTCCATGCATCCAGACCATGTGGACCAGCAGAGCCTGGGCATGGGCCAGGCTTTAGTCATGCACCAGCTACTCTAAGAGGAAGGCCAGCTGGCTTGCTTCAGACCAGAACTAGCAGACCACATGGAACATGGGCCAGCTAGCACAGCACCATTGGCATCAGCTCACTCTTTTCAGCAGCACTGTCTTGGAGAGGACACCCTCATTGGGACAAACCAGGCACAGAGACCTCCAGCCCTCAGCTCCTGGTCTGTTCACCACAAGGTTGCCAGTGTCACACACCCAACAGAGAATTTCAGGTTGTATGAAAGATCTGTGGTTTTACCAATGCTAGAGAGCAGCTCTAAACTTAGCAAAGCTTTTTGGAAGTCATGTAGGAGAGTAAAGCTGCCTTAAGGACACACCTTGTCTTCCTGTGTGTGCAGTTGTCATCTCTCATCCCATCACCATCTGAATAACTCCTCTATGCCCCAAGAAAATACCTTTCCCAGAAAATCTCAGCCATCAGACTTAAATCTAATTTAAACATTATTACCGAGCACTTCCCATATGTTGTTCTGTGGACATTCAGAGGGAGGTTTCTTTGCACTAGGTGTTATTGTGGACTCTTCTCCTTGGAGACCTTTTATAGGTGCCTGGATGTGAGCCTGGGCATCCTGCTTCAGGTGGCCCTGATGGAACTGGGTGGGACCAGATGGATCCAGAGGTGCTGACAGCTTCAAACAGGATGTGAACCAGTGATTATTGATTTCAGGGGGCTCCTAGAATCCAGCTGGGGGGTTCTTCTCATCCCAGGCCTGTGTGCCCGTTCAGCTTCCTAGAGCAGCTGCTGTGTAAAAAGGGTCTTTGGGGACTGCAAGGCATGGAAATATGCTGAGGTTCTTATCTGGGTTTTGCATCAGGGTATGCTTTGTACCAGCTAAATCCAGCCCTTAGATTTTAAAGTCTACCAAGCAGGGCTTATTGGAGGGATCAGAAGTAACTGGTGAGCTTGGTGCACAAAAAAATTAACCATGCCACATTTAGTTGCTCACTGGAAATATCTCCTCCGTCTGTCACACAGATCCACTTAAATCAATCCTTGAACTGAAGTTCGGGAGAGCAAAACCCAGCAAAACAAAGGAAAGAAATTCCCTCTTGTAACTTGAGCAGCTGCTCCTGGCTTCTAAGATAAATTAGCACTCCATAATACAAGAGGCACGATGGGTCTCTGATGCCAAAATGCTGCCAGGGGAAAACAAGCTACAAAAGGATTTTTTATTTATTTATTTATTTTTTACTTTTGAATAAAACAACAACAAAAATGAACTGCAAATGAAACAAAAAGGACCTACCCTAAAAACTGTTAATAGCTTTATTAGTACAAAATTCATGGCCACTACACTGCAGGTATCAGCCCTTGATGTATTTTGTCTGTTTGTCTGGGGCAGGAGATGGATCCCATAGCTTATGGGGTGCAGCTGAGTGACCATGGGGTTTTCCATCGCTACAGAAACCCTGCTGTGCCCATGGACCTGAGAGGATGGTGGCAGAAGGCATAGCACTCCTGGACTTACTTAGTTTCCTCCTCAGTGTGAAAGCATCAATCCTGGGTTTAGCTGAGGGCTTGTCTTAAAATCCCCCTGGGTTCCACTCTCCCTCGGGGACTGTGAGCAGCTTGAGGGCTGGGAATGAGGATGCAGCAGAGCCATGGATTTGGCAGAGCAGAGCTGCTGGGTGTCACATGCCAGGTGGCTGCCCTATGGTCCAGCTGTACCTCACACAGCTGTGGATGTGGGTTTGGGGACCCCCCGCCATGCTGGGAGCGTGTCACCAGCCAAGCTCCCACCGCAAAGCCCACAGTGCATCCCTGCTACAGGGACATGTGGGAAAAGGCATGGGGGAGGGGGGCATGGGGATGAGGGCTCACTTGGCACAGTAGGGCTGTCTGCCTGTCTGCTCCTTAGATAGCTGAGACATCTCCAGTGATTACACACCAGGAATCCATTGAGCTCTCAAAAATAAAGCAAAACAACTTAATTATCAACATCAATTTCTGCATCCTCCCAGGCCCTAGAATCTCCATCCCTGTCCCTAGAACAGCCAGCAAGGGGAGAATTGCTATTGGTACCGGCTGAGCCACTATTAGTCTTTAGGGATGACCCTTCTAATTAGATTAACAGGGGCTGGGGCAATCCCCTTCTGGTTCCTCCTGGGGCTGGGCAAGGTGGGCAGCACCCACTGCCCCATTGAATGTGCATTGCAAAAAGTGGGGTGTGATCTTGGCTTGTCCCTATGCTAGTTGTTGTTGAGCTAAAGGCAACTCAGGAGCAGCACAGAGATGCTGAAAGGGAAGGAGGAAGAAGCAGCCCTTGCTGCTCTCCATCTGCCTGGGGAAATAATTTACTGTGCAGAGTCACCTCAAAGAGTTAAATCAACCCGAGTACACTGTAAAAAGGCATTTTAGCCATTTCCATAGATAATGGTTAGGTCATGTCAAGATGCTGGCTTTCACAATGCTATCAAGCCATCCATAATTTAATGTTTAAAATGCAACCTTAGCAATACAATTAATACTGTTTTATTAGCCCACAGAGGCTTCGTGTAACTACTTAGAGCCATATAATACCAGCCCATCTCACAGCCCCATATAAATTCCTCCGGTGAGATAAACTTTTAGGTCTGCAGTCACAGGCGCTGAAAATCTGCCGAGCCAGCAGAAAGAAGATGGCTTTCCTTTTTGTTAGACTATTGCTTTGGAGCAGAGCACCCCTGCCTTCTCTGCAGAGAAATGTTCTAGTGCCAAGACCTTGGAGAGGAGGAGAGTATAGGACATACCTTGTGAGCGGCACTAAATCATCCCTCCTGCTCCCATTCTCCCTCTCTCTGCCTTTCACACCTGCGCTGGCACATGCATACTCACACGCTCACATTTTCTCCCTTGGTGCTGGAAGAGGATCCTTTGTGCATGTTGTACAGTAGTGAAATGAAAACCTTTCTCTGCGTAATGATAGCTTACCGTCACAGCTGTGTCCCAAAACACCAGATCTGTATGCCCAGCAATGCCAAATCAAACCCCAGGTCTCACCTATGGCAACAGGCAGCCTATGTTCAGGTGCCTGCAGCTCAATATGAGCAAGTCATCCCAGTTCCACTGATGAGCAATGAAAAGCCAGAAGCATTTCATAAACTCATAGAATGGCTTAAGTAGGAAGGGACTTTAAAGATCTCCTAATTCCAACCCCCTGTTCTGAGTGGTTTGCCACCCACCAGCTCAATCTCCCTAGGGCCCCATCCAGCCTGGCTTTGAGCACTTCCAGAGATGAAACATCCACAGCTCTCTGGGCAGCCTGGGCCAGTGCTTCACTGCCCTCTGAATAAAGAATTTCTTCCTAACATTTAACTCAAATTTCTCTCTTTTAGTTTAAAGCCATTCTCCCTTATCCTATCACTATCAGACCATGTAAAAAGTCAATCTCTCCTGCTTGTAATTCCCTTCAAGTACTGCAAGGATGCAAAGAGGTCTCCCCAGAGCCCTCTTCTCCAAGTTAAACAAGCCCAACTTCTTCATCCTGTCTTCATAGGAGAGATGCTCCAACCCCTTGATCATCTTCGTGGCCCTGTTTGAATGACATTTTCCCCAGTGGAGAAGTCTCCTTTAGGAAGAACTGAATCCTGGGCATCACTGGTGATTCCTCCATAGATGAGCAAGGATGGATTCTGTGTACAAGCAGTTGAATCCCAGCCTTGAGGTCTGTTTAGCTATTTGAGGCAGCAGTGGTGGAAAATCCCTCCTGAAACCATGGCAGAAGGGAGGCTGTAGGAACTGTGGAAGTCCTCACCATTACTGTCCTTGTTATGATGGTCTCCAGCCAGTTGTGAACCTTTAAACCGCATCCCCACTGGCTTCATATCTCAGTACAAGCCTAAAGCTGATCTCAAGGCAGAGTTTATTTGCAGAGGCTGGAAGCAAGCCTGGTTGTTCTGCTAGGCACATGTCCACAGGGCCACAAACCCGCCAACACAAGCATAGAGCCAATTAAGCACATTAGTGTGGCACCAGGCCAGACTAATTGCGCCCTGCTTCTCCTGGGTCCATGAGCCTTCCATTGCCTTGTGCAAGATGTGGACATTTCACTTCTGAAGAAGAGACCTCAGAACCATCCTGTTTTTCCCACAACCTTGTAATGTCTCCAGAACCTCAGAGCCTCATCTGGGGTTGCCACAAAACCAATCCCCGTCCTGGAGCATTTTGAGATCAATACATGAAGTAGGCAAAAAATAGAAGTGTTGGTAGACATTTGCTGGTGATAAGCCATAGGGAGAGAAGTGGCTCAGAGAGCTGAGAATGGGACCAAGATTCCATGGTCCCCAGATCTATGCAAACCACCCCACTGAAACCATTCTGTTCCTGTGCCTACTCCCTACAGGGTGCATCTATGGCATTGTTTCCCTGTTCCACCAGCAGAATGAAAATTCACACCTGGCACTGTGGTCTCTGAGTGCTTTCTATTCCCTGTATTTTTCTCCTTTAAATGCCTACCTTTTGGGATGTGGCTGATCTCAGCTTCTATGTTGAAAATATTTCTTGGGTTTGTTTGGTTGTGGAGGAAAGGTGGGACCTAGGAAGCTGAGAGGAGGCATGTAAGTGCCCCTCCTTCCCCACCATTAATGACTTGATAACTGTTTGGATTTTATGGCAAACTCAGGGTTTGGGGGGGAATGTTCAGGATCTCATCAGCTGTGCGTTGTGCATAACCCAATGCGCAAAGACTCTGGAGTATAGGAAGGAAGCACTCAAATCTGTTTTACAATTGCATTGATGGGGACACCTATTAAAAATTAAACCATTATCCTGCCCTCAGATTTCCTAAGGTTAGAGAAAGCCTTTCTTATTATTCCAGCCTACACTTCCTGCGCATTTTAATTATTTTCTTCACACAAACGCAAATGCACACAGTGAAGACAGGCCAAGCTTCCCAAATCAGTTTAATGAATGTCCTCATCTGAGACGATTGTCTTTCGTAATGACTGAGAAATACAGCTCTCCAGCCTAGCTCCCCAAGAAGCAACGTGACCCCAAAGATATGAAAAACCAGAGCAATTCATCAGGAGCAGCAGGAGAGAAAAGATAATTAGGGCTGGAAATGCAAGGAATGAAAAGCTGAGCATGGAGGGCACTTTGGGGAGAGAGAAGAGGGGAGACAGAAAGAGCCATGAGCTTAAATCTGTTGTGTGAGCTGCCATGAGACCCACTAAACACCCGCACAAGGAGGGAAGCCAGCTTGTGCCTCCTGCATGCTGACAAAAAGAAAAGGGCTTTGGGGGAAACACACCTCTCTCATTTACAGGTTTTGCTACTGGAATAAATCTCCATTTCTTCCCTTGCTCCAGCTTTTCTTCCTTTTTTTATCTCCTGCAAGCAGAGCTGGTCCCCAGCTCCCTTATTTTCAGAGATGTGGGGGGTATTTTCATGTTTTCCCTTCACCTCCCCCTCCCCTTGCTGGCTCTGCTTCCCCCTGACCTCAGCATCCCCTTCCTTGCAGAGCAGGGAGGTGAATAGGGTCAGGATGTCTCCACGATGGGGCCCCTCTGTGCCCATAAGGCCAGGGAAAACCATGATGCCTGCAAGCATCTGTCCATCAGGTGTTATTAGGAAACCATCCCTCTACTTGCTCTGGTATTGATCTCTGCTTATTCAATGTTGAACTGCCTGGAAAAGATGGAGAAAAACCCAAACCAGCCCATGCTAATGCAAAAACCTCTGTGCTGCCCTTGCGAAGAGCAGCAAAACTCCAAGTCCTTTGAGCTGCAGCACAAACAACCTGGCAGGTCCTGCCCTGGAGCACTCACAGTCTTGAAAAGCTGAAAGAGGGAGGTTGATCACCCTTTTCTCCTTGTTTTTGCAAACAGAGACTCCAGGCAGTTTGTTGCACTGGAATAGGAGCACTCCCATAGTGAGGATCAGCATGCAGCCCTCTGCGCAGGGGCAGCACCAGGGTGGGCTATTGGGCTGCTTAAGTTCAGACTCTGCAGTGCTTCACTGGATGATTTTTTCCTAGTCTGCTTTAAGCATGAAAGATCTTTAAACACAGGAGCAGCAAATAGCAGGGAGCAGTGGGTAGTGCAAACAGACTTCCACTTTTTACACAATGCTAATGCAGGCATGAGTTCATATCCTGATACGATGTAAAATGGGCTGAAGCTGCCTGAATGTGGCTGCAGCCAAGTGGGTTCAGTCCCCATGGGCAGTGCAGACACACAAGGGTGAACTTCTGTCCAAGTCAAACCCACCACCTGTCATTCCTTCTTCCTTACTACACACAGGGAGCAAAGTTTCTCCAGAGGCCCAATACCAAAATGATTCCCAAAAAAGGCCAGATCTGAATCACAGAATCATAGAATCATTAAGGTTGGGAAAGATGTCTAAGAAACTTAGTCCAACCCAAACCCATTCCCATCATGCCCACATCCCTCAGTGCCACATCTCCAATGTTCTTGGACACCTCTAGGGTGGTGACTCCACCACCTCCCTAGGTAGCCCATAAGCAAGGGCAAGGTAGGGGCCAACTGGCCAACAGCCATGCAGGACTGGCTGGTCCATCAGCATGAAGGATCAGTCAATGCATCGATCCCTTACCACACAAGAACAGTGGTTACTGTAGTCAAATACAACTATAGGAAGATGGAGTTTATTTTTCTCACTGCTCATGGGACTATTTACATTTATACTGCCCATTGCCTATGTTTCACTGAAGGATTTCAGGCAGAGAGTCTGGTCCCCTTGTATTTAAATTCAGATAAACCAACTTGCATGGATATTTTCTATGCAGAAGAAAATTATTCCCCAGTGCATGCTTTAAATCCCTTCTTGCTGCTGCCTTCTGTTCCTTCTCCTGACTTTCTGTGAATCCATCATAAAATGGTACCCAGTTCCTTCCAGGAGAGCCTTCATTTCTCAGTGTCTGATCTCCTTTAACACATGGGTTAACACTAATGGAAACACACTAAGTGGCATTAGGAAGTGAAGCAGGGGAACAGCTCTACCCCATCATTTCACTAATTGCTTCACTGCTAGTTCTGTGCTTCCTATTCCTTTGACATTCCTTTGAAGTAGTAGTGGGATGCTCTGACATATCTAGTACATCAGGGAGCACTGAAAGGTTACTGCTTCCTAGTTAAATAGGAACAGAGGAACTGTTAATTCCCTTCATCTGGTATCCATCACACAGCAGAGGTCAATGCCGTGTGTTGGGGAGGATGTCCAACTGGACACATGATGAAGTTGGTAGCTACAGAATGCTGTATATCCTCTCCAAGCTTCTGGAGTAGAAGTGAACGTGAAAAAGTAAGTTTGGATTCGCTGTCACTTCATGGACAAGGGTGAGAATGCTTGATGGAAGGTGCACATATGGAGCAACAGGTGCAGATGAGCCATGCATTGCATAGGATCCTGATGAGTACTTTCTGGGTAGTGTTTGAGGCAATTAGATTTTTTACTGTACACGAGCCATGACTGTGCTGAAGATCCCCCAGAGTGCTACGTAGCTACAGGACAACAGTGCTGCAGTCACGCTGCTGAAAGGGCTCTCCTAACAGTGCCTTCAGTAGGTTTGCATTTCTCCCTCCCCTTTGTTAATGAGAACATGACAAAAAGGAACCAGCAAAAAAAAAAAAAAAAAAAAAAACAAACCCAAAAACAACACAGTTTGCACAGGTATCCTTAGGGAGCAGCAACTGGAACAAAGTACTGGGCTGACTTGTCTTGTTTCTTAGGCAGGCTCTGTAACCTAGTGATACATCCTGACCATAGAATTATAGAATCATTAGGGTTGGAAAAAAGATCATTACATCCACAAAGATCATCAAGTCCAACTGCTGACCCATCTCTACCGTGCCCACTGACCATGTCAGTGGTTACCAAGATGAAGTCTTGCTATCTGCACTCTGCTCCAGGGTAAACAGTGCACGCACATCTAAAATCCTCTTCGTGAGGCAGGCTGTCATATGGACTTTTATTTAGAACACCATCCATGAGCAGGACAAGTGTTGGAGGTGCTCCAAAAGGTTGAGGCACTTGGTTCAAGTCTGAGTGGGTGTTTTGTGGTCTGGATCTATGCTTGCAGATGTATGCTGGGCTGGTTATGTGCATGTTGTACATGCCCTGATTTTGACTGGCTTCAAAATGCCCTCAGAAATGGCAAAGACACTCAGCTCTACTAATCAAGCCCACAGCTATCCTCTGTAATATAGATGTAGCCACAGGAAAGCATGTGATGGAAGTCAGATGAAGTAAATCAGCACCAAAAGGACATAATCCCTGATTAGAAAGAGGTGTGGTTCCCTCTTCATCACCTAGCCATTAAATTAAGACCAGTCTGCCTTCCAGGGGCAGAGTCCCATTTAGCTGCAAGCTGTGGGTTGCAATGCAGACTTGGCAGTGATGCAGCCTGTGGCCTCCTCTGTGCAAAGATCAAACACGACTGCTTCAACTGTCCATTTAGATCTGCTTTCCTGCTGTGCAGCTGGCACTGAGTTGTTTGGGAACGAGATTCAGTCAGATTTTTGTGGCAGTTGTTCCCTTTTATTTTTTTCCTAGAAAAGGTTCTCATTTCATGTTTATCTTCCTGGCACACTGTGAGCAGCTGGGGTGACACGGGGAAAGTTGCTGGAGTTCCTCTCAAAGCTCAAAACCTCTCTTCTAGGATCCTAACGCTTATGTTTCAGGTTGAATATCAGAAAAAGGTTCTGCCTCAGAGGGTGGTGGGCATGGAACAGGCTCCCCAGGGCAATGGGCACAGTCCCAAGCAGCTGGAGTCCAAGAAGTGTTTGCATAATGCTCTCAGATGTAGAGTTTGGATTTGGGGTGATCCTGTGTGGAGCCAGAAGTTGGACTCAATGATCCTAGTGGGTCACGAAGCGGCAGAATTTTTGCACAGGGCAAAGAGCATGAAACCAAACCTGCATGCTCTAGCAGGCATGAGATACAGAGAAAGGAAGACGAGCACAAAGTCACCAGGAAAATGGAGCCAACTGGCTGACCCATGTAGCTGGAGCAGGGTCAGCCCAGACACCTGTGCACTAGAGGTGTTTGCATGTGGTGGAGGGCACAACAAAGTGAAGGAGGTTGTAGTGAGGTGAGGGTCAGCCAGTTCTCCTGGGTGACAGCAATAGGATGAGAGGTAATGGCCTCAAGTTGTGCCAGGTAAGGTTCAGGTTGTGTGTTAGGAAAAAATTGTCCTCAGAAAGAGTGGCAATGCACTGGGACAGGCTGCCCAGGGAGATGGTGGGGTCGCTGTCTCTGGAGGTGTTCAGGGAATATAATGTGGCACTGAGGGACGTGGTTAGTGGGCATGGTGGGGGGTGGGTTGGTGGTCGGATTTGGTGATCTTAGTGGTGTTTTCTAACATTAATGATTCTTTGATTCTATGATTCTAGGGATGCGCTGAGGTTGGATCCATGATACTGTTTTGCCAAAGAGCAACCAAAAACTATTAGTGACAGTGGTGGGGATCCCACCACCATGCGGGAGTACTGCTTCTGTGAAGCCCATGCACATGTCATGCTACAGCTTTGCAGGAATGTATGTAATGCATGAAATGGTACCTGCTGGAATACATTGGTTCCAGATGTCCTGAGTATTTCAGAGCAAGCTTCAGCCAGGATCCTTTCCTGGCTACAGCCAGGGACAAGGAAAAGCCAGCGAGTTCAAATGTCTTTGTCTGGCTTAAATGAGCAGAGCTCCACTGAGCTCAATTAATTTTGGATTATTTCTATCCTCTGAAGAGCCTGTGTCTGTCACAGAGCTGAACTCTTCCCAACCAAGGAGTTCAGTCATTGAGTTCAGCAGAAGGGTTGGATTCATTTTTAGTAATGGGTCAAGCAAAGACCTGTGCAATGGATTATAGGATGCATGCATGCAAGTACACATAAACACACGAGCATCCACTCACTCCGTAATTATGTGAGATTTATCACTCTTTTTTTGGAAACATTGAGTGAATTTGATGGGAATCAAAATAATAGAGAACTAAGAACAGAACACTAGAATCCTATCTACAGTTATTAGAGGCTGAGATCCTCACATCTTATAGCTTGATTGAAATACTTTTTTTTTATTATTTTATACTCCTATCAATGTGTACATTGATCTGTTCTCTTCCTGCCACTACTGCCTTGCATACTGTCGCATCATTCAGACTGGTTTTCACACTACAGAAATACTCCTTCTCATTTCTCATTCAATTTTTTTTGGAGTCCAGAATCCACCCCACAGCCTGATCTTCTCAGGTGTGTGATGGAGGATGGGGCACCTGGGCATCCTATGGGACGCTGAGTGAGCCAGGGGTCCCACTGCTGCCAGCAGGGGGGAAGATGTTCTGACCTGATTCACCACTGATTTGCATGTGCAGTGTTAAGGGAAAACGCTGTATCCTATTAAATTAACAAACTAGCACATTCCATCAGCCAGTTCTCATGCCCTCCAGGCATCCTCTGGAGGTTTCCGCGACATGCCAATGAAACATTCAAACTACAAGACAGCCCAGTCACTTCCCATCCATTTTTTATGGTACCATGGAAACAAAGCGAGCCTGGCAATTCCTTCATTAGACTTTCAATAAATCACTCCACAGCTGTAAGAGGTACGTGCCTCCAATGCCCCTGGGTTTCACTGGGCTCCCCGGGCTAAGCAGGCTGCTGCTATCTATGCTGTCACCTTGTGTCCCCTGCTCCCTACACAGCCATGGAGGGCTTGGGAGCAGACTGGCTCCTTTCAGGCATTGTGTCCACAAACATGGCTTGGCTCTGCCTTTCTGGAAGCCGTTCTTCCATGTGCTGGGCTGATGAAAAGTCTTACATGGGAAAATGATTTTGCAACACCATCACCAGTCTGAGTGGAGACTGAGGGCAACAGGGCAGACTCAGTGACTCCACTGCTGGACAAGTCACCTTTTGTCCTGCTGCTAGGGATGCTTCCTCACCCACCCATTTCTGGGCTTTGATGTGTCCATAAGAGCAGA
>NW_024884329.1:0-8314 GCF_019232065.1 Centrocercus urophasianus
GAGAGAGAGAGAGAGAAAGAAAGAAAGGGGGGAAAACTCCGAGAGGGAGAGGAGAGAGGGAGCGGGACTTTACCGCTATATTATGTGGGATCTTTCGGCGGAGGGGGGTGGGGGGGAAGCAGGGAGATCCCAAACCGGCGGCCGAGGGGGGTGGGGGTGGGAGAGCCGCGGCCGCTACGAGCGCTGCAGATAGGAGACAAAAGAGGCACAAAGTTACTCTCGCAACTCGGACTTACAAAAAGGAGGCGGCCGGGAAAAAGCCTTCCGCGTTCGGGCTCCGAGACTCCAGCACCGCTCCTCAGCAGCTCCCCGCGCCCCGCTCCGGGGCCGGGCTCCGCCGATGGCCGCGGTCCCCCGCGCCGGGCCGTGAGTCCCGCCGGGCCCCGCCGGGCGCCACTGCCCCGGGGCTGGCCCCGCATGCCGGCCGCTGCCCGCCGCCCCACCGAGCGGCCGTAGGGTGCGCGGCGGGGCAGGGCTCACCATGTCGATGCTCCCGACTTTTGGCTTCACCCAAGAGCAAGTGGCTTGTGTCTGCGAGGTGCTCCAGCAAGGCGGCAACATCGAGAGGCTGGGGCGGTTCCTCTGGTCCCTCCCTGCGTGCGAGCACCTCCACAAAAACGAGAGCGTCCTGAAGGCCAAGGCCGTGGTGGCCTTCCATCGGGGCAACTTCCGCGAGCTCTACAAGATCCTGGAGAGCCACCAGTTCTCGGCGCACAACCACCCCAAGCTGCAGCAGCTCTGGCTCAAGGCGCACTACATCGAGGCGGAGAAGCTGCGGGGGCGACCCCTAGGGGCGGTGGGCAAGTACCGGGTGCGCCGCAAGTTCCCGCTGCCCCGCTCCATCTGGGACGGCGAGGAGACCAGCTACTGCTTCAAGGAGAAGAGCCGCAGCGTCCTCCGCGAGTGGTACGCGCACAATCCCTACCCGTCCCCTCGTGAGAAGCGAGAGCTGGCCGAGGCCACCGGCCTCACCACCACGCAGGTCAGCAACTGGTTCAAGAACCGCCGGCAGCGGGACCGAGCGGCCGAGGCCAAGGAAAGGTACGGCTCACCCCGCGCCCGCGTTCCCCGGCCCCCACGATGCCGCCCCGCGCTGCGAGGGCCGCCCAAGTGGTGTAGCAGTGTCGGCGAGGCCCGCGCGGCTTTCCCCATCCCGGCTGCGCTTTCGCCGGGACGGCCTCGAAGAGGCCAGGCTAGGAGGGGAGAGCTCCGGGAGTAGCGCCGTGCGGCAGCCGTCGGAGCGCGTCCCTGTGGGCGGCCCGGGGTTGGGGGATGGCGGAGCCGAGTGGCTCAGAAGCCCGAAGGGGAAGGGGCGGCCCGCAGATTGCTGTCGGCTCCCTGCGCGAGGCAGGGGCCGAAGGGATTGATTTCTTTACGTGCTCGTTACGCTGTAGTTTGTATTCGCTTCCCGGCGAGGTACTCATGGATTCGTACTTAGATACAGGTATGACCGTAATGATCGTAGTTCGGGCGCTGTGATTTTCCCGTTAAATGAATCGGAGGGATCATCCGCTGCCGGGCGGAGGTTAATGCCTATGTACTCGGGTATTCGGGAAGACTTCCCGCAGCCGTTCCCGTGCCCCGGGACGGAGGCTCGAGGGAGAGCAAAACGTCTCCTGACTGCGCTGTGCCCCCTCTCAGCTCACCCTCACGGTCTGACCGCGCGATGGTGGATGGCTCAGAAGTCGCCCGCGGGTCCGCGCCTCGGGGACCACTTTTCACGCGTCCGCTCAACGCGGCTCGGGAATGGCTGCGCCGGGCTGCTCCCTGTGTCTCCACAGACAGCTCCGGGGCTTTAATTTTCTCCCAAATCCCCATAAGCGTTGGTTTTACTACATGTCAGAGATCCCATTTATAGCTGATAGCAGGGACTCGCCTTCGAATATCCGAAGGAAAAAAGGAAATGAAGGTTACGCTTAGTCAATTCCTTTTTTTTTTTTTTTTTTTTTTTTTTTTAAATTTTTTTTTTTCTTTTTTTCCAGAGGAATCAAGTTTTAAAAGTCTCCAGAGACAAATAAGAATTTTTGACATTGAAAAATACGCTCCACCTAATATTACCCTCCGGGCGCTGGGAAAAATAGGATTGCCATTCACTCTAGCGACTTGTTCGAACAGAGTTCTCTTTTCTATTTTTATTTTTTTTGCATAAAGCGTCTCAGTCCCATCCCGCGGCCCTCAACGAGCAGCCAATGCCGGTGCAGTGCTCCTGAGCAAACCCTGCGGGCTCAGGCCCTCCGCACGCAGCGCAATGTAGCTCCCACGGAAGCTCCTGAATACGCTAGAAATGCTTTCAGAATTTCAAGCAGAGCTGTGTCTGCGGGGACTATGTCTGAAAGTTGTGTTAGCCTTGATAGTACGGTCACTTCCACCCCGTCCTACCCCTCTTATTTCGGGGGGAAAAAAAAAGAAAAAAAAAAGAAAAAAAGAAAAAAAAAAAACATATTTCGAAGGGGCTTGGCAAGCCTCCAGCCATTTCTGGGTGTTTTCCCGGGTGCAGAATCCTGAGACAGCCCGCGCCCCACGAACGGCAGCCCCAGGTAGGCGGCCCCAGGACCGGCTCCCCTCGCCTGCAGCGGGGCCCCGCGCTGAGCCCTCTGCCCGCTGGGAGCGGCCGCCTCGGGTGGGGGGGGCGGGCGGGAGGGATCGGAGAGAGGCGAGAGAGCTGTGGGCTCTGCCTGAGCTTCCTTATTGGGCGATGTTTTGAGTTTTATGCTTAGGACGAAGGGGGAAATGTCCGCTTACTTCAGCAAAAGGAGGGATTTAACGCGGAGTACCATTCGGCCTTCCCGCGGAAAGCCGCAGCCGAGCTCCAGTTCAGCTCGGGGAGCAGTTGTAAAGTCAAAGCCTTTTTTTTTTTTTTTTTTTTCTTTGCATTCTTTTTCCCCTCCCCTTCTTCCCCACTTGCTCCCCCCCAGCGCCGTGTAATTCTTTGCGATAGAGGGGAGCAGAAAATATCATTCGGGCTCAGTACCTCTCTGCAGGGCGAGCGGCAGCCCCGAGCGACACGCCCGGAGGCCTTCAGACCTTTGCGGCGGATGCTGAGGCCCCGAAGGTCCGCAGTTTATAAACGTCCCGCTCCGCACCTCCTGGCTGCCCCCCCGGTCCCCCTCCCGCGGTGCCACCCGGTGACTTCCCTCCTTTTTGTGTTTCCTCTAGGGAAAACAACGAGAATTCCAACTCCAACAGTCACAATCCGCTCTCGGCGTCAATGAACGGGAATAAGACAGTTCTGGGGAGCTCGGAGGACGAGAAGACGCCGTCAGGGACCCCGGACCACACTTCCTCCAGCCCCGCGTTGCTGCTCGGCTCCAACCCGGGGCTGCAGCCCCTGCACGGCCTGGGCCACCCGCAGGGCCCCAGCGCCATCCCCGTGCCCAGCGCCGACCCCATGCACCACCACAGCTTGCAGGACTCCATTCTCAACCCCATGTCATCCAACTTGGTCGATCTGGGCTCTTAAAACCGCGTACACCCTCCCTCCTTCGCACCTCCTTTACTCTCTCTTTTTCTCTCTCCGTTTTTTTTTTTTTTTTTTTTTTTTTTTTTTTTTTCTTTTTTCTTCCTCCTTTATTTTTCCCTCTTAATCTTATCACAGACTGTAAGCGATGACAAAGCCCTCAGCGGCAGAGCCGTGCCTCGCCCCCCGGCCGCTGTCCGGGCCGTGGGCAACAGCACCGTGAGAAGCCCCGGGGAGGGCTCGGGGCTGTGGGACAGGGCCGGGGCTGTCCCTCCGGGTCGCACCGCAGCTCCTCACGACTTTCTCGGTGTTGTCACCTACCGGCGCGCTCCGTGCGCATAGAGGAGCGCGGTGATTTTTTTTTTTTGGGGGGGGGGAGGGCTGAGAAGGAATACCGGTTGGAATCCCGCATCGCTCCCGTTATCCTATTGTAGCTATGTATCCGCTGCAGGTGTACGATGTACAATCGCAACTAAGAATACAAAAAATTGTAGTCAAGTTATAGCAGCAACGCGCACTAGGCAGACTCTGTAACCTTCTTGTAGCTGACGCTATGCAAAGAGACGGCTGCTTCAGCCTCAGCCGTGTGGTGCTTTCGCCATTTACAGGGTGGTAAGGAGGGGAGGCCCGGCCCGGTTCGGGAAGGGAAGAAAGATTGCTGCTCAAGTTTAAACCTAACCGACAGTATCAACCGCAAGTCACTCGACCTTAGTTTTGTTTATTGTTTATATTATGTGAATACATTCTTTGGAAGATATTTCTGCTTTTATTTTATAATAAAATTTAGAAATCTAACCCGAAGTGAGGCTGCTTCACTCGCCCTAGGGATGCTCCGGGCTCAGCCGACCCACGGGGCATGCCCTCATCTCCCCTCCGCGACGGGACGGACGCACGGACCGGGAACATCGGGTCCGCTCCGTCCTTCAGTCCGTCCCTTGGCGGTGACGCAGTGCGCGCTGTGGGAGAGGAAGGCGAGGGGACAGGGAAGGGAATGCGACGGGGGCAGAGGGGAGTGCCTGGGTCAGCCCCTCGGGGCATTTGCCACCTGTTCCCTAGCGGAGCGTGGCCGGACCCTGCCCCGCTGCCGCACTGCCGCTCTGCAAACGCCTCTTCAGCTCCTGTGGGGGTGGTGCTGGGAACGGGAATGCGCCATTCTTTTCTTTCTCGTCCTCTTGGCTTTTTTTAAGCTGCCCGCGATTTTGCTTCGTTCTAAATCAAGGGTTTCCTTACAGTGCTAGGTAGACCTGAACACCCCGTAAGGAGTGCTGCCTGATCCACCCCCGGCCCGCAGCTTCACTGAGCTTTGCCCAGGGGTTTCACTTCTGCTACCAAACCTTTGAGCATAAATATGTCACGTTTGAAATATTCTTCAGAGACTGCCAGCGTTCCTAGGCGGTTTTTCTTGGGCTGTTGTTCTTTTTCTACTATTTTTTCCCCACTTTAAATGAATTTCTTGCGAAAAATAAACCGAGAAAATGATATGGCTTCAAGTGGTATAGAAATATGTGTGGATCAGCAGACGACGTGCCCAGGTTGCAGACGTTGGCTGAAATTACAGTGAGGCATAGTTTCGTGTGGGCAATGTCCTAATTTGACATAATCGGGGCCTGGCTTAGCGCCTCAGCACGTGTGGGTGTCCGCTGTAGGCACATTTCTTGGGGGCCTCTGCAAAGCCTCCAGAAGCAAAGGTATGAATGGGTGTCAGCCACTGAACAACCCTCTCCTGGCAGTGGTTATAGTTCCAGGACTCTATTTTGGGGGTGTGGTGGGGCCGGCAAGGGGCTGTGGCACTGCAGAGAAGGGCAGTGCTCGGGCAGTGTGGTGAAATCAGGGTGAGGTTTCTCCCATTTCTGCTCTTTGGGCTAATTTTCCAGTGGTATGTTTGCTGTCTGCTGTGGGAGCATACGGGAGCACTGGCACATGGCTCGAGGTTTGAAAAGTGGATTCTCTTATTTCCGCTGAGGGGCATCAAATAATTTTAACTATGGATTGTGGTCCTTGGAAAATGCACATTTTGTAAGTACAGAAATCACTGCTTCCTGGGGCTGCGGGAGGCCCCGCTTCTCTCAGAACGGTGCTTCAATAAGCGCACAGAGTGAATGATGTGGGTTGGAGGCAATTTTGTGTTTTTAGGGCTAGAAGTGAAAGGTGGGATGGGCAAAGCAAACCAGAGCAGCCAGGTCAATAACAAGTGGCCTCAGAAGCGAAGTAAGGCTGTGTCCATTGGAGGGGAGAAAAAAAAAAAATAAAAGGCAAGTTGATAGGAAGAGTACAGCCGAGATGGGGGAGGTTTAAAAGAGCGGTATGGAAACGAGGTGGGATCTGGGTGCGAGTTGTTGCAGTTAGTTAAGGCAGCCTGAAACCGAAATGATGCAGTCAACAACAACAAAATGAGGTCAAGCCAGCATTAAGGGCACGCACAGCTCCAGGCCGAGATGCTGGAGGTGTGTAACGCAACCTGAACACCCGGCGTGTACCAACTCATCTCATCGGGCCGGCCTTGCCTTAGTAACGATGTTGGGTAAATTAACCCAAATCCCTCCGATTCTCCACGCACAAAAAAAAGTTCCCGATAGAGGAACATGCCGAAACCGACGTGACTAATCCGAGGTTTTAACCAGATTAGTTCTGATTCAGAGGCGTTGTGTTACACGGGGCAGATCCCATCCCGGCGGGGTTTGCTCACAGGGTGTACCCGCATGTTGCGGGGCAAGAGGAAGAGGCCAACCCGGATCCCGCAGGGTTCAGCCCTGAAATCCGCCCCGGTGCCCCTGAGCTTAGAGCAAACGCCACTGCTGAGCCCCTGCAGCACAGCGTCCATCGGGTGCAATCTGCGCTCGACCATCCTCAAGGACATCTTCCAGCTTGGGATATGCCTTGGTTCTGCAACTCCTTTTTGTGCAATGGAAACATAAGGGGCATATGGAGGGTAGTGATAGGGGGCTGTTCTGGGTGGGTGTCACTTCACTGCGACGCCGAGTGCGGCACAGATGGGATCTCCAACCCCTCAGGGCGGTTCTTCCAGGGCGGTGAGATTTACCTGAGGAGAATTGCTCTCGCTCCCCTGAATACGTCCATACACAAGCACATACATATATATATATACATACGTACAAATCTGTGCGTTTATACATGTGATATTCGCCCTCAGACTAAACCCGTACCAACTTATATAATGAATGCAGCATTTGCGTCCCCCGGAACTGTAACTGGAGTAATTCCCTCAAAGAGCAGAGCGCTGAATATTCACGGGGCACTCGAGCAGACTCGTTCTGCTGGAAGCCCCGCACTGTGCAAGGCTGTTAACTGAGGAGGGCCGGGAGAAAGGGCTGCAGACGGGGACAGAGCCATCCCGGCCGCATTGCGTGCTGGGGGACACAGAGCAACCCGACGGGCTGCTGTGGGGTGGCACAGTGCTTGGCTTGGGAGCAGATTTTTGCAGCAGAAGCCTTCTCCATGGGCACTATATAAGGCATTCTGCAGACATTCAGAACGATCTACAGAAGGAAAGTCGCCTGCTTGACGCATTGCTTGTGGGGTAAAACCCCTCTCTTCTCCTCCCTGCCCCTGGCTCAGCACTTGGGGCCCGACGGCAGCTTCCGTGTGTGCTGGGGGGCTCAACCAACCCCGGTACGAAAAGAGATACGGTCTCGTGCCTTCTCTAGGAGAAAAAAATACAGCCCGGTGTCAGCGGGCTCTTCAGTAGCCCCTCACTTGAGCATGACAAATAACGTAGGGAGACAGCGATGAAAACGCTGCCCCTCGCTGCAGAGCTCCTTCGCTTCCCCTGCTCGGTGAATCAAAACGCTGCGGTTCCAGCAGCCAAGAAAAACAGACTGAAGGGAACTTTCAGTGCTTCGGCACACAAGGAGAAGGTGAGGGGTTTGTCTGAAGGAGAGCAACGCTGGGCTTGGAAAAATACACTCTTAAATAAGTCAGGAGCAGGGATGGCTCCTCACCACCCTGCTGAGGGAATGGGGCTCAGGGGCTTCTCCTTCTGCTTCTGTTTGGGGACAGAATACATGCTGCCTCGTTTAATTAAACGGAGAATTGAGTGGTTTAGGGTTCTTAGAGTTTTTATTATTATTTTATTGTCTTCCCCCACCCCTTTTTAATATATATATATATTATATATATGTGTATATATATATATATATTTTAAATCAGATACAATCCAAGCTACAAATCGTGACTTTACAAAAAGTCGATGACTCAGAGGGAAATGGAGAAGGTTGGTGGGAGTCAGGCAAACGGGCAGGTGATGTGACATCAGCTCAGGAGAAGGAGGGAGAGGAGAAAACACTTGGAAAGATGAAAATCGCACATGTGCTTCTGATGACCCCATTAGATGTGAAGCCCTCCAGGAAATACATATTTGAAGCAGTCAGGAAAAACAAACATGCCTTTTAGAGACCTGTCTGTCCCGCCATGAAAAATGCAGACCTCGCTGTGGAGCGTGTGTATTTAGGGGGCGGGAGGGAAGAAAGGGGATATAGGTTTTGCAAAGAAACCGATGAAAGCCACCTTCATCGGGAATATTCATTGCTCCGTTCTCCAAAAATAGGCTTCGGCGTGGAAGCCGAGGCGCTTGTTAGAGTCACCGCTTTCGAGGGGTCTGAACAGGACTGTCGGTGGATCGGTCGGGTATCGGCACGGTCAGGGCCGGCTGGTAACAGCGAGGGGATTTAAAAAAAAGAGGAAAGGGCTGAAACATGAGACACCCCCGGCCCCGCTTTTCAGAAACACATTTTTCCTCGTAGTTCTGCCGAGACAAGCGGGGCTGTGACCGTGGCTGCTCTACCTCGAGATCGCCCTGCCCTCAGCGATGCTGCTCCAGGGGAACAACTAACCTGCCCC